>NW_021703777.1:1655909-1929936 GCF_005190385.1 Monodon monoceros
GTTTAAGCACTTTTGAGTCAGCTGCGATATAGTTTCTTCCCATTGCCATCAATATAAACAACCCTAATATATATATTTTTATACTTATTCCTCAGGTGGAATGGCTATTTTAAAATGCCCAGTGTGGGTAAAACACACTTCTGTGGCTTTTGACTAAAGAACTTTTATTTCTCTAGTTAAGAAATTTAAAGGAGCTATCTTTCCCTTCATAAAAGACCATTTATTTCCACTGAAGCTCTCTAAAATAAAATTGATTTAAGGTTTTAAGTGATCACTAATGTTCAACTAATGCTTGCTATTTCTGCAGGTACGCCTTTGTGTAGCACTTGGTGTTTCACTCAGTGCCTGGAAAACATTCTTCTTTATTATCTATCACAGAAGGGAAAGAGAAATGTAGGGTCTAATAGCAACCACTTGCATGGACCATGGTGCCATGAGGTATCATGATGTTCTTGCCTAAATTTAGCTGTCCCTAATCACAAATTCCAAGATAATACAATATAATTTTAGTGCATTTCTCCTCATCAGGAATGTTGGAGGTGCATTTTAAGTTTAAATCAATCATCAATGCTAGAATGACCAAATTGCAGACTAATTGTTTTCCACATTATACTTAAAATGAGTTTTTAAAAATGAAACAGATGACTATAAACAACCAATGCTATTTATTTATTGTACCTCTGGGCCTACTCTTCTTAAAATTGTAGCTTATCAAATTTTCTCTGTCAAGCTTGAACTAATGTAAATACTTGAAATAATGTAAAGTTATATTTTCATGTTTTTATAGATACAACATGACAAGAATACATAATGTAAGAGTATTTCAACTATGGATAATGTTGACTGGATAATGCACATCTCAGTTACAAGCAGTAATCATAGTATAATATCCATGTAATGGTGCATCAATATATTGCTATATAAATATGTCTGTGTGCATCTAAGTGAAAAGTGGTCAAACAGAGTGATGACAGCTGTCTAAAGGTTTTTTTAATTCATTTTATATAAAAACTGTTATGGAAAGACCAAAATGTTTATGAACTATTCTTATGTAAATTTACAACTGTCCTTTGCTGTGCTGTTTTGTTTACAGTATATGGTACCTTATTTTCTGCTGTGTTAAGTGGGTGTCAGACTCCGAGGTGACATACACTTTCTACAACTTCTCTTGAAGATATTGGAACTTCCAGCTTTTCATGTGTACTGTGTCAGAAAATGCTTTTGATTTTATTTTTAAATCTAACATCAGATGGCTTTTTCGGAGTGTTGTAAAAACTTCAATCATATATAAAACATGTTCTTACAAAAGGCAATGATCTTTATTTATTTTTACTTGATAGTTCTCAAAACTAATAATAATGAGAAACCAAAAAAAAGGTACTTGAATGTATTCCCAAACAAACCCAGGTGTTTCTACGCAACACGGACATCCTTTGCTCAGTTTATACATCAGCTCGGTACAAATACAAGAAAGGAAAAATAACTTTTTTTTAAGCTGAAGTGATTAACATTTTCAACATTCCAAGCTTACAGTCATTAAGTGCTTTGGGCATATGTAGAAATATTACTATTAATTAATTTTAGTTCTCCTTTGGCACTGTATGTTGTCAGCTCAGCTGCTGTCATAACGGTATTAAAGAGCAGAAAGGTGACTTGCTTTAGAAATTCCACAAGGTAACACATTTCCCAGCTTACGTGTTTCAACAAAGTTTTCACTTCCTGCTTTAGTGAAAGAGAGTATTGATGAGAAACTAAAACTCTTGCAGTTTTGATTCTCTTTTTACAAAGGTGATCATTTTAATATTTAGGTATATTCTAAAATTAAGGCATTTTAGTTCTTCACAATTGCACATTAAAATTTCTTGTATAGAGTTTTGCGGTTTGAATATATTTAATGTTTAAAAGTAGAGTATACCAATGCATCTGCTTAAAAATACAGTAATCTTGTTATTCTGCCATCCTGAGTTTGCAAATTCTATAAATATTTTGGTGCTCATGGTAGTAGATTGCGCAAATGAAGGGAAGCGTTAGCAATATAATAACCCTACAGGATGATTTTAATACAACACCTTGACAACGCCATTAAAGAAAACACTTACTGAAACGAATTAGAAAGCAATACACTGTGGTTTCTTCCCATTTTTCTATTTCCTATCTCATCATATCCTAGCCTTATCAGCCCAGTAAATTTAAACAAAACTCAAGTATCACTTCTACCCTTACCTGTTTTAGGCTGGGTAAGAGTTTATTTATTGCACTTTGAGAGCCTGCTAGTCTGTCGTGTAAAATCCTCATGTAATTCAGGCAAATACTCCATTTTCTTCTAATTCAAATGATATAGGTAGGTGTATGGATTGAATTAGTTGCATACATTCTATATTGCCAACTTTAACTGACGATGTAAGGTTTACTAGTAATATATTATGAACTTGGGAGAATTTATTGGTTAAGTTCCACAAATTTTATATGAACTCTAAATAAGCTTATTAAAGGAAACAGAATGATATGAATATCTGTCTAAAAGTAGAGTAAATTTTGTGTAAAGTGTTCCAATATTTAAAATTGGTTTATTTTTAAGCTCCAACATGAAAAATGGGTAAGTATCATCAAGATATTCTGAACGAGAATTTGGGGTTGTATTAAATGGTTTGTGACAGTTGTATCAAATTTTTTAAAAGGAAGTATTAATTCTCTCAATGTGTTGGCTTGGTAAGACCATGACACTGGGAATTCTATTGGCTACTAATCAATAAATTATCTATTTCTATGTTTCAAACAAGAACAACTCATAGATAGTATATAGCACTCTAAGTACACGAAGGTTCAAACATTTATGCATAAATGAAGACATGCAAAGCACAGGCTAACACAAAGGACCTAATGTCCATTGCAGGTAGGAAAGTGCCTGGAATAAATCTGGATCATAAGATTTTTTTGTTTTGTTTTTGTTTTCTTTTTTTGGCGGTACGCGGGCCTCTCACTGCTGTGTCCTCTCCCGTTGCGGAGCACAGGCTCCGGACGCGCAGGCTCAGCGGCCATGGCTCACGGGCCCAGCCGCTCCGCGGCATGTGGGATCTTCCCGGAGCGGGGCACGAACCCGCGTCCCCTGCATCGGCAGGGGGACTCTCAACCACTGCGCCACCAGGGAAGCCCTGGATCATAAGATTTTGTGTCTGTGTTTTATATCCTGTTTCTATTCCTTTCCTTCTCGCTTCACCATTTTACATTCTCTTCCTGCCCTTATGTACAACTGCAATTTTTCATATGTTATACTTCGAATGGTATCCAGTTTAAAAATTTCATGCATCTTGCCCTTTGGCTTTTATTCCATGGTATCCCATCTATTTCTGACTTGTCTCTCCTGAGAGATTTTGCTTTGAGAGCACTTAGAATGCAGTTCATTTTGTCAAAGACAAGACTGACAGTCTCAGAGTCTTCTTAATAACCATAAAAATGACTAAGAATTTCTGGCGTGAAGTAAAAATTTCCTGCTCAGCTCTATTTCTGCATCAGCCACATATTCTGATCCAACAATTGCAAATTTGTTATATTCCTCCATGTACTTAAAGAGCCCCACAATTTACAGAGTTTCTGTAGGAAAAGGGAGGCTCTTCAGTGAAGCAGGAAGAGTGAGAACTCTATTTTTAATATGTTTGCGCATCAGAATTCTTTTTCAAGTCACTTTAGAATGAACACGAGCCGATTCTCTATTTTAACTCCACCCTCAAGCACTTCCAGATGATTTTTTAATTGCCTTTTTTCCCCACTAGGTAAAAGTCAATTTTGATACAATAAGTCCCCTCTATACGAACCTTCAAGTTGCGAACTTTCAAAGATGTGAACGTGTGTTCGCATGTCCAGCCACGTAGGTTAGTTCACGTGTCTCGTGTACGTTGTCACCTGTGTGTGTGCGCTACAAGTGGTTGTGCTTTTGTGAACTTTACAGGACTGTATAGAGTACAGTAGCACAGTATCTTTATTTCAAGCCCAGGCTATATGGAAGCAAGTGTAAAAACAGCAGTGATGTAGCTGGTACTTTTCAAGGTACTGTACTGTAACATTAAAAATGTTTTTTGAATTTTTTTGTGCCTGTTTATTATGTATTTTTTTGTGTGAAAAGTATTATAAACCTATTACAGTCCAGTACTATATAGCCGATTGTGTTAGTTGGGTACCTAGGCTAACTTTGTTGGACTTACGAACAAATTGGACTTACAGACGTGCTCTGGGAACGGAACTCGTTCCTACATAGGGGACTTGCTGTATTTCAGAGCCAAGTTGCTTTGTGGAGATGCATAAACTCACTGTTACTTCATTGGATATGCCTGAATTCACTGAATGAATTTGGTCATTTTTCTTTCTTTTTTTTTCCCTTTCAGGTTCATGGGCCAATTTCATTTTATTGTAAGTTGGAATGTGGGGCAGCGGATTAAGCAGATAGGAGGGACTCAGAACCAGAATTCTAGCTTTCCCCGCCCTTGTTGCACGTCTCCCTCTGTCTCTTGTCTTCTCACCTGGAGGAAGTGGATGCTAGGGCTGTCTTCCTGGATGAGGAAAGGAAACGTAATATGATCACTTAAAACATAAGGAAACATTGTCTCTTCTTTAAAAAGTGGTCTAAAGAAATAAGTTCATGCATTGGGGTGCCACTTTGTGCAGAAAAACGTTTCTGTATTCAGTTCCAAATTTGTTTTATCATCTTAAGACATTAGAAAGGCAGTTCTAGCCTATGATGTTCATTCACTAATTCGGTTAATTCAGTCTAACAAATATTTATTGAATGTATCTTGAAAAAATAGAAACTGAAGGCAAGGGCTAAACTGGAAACCTCTTTTCTGATGATTAAGTATTATATTTTCTTTAAAGGGTGTAGATTTTGATCCCGTTCACTTAGAAATAATCTGAGTATATGGATAACTCTGACAATTAAGAGTTACATATTTCTGTCCAACAAGACATTCAAACTTTAATTTAGATATCTGATGACAGTCACCAATGATCTCTTTAAATATAGGCTCAAAACATTTTCCTCTCTCAAAAAAAAACCTTAGGTTTCATAAACTGTGCTTGTCCATAAATTTGTTTGACAACCAATCAATATTTCTATCTCTGTTTTCAAAGAGTCAAATTAAATCCATTAACAAATACCACAGTTTGGTAGTTCTAAATTGTTGCCACCTGTAGGGCTAAGGTATATCTCTAGAATCTATTTCTTTGGATAAGAGTTTATTCAAATATCATTCAATATATTGGGTTGGCCAAAGAGTTCGTTTGGTAAGGAACACGTTGTTCAATAAAGTTCTTGGTGAACATGAAAAATGTGTCTTTTATTTTTACTTAAAACCGAATGAACTTTTTGGCCAACCCAATCTTTTTGGTCAGCAGCTAAATAGCATCTGACATTTAAACTGCAACAAAAATTAAAAATATTTCAAAACAAGCTGGTAATTTCTTAACTGTAAGCTGGCCAATGGAGAATTTATTCATGAAAATTCTTAAAATGAGTATTACAACTTATCATTTTAAAATTTTATTTAAACATTTACATTAAATCACACCTAAATTCATTGAGGGTATTTTATTTCAGATGGCAGGTGTTTTGGAGGAATCTGCCCTTTTGTTGAATTTCCTAAACCAAAGAAAAATATATGTTACATTTAAGAATTTATGTGTAAGCATTATTTCTTTCTTTTTGACATAATATAATGCAATTTAGAGGTTTTTCATGTAAAAATCACCTTCTCCCCCTCAAGAATTTTGTGTTACCAAAAAAAAAAAAAACCCAAATAAAACCCCCCGTGCTTGTTACAATTTTAGGCTATTGAATATTTGACCCATATCTAAAAACACTTTTGTGTAAATATTTACAGACTTACAAGGAAATAGCCTCATGAAAATGATTTGCAAGGTTCTTGAGATACTTACGAAAATGTAAATCTGTAGTGTTCTGAACTCTGTGCTCTTGCTTTGCCTGTGTCTTTCTCCCTCCCACCATCCCTCCCTCCCCAAATTAGACTTGTCTTGTTCTCTCAACTATCAGAACAATTTTACTGACGTCTAAGTCAGGAATGGCAGTCGCACGTGACACTAAGTTCTACGTGATTCTGAGATCACAGACAGCATGTCAATCTTTAGCCTTCTTGCAAATATGTGCCTCAGTTCTCAGTGAGGTTTGGCATGGATAATCAGTGTGAAGCTTGTCATCTTTATTTGGGGTTCTTTTAAAATTAAAACGCATTCTTGGATTTATAACTATACTTAGTCGGTATCTTAGAAGCCTGTCAAGTCTGTTTTATGTGCATTATCCTGTCAGCTCTTTGTGTTCAAGAGATAAGCATGTCTTTGCTCATTTTTATTTAATATTGTTTGTGTTTCTCTGTGTGTGTATGTTCATGTCTGTATTAAAAATATCCCACATCCTCTGTAGCATTTATTCTGATAATTATTTATAACATTGTCAACTTACCTTCAGAGTTTTTTTAATTCAAGAAAATATACAGTGGATTGGAGTGAACTATTACGTATATTTTAAAGGGGTTTTCGAAAGAAAATTAAGCAACCAGTTAGGTAGGACATATGAATCAAAGTAACTAAGTCAAGCCCCAATTTATGCCTTGCTTTTTTAATTTAAAATTTATTTTAAAGTATTTGATTCTTCAAAATTTAATTTCCAGTATTCGTACTTCATAATTAGTTGTCGAAACATTTTATGGGAAAGAATTTTGGAGTCATGTTTACACTGTGTCCTCTCTTCTGCATTTTCTTCACCTAAAATACAATAACTTATGGTGAATAAAATTGTGCTTCAATATTTGGAAATAGCTTCCTGGAGTTAGGAAAAAAGTGTATACCCCAAGTATCTGAATAACATTTTCCAACATCAAAGGATAATTAGCTACCAGTATAAGTTTCAAAGAGCTGATCATCTTCAGGACAGAGGAGTTAAGTCATCAGTCAGCTGTGCAGAGCTGGTAAAGGAAAAGCCAGGATTATAATCCAGGGCCGATTCCTTACCCCCATCCTTTTGTCCCCATTCATCAGATGGGATCTCTTTAGTTCTCAGACAACCAGCTGAATATCTGAAGAGTAAGAAAGCTAAACCCAGAAGGACTTTTTTGGGGGAGGGTAATTACTAGTTTACCTTTTGAATTAAGATGCACTCTTGTGATTGGGTTTGTATCCAGAAATGAAACTTACTCTGAGTAAGACAGTTGCATAGAACTGGCCAGAAATACAGCATGACAGTTCATAGACCATTTGAAATGTTTTTGCCATAGATTTTTAAAGTAAGTACTTACATTTATTTTTCTTGATGTCTTAAATATTTACAAGGAGAACAATTTTTCAGTCTAATAATTGGTAAGGAAATACACATGCTCATCTTTGATTAGTGGCTGTCCTTAAAACCACTTTTGAAAAAGGTGGAATTATACATACAAACAAAAATTGCCATTATTATATATTAATTAGCTTCTAGAAAATGTAAAAACATCTTGCAAGTAAAAACTTGAAGGACTGGTTAAAAACCTAGATTGAGTATACAGTGTCAAATATGCATTTTAATGTTTATTTTTAATATGTATATAAAGATAGTGTTCAGCTCTATAAAATTATAAAATACTGATATCTGGGCTTGTAGTTTACATAAAACTTCTGCATATAAAAATGTATTCTTTTTACTGTAATGTGTGCATTTCAATGCATTTTCATGTTTAATTTTCAGGTTTACATTCATTATTTATGCATTATCGTATTCTTCCTCTTACCATGTTTTCTCTCCCAATACGATGGCAAAACACGAAAACATTTTCACAGACATAAAATTTATCATTAATGGCTGAAAAGCATCCACGGTTTACTATTTTCACTTTCTATTTCACCTTCATGTATTGATAACGTGCCTTTTCCACTTGGCCAGCTCTCATTCCCAGGTATCCGCACGATCACGATTGGCCTTTTTATTTCCCCATCCTTATCAAGAAGACTCGACAAAAATCGTTCTCATACATAATTTAGCATAAACCAAGTAATCTCTCAAGTAGCCTGTGAAGATGTCCCTTCCTTGTAGCACGTAACCTAGACCCCCTCACACCCACTGGACCCCAAGTAAAGCTGATTAAGTGCTTTTGTGTGCAAATGCTCTACCTAGTGGAAACTTCTCTAATACAACAACAATGCTATATTTTCAGTGGGTTGCTTAAACATCTACTTCCTGTATGATAGCGTGAGCTTCCCGAAGGCAGGGAGTAAATATGTCTTATTCGTCTTGGAGTACTTAGCGCTGCTTCAAAATAAAGGTCATGATAGCTTACACTGACAAAGCACATATTCTGTTCAAGGCATCACACTAGGACATGCATACTACAGGTATTATCCTCATTTGACAGGTAAGGAACCTGAGGCACAAAGACACAGAGAGGTAAAGTAATTTGCTCAGAGTCACAGAACTAGTAGGAGGTGGAAGCACGTCTCTATGGGGGCACAGGTAACTCTCGCATGCGAAGATACAGGTCACACAGTAACGCTATGTGATAAACATGTATCCTAAAAATAAAAATGAATTAAGGATTGCACTCACCAAACAGCCAGACAGGTGCCCAAGAGCAGGCACTCGAACATCATGGAAATACATCACTGGATGTATATGAAGTGAAGAGGGTATTTAGTGAAGTCTCATGGGAGGATAGGATGTGTAGTCAGAAATACATCACTTATTGTAAATAGAGCTGCAATGACCATTGTGGTACATGACTCTTTTTGAATTATGGTTTTCTCAGGGTATATGCCCAGTAGTGGGATTGCTGGGTCATATGGTAGTTCTACTTGTAGTTTTTTAAGGAACCTCCATGCTGTTCTCCATAGTGGCTGTACCAATTCACGTTCCCACCAGCAGTACAAGAGGGTTCCCTTTTCTCCACACCCTCTCCAGCATTTATTGTTTCTGGATTTTTTGATGATGGCCATTCTGACCAGTGTGAGATGAGATGGAAGCAACCTAAGCGTCCATCATCGGATGAATGGATAAAGAAGATGTGGCACATATATACAATGGAATATTACTCGCCATAAAAAGAAACGAAATTGAGTTATTTGTAGTGAGGTGGATGGACCTAGAGTCTGTCATACAGAGTGAAGTAAGTCAGAAAGAGAAAGACAAATACCGTATGCTAACACGTATATATGGAATCTAAGAAAAAAAAAAAGTGTCATGAAGAATCTAGGGGTAAGACGGGAACAAAGACACAGACCTACTAGAGAATGGACTTGAGGATATGGGGAGGGGGAAGGGTAAGCTGTGACAAAGTGAGAAAGTGGCATGGACATATATACACTACCAAACGTAAGGTAGATTGCTAGTGGGAAGCAGCTTCATAGCACAGGGAGATCAGCTCAGTGCTTTGTGACCACCTAGAGGGGTGGGATAGGGAGGGTGGGAGGGAGGGAGACGCAAGAGGGAAGAGATATGGGAACGTATGTATATGTATAACTGATTCACTTTGTTATAAAGCAGAAACTAACACACCATTGTAAAGCAATTATACTCCAACAGAGATGTTAAAAAAATAAAAATAAAAGAAATACGTCACTTAGGCGAGGGTAAGCTCCTGACGGATGCGGTCCAGAGAAAGCAGAGAATTGCTAAACTGCCACATAAAGAGAGGACATCACCGTAGCTTCTGTTTGGCTCAGTTTGGAGCCAGAGCACAATTGCTAAGAAAATGGAAACAAAATTCAACATAAATTATCCCTTTCTCCAAAGAAACGTTTTTAGAGCACGTTATTTTTACATAATGCTGTTTTCTTTTTTTAAAAATCATATCTTATGACTAGATTCCTGCTAATTCCTAACTCAAAAGAAATTCATTTTGTTTAACCATCTTTACAATAATTTCCTTTCAAAAAGGACTGTTTTGTTTCCATTTCTTCTTAGCCTCCTTCAGTGAATAAATCCTTACCAGCCACAATATGAATATAAAATATTCCCTGGAGATTTTTTTCCTTCTATCTCAATTATACTCTAATTATATAGTCTCTCTCTGGGGACACCCATTTTTCCCTATAGATTTAACCATAATCTCTGCTGAGTTAACCAGATATGTGTGGCTAGCCCTGCTCTCTTTCCTCAGTTCTAGATCTATTTATTCCACTGTCTAGTATACTTATTAATATCACTGATATTATTAATAATAATGGCTAATATTCATTGAATGTCAGTTAGCTGTCAGTCACTATTTTAAACATTTTACATATATCAAGGCTTCTAATACAGGAACAATATGAGTTTGATATTATTGTCGTATTCATTGTACCTGAATAAAATAAAGGCAAAAGAAATGACATAACTGGCCCTAAACCTCAACTACAGTTAGAAATATCCAGGGTCACTTCAGTCTGAACAGACTCTAAGCTGAAATTACTATCTTCTCAGTAAAAATCGCCCCTCCTTCTGGTAAATCCATTTCTTGTTGCAGGTGACCCTCAGGCTACTACTGTAAACGTGAACATTCTTACATGTTGAAAAAACACATATCACTTTTCCACCATTTTTGTAAATGTAGGAGAAACGCTTTCAGGGCTGATCTTTTTCTCTACACAATTCACATTTATGAATATATACAAATACTAATCAAGGCATTTTGAACATTCATAAATCCAACAGAAAAAAATCTCAAAATAGTCCTTAATGCTTTCGTTCCTGAAACTGTAATTCATTTCATTTTTCACAATCAAGTGCTGTTCCTTGTGTTAAAAATCACACCTAGATGGGCTTCCCTGGTGGCGCAGTGGTTGAGAGTCCGCCTGCCGATGCAGGGGACACGTGTTCGTGCCCCGGTCCGGGAAGATCCCACATGCCGCGGAGCGGCTGGGCCCGTGAGCCATGGCCGCTGAGCCTGCGCGTCCAGAGCCTGCGCTCCGCGACGGGAGAGGCCACAACAGTGAGAGGCCCGCGTACCGCAAAAAAACAAACAAACAAAAAAAACACCTAGATTGTCTTATATCAGTGACCCAGAGGGCTCATGTTAACTGTCTGTGCCTTCGTTTAAATACATATTTACTGAATGAATGTTTATTGAATACATATTGCATGACGGGCTCTCTACTACACAATAATACAAGGTGCTTCTGGCAGTGACGTTTCCTCTGTTTTATAGGAAAAGGCAAATTGCTCAAGATTTTCTTTACATGTCTTTACTTTCACTCGTCCCTCTCCTATATCTCAATCCTTCACTGTCTCCTTGTTCTGTTCCTAATTTTTCTGAGATGTGGGTATAAATTATTTATTAATTCATCCAACACGTATTTATTGAACACCCCCTCCCATAGTCTGAAGATACAGTGTTGAATCAAACACACAGAGCCCTTGCCCTTTTAGAACCTCTGGTGTGATGGATAAGAGAGATTTTTTACACTCATCACAGGAAAAGCTGAGTCGTGAAGCGAAGAATGTTCCCTGGGAATGAGGCGGCCTCTGCAGTCTGAGTGGGCTGAGGCAGGCCTCCTGGGGAAGATGACGTGGAAGATGAGACTTAGAAGATAAGTGGGAGGCGGGGCAAAGGAGAGAAGGCGATGGGGGACGAGTGTCACAGGCAGAGGAGACGGTGTACAGCACATCTTGGAAACTGGAAACACTAGATGAGTCTGGGGTGTGGAGTACAGGCACTGGAATAAGCTCTGTCCTGTGCAACAGCTTCAGCAGGCTTTCTCTAGCCTATGCTTTCTTTTATTTTTTATTTTTAAAATTTTTATTTTATTTATTTTTTACTTTATATATATATATTTTTTAATTGGGGTAGAGTTGATTTACATTGTTGTGTTAGTTTCAGGTGTACAGCACAGTGATTCAGTTACACACACATATACAGCTATTCTTTTTCAAATTCCTTTCTCATTTAGGCTATTACAGAATATTGTGTATAATTCCCTGTGCTATACAGTGGGTCCTTGCTTTTTATCTATTTTAGATATATTAGTGTGTATATGTTAATCCCAAACTCCTAATTTTTCCCTTTCCAGTTTGGTAACCATAAGTTTGTTTTCTATGCCTGTGGATCTATTTCTGTTTCATAAATAAGTTCATTTCTATCATTTTATTTTTAGATTCAACATATAAGTGGAATCATATGGTATTTGTCTTTCTCTGTCTGTCTTACTTAGTATGATCATCTCTAGGTCCATCCACTTTGCTGTAAATGGCATGATTTTGTTCTTTCTCATGGCTGTATAGTATTCCACTGTGTATATGTACCACATCTTCTTTTTTTTTTTTTTTTTTTTTTTGCGGTACACGGGCCTCTCACTGCTGTGGCCTCTCCTGTTGCAGAGCACGGGCCCCGGACACACAGCCTCAGCAGCCATGGCTCACGGGCCCAGCCACTCCGTGACATGTGGGATCTTCCCAGACCGGGGCACGAGCCCGTGTCCCCTGCATCAGCAGGCGGACTCTCAACCACTGCGCCACCAGGGAAGCCCTTATCACATCTTCTTTATCCATTCATCTGCTGATGGACATTTCGGTTGCTTCCATGACCTGGCTATTGTAAATAGTGCTGCAATGAACATTGGGGTGCATGTATCTTTTCGAATTAGAGTTTTCTCCAAATATATACCCAGGAGTGGAATTGCTGGATCGTATGGTAGTTCTATTTGTAGTTTTTTAAGGAAGCTCCATACTGTTCTCCATAGTGGCTGCACCAATTTACATTCCCACCAATAGCGTAGGAGGGTCTGTAGCTGCTGAAGTATTTCATTTAGCAGCTACGCATTAGCAAGGGCCATGTTGCCTGCTCCCCAGAGCATGGTGTTGCTTGAACAAAGGTGATAGTCATTTGCTCCTTAGAGCACTCATCTTAGGTAGGAGTCATGATGACAAGTGTGACTGATGAAAAGCCAGTGAGAAACATGCCCATATTCTGGGAGGTAGGAAGTGTCAGAACCAGAAGTCCCTGATCTCTGTATGTGACACGCCAGGCAGAATAGAATCATGCCCTCACTTTCCTATCCGGGTCAGAAAATGTCTTGTGCATGTGCCTCCCAAGAGGCGTTTCTATTTACCCTGGAATATATTTTTGTGTAACTAGAATAGATTGAAACACCTCCCCTCAATGGAGTTTTCCTTTTTGTTCTTAAAAAGATCAAATGAATCTTTACACCTTTCCTTTTGGTAATAAAAATAGCTCAATTAATTTCTTGAACAGAGATATTTTCTGCTGTTTCTTCAAGCTGGTTTTATCAAAGAGAACTTCAAATGAAATGTATTTTTGACCATATAGACTCCTAGAGAAGATCCTGGAAAAATCCTATAATAAGCAATATTTTCAAGCTTAAGCACATTCAGAGGGTTTGACCGTTTAATGAAGTATTTTTCCTGATCCTTCCCAAGCCCTCTACTGGGTGTTGTGGTGTGCTCCTGTCTGCAGTACCATGCCCTCTGTTCTCTCAAATATTAATTATCTTTGCCATTGGAATTCAGGCTTTAGGCCATAATAATCCATGAAAAAGACTTACTCATGTTAAAGTCAAGGAGAATCCCTCATGTTGAATTGAGCCTACTGAGTTTTTATCAATGACAGCTCAAAATATAAATTTATTGGCTTTTATATAACTGGATCTATTTTTAAGTGGCAACTACTTCTACTGTGAAACTAATTAATCCATATTTGTACTAGTTAACCTGTGCTTAATCAATCAGAAGGAACAAAATATTTATTAGAAATGATAACCTGGGACGAAAAGAGATAGTTTTGATTTCCTATAAATTAAATTCTTTGGTTTTCCAGATATAAGGAATTTCAGCTACATCACACCTTCACCAATTGTATCTTTCATGGGACTGCTCTTCTGACTATATTATGTTCATTCATTCACTAATAGTTTTCACACACAAATATTTATCAGGTGTTCATTATTCACCAAGCAGTGAAAATGGAGAGGTTGATGTTTTCTGGGGGAGACAGGTGTGTAAAGAGGTAATTATAACACACTCTATGTAGTCATTCACCAAATATTCATTGCACGCCTGTTAATACTAGGGCCAATCCATGGAGCTGGAAATATGGAGGTGAGGAAAAATCTTGATAAAAGAAGTCTTTTTTTCTTTTCATGGAGATTACTGTCTTTTAAGGAGAAGTGGAACTAAACAAATGGACAAATAAATGTATCAAGTGGTGATAAGTCCATGAAACAAAATAAAGCAAAAGGTAAAGAAATGGCGAGTATTCGGGGGCTGTTATTTTTGAGACAGTAGTCAGAGAAGGCATGTCACCCCTGAAATCTGGGTAAAATTTGAGTAAAAATGTAAATGCAATGAGAAACTTTTGCAAAGGTCTGGGTGATGAGTTGCACACAGCGGTCCCTGGATGTATGCAGCGAGGCTGAAATAGCTTAGAAAATTCAGGGGACACTGGGAAAACAAGTGGCTTGAACACAGCAAGCTGGGAGACAGTAGTTAGAAATGGGGTCAGGTGTACCAATGGTCCAAATCTCTCAGGGTTTGGGGCCATGTTAAGGACTTTGGATTTTATTAAATTGTGATGGGCGTCAACAGAGAATTTGGAACACGGAAGTGACATGATGGAATTTATGTACAGAAGTTCCCTGACTTACATTGGTCCAACTCATGATTTTTTTTTTCTTCACTTTACCATGGCGTGAAAGCAATACACATTCAGTAGAAACCACAATTTTCATTTTGATCTTTTCCTGGGCTAGCCATATATGATACTATCCTTTCCCATAGTGCTGGGCAGCAACAGCTCCCAGCCAGCCAATAGCAAGGTAGACAACAGATACACTTATAACCACTCTGTATGCAGACAACCATTCTGTTTTGCACTTTCAGTACACTATCCAATCAGTTACATGAGATATTCAATATTTTGTTATAAAATAGGCTTTGTGTTAGATGATTTTTCCCCACCGTAGGCTAATGTAAGTGTCCTGAGCACCTTTAAGGTAGGCTAGGCTAAACTATGATGTTTGGTAGGTTAGGTGTATTAAATGCATTTTTGACCTGAGATATTTTCAACTTAGGATGGGTTGATAGGGACTTAACCCCATCATAAGTCAAGGAAGATCAGTAGTAAAATTGGCTGTGGTTCAAATATAATAATCACTAACCACTAATGAATGCTTACTACGTGCCAACATGTGCACAGCATTTTATCTCAAATATCTTATACCATCCTCAAGTCATATCTATGAGGTGGATTATATTATTTTCCTTATTTATCAAATGAAGAAACTTAGATGCAGAAATTAAGTGCCTCTTACATGGTCATTGAGTTCGTGAATCTTTGAGCCGGTCATAAGAGTTTGGTAAGTCTGACAGTAGACGCAAAGGGGTGTGAGCAAAAGTACGCAGCTCAATTAGAAGCTATTCTGAGAATCTAGGTGAGCCATGATGCCTGGGAGTGCTGTGAGATGCGAGTGAATTAGGGATAAACTCTGAAAATAAAGCTTCAAGGATACTGTGATGGATTGTATGTGAGGGTATAAGCTTAGCTACTAGCTGTATGGTGGTGTTATTTACTAAGACTGGAAATGAGAGGGGACAAGAACAGGTGTTTTTTTTTAATATTATTTGTTTCATTCCTTGATTTTGTTTATTGTTAGAGTGGAAAATCAAGAAATACTTTGATCATAGAAGTTTGAAATACATAGACTCACAAGTGAGACTGTCAAGTGGGCACTTAGATATACTTCTGTTGAGATATAAAATTTGAGAATCATGGGCTAAAAGATTGCATTGAAAGCCATGGGAGTGGATAATATACCACCAAAGAAGTCTAAGTGTTGAGTCTTGGGCACTGCGATGCTTAGAAGTAAGGATTTGAGGATGAACCAGTGAAGAAGAATGGGAAGAGGCAGCCAGGGAGGCGGGAGTAAAATCAGCAGAGTCTGGTGTCCTGTAAAGAGCCATAGTACAGGGGTATCAGGGAGAATGGAGCTAATGGGATTCCTATACCAGGTGACACCCAGGATGAGCCAGATAAGCCAAAGGTGGTCACACAAAGAAAGACACAAAGTTAAGTCCCCTTAGATGCTTAAGCAAACAATATGTAAAATTAGTGCACATTGAATATCATGCTTTCATTATTCAGTGAGCACCAAAAACAAGACCAAGTGTGTAAAGGTATAGTATAGGAATTCACAACTAAAAGGTTCAAGAAACCTGTACTGTCTGTGGTATCATGGTCACTGAAACAGGAGAGTTTTGCAAACCTGGAATTTCTTATGTGAATGAGATACCAGGGCAAAAAAAAAAGAATTACCGTGGGTACCTTGTTATTAAAGTTTGTGGATGGACTCACACTAGCGCCGAGTGTTTTGTTTCCTTCATGTTAGTATGAAAGTAATAAACAATAAAAATGAAATTCAATTAAGCTGAAATTAGTTAAGCTGAGTATTTGTGACAATGCTGAGGAAGGGGGCAAGGTAGGATTATGGGCTTTGGAAGCAGATGCATTGGGTTCACATCAAAAAAGAGCTCTATCACCTATTATGTGTTAGTTGGAAATTTATTTAATGTCCCTAATCTTAACACATCAGAAAAATGAAAATAATAACATGACATTTCTCAGAGTGGTGACGATTACATGATAAAATGCTTTAAGGTACATAACGGTACTTGGCTTAAGGTAGGAACAACCTATGTTACTTTGCATTGCATCATATCAGGTTATAATATGAGCATTTCCTTATATCACTAGTCTGTGAAAACATTATTTTAAGGGCTTATGAATGACTACATTTACATAATTTCCTATCACTAGGCTTGAAGTTTATTTCTAAATTGATGGTATTAATAACATTTCTCCAAGTATCATATTATATAAATAATTATCTACATCTTTGATTGGCATTTCTTTATCGGCTTAATTTCCTTGCTTTTATTTTAGACTATTATTTATATTTCATGAAACCAAATTACAATTTCACAATAGTAGCTATGGGCTCTTCTCATTCATTTAGTGATTTTTCTGCCCAACATTCACCACAAAGAATCATAAATCATTATAATGTTCCTTTGTGCTACATTTTCCTTAAATTAATAGGGATAATGAAAGGGAAAGTCTACTGCATCCTGAAAACTTCTAAAGTAGCATCTGAAGACTACTTATGTAGTCTTAGGAAGCAATCTTAGCCTACATAGAAATTTACTTATGACACAGGAAATCTCCCCCACTAAACATTTTAGGGTGTAGCATATATTTTGACCCTCTTTTCTTTGGTTAAACATAATATTCTTCAGGACATATGTCATGAAGACTGTGGCTTCTCTAGCTAAATGGTTGTGATATTTTAGGGGAATTATAGTCCAAAGAGCAGAGAGCCTTTTTCTCACAAAGCTAAAATGGAATGGATCGAATCTTTTTATAAGGTAGCTGTTGAAGAAAATGGAAATTCAATAGACAGAAAGACACCAATTATAAAAAGTGGTATTTTAAATTTTTGTTATTGTTTTTAAGCATGGCTCTTTTATTATTTTTTTTTAAGATAATTGAATCAGGTATTGGCTTTCTGCAGGTGAGGTGTCTTTCTTCGAGCTGCTTCGGAAGTCATAGCGCTGTTTCCTCTCCCTCTGCTTGTGCCTTAGGATGGGAAAACAAAGAAGGTTTGTCAGAGGCCAAGCTCTCTGCACCTGACATGATCACTGTTCCCCAGACCAAGGTGATCTACCAGTGAGAGCATTCACCAACCACTCTTCCTTCCTGTTTTTTATTTTAGGCACTGAAAGGAAGTTCTATAGAAAGGCAATAAAACTAACATAAATAGTGTAGAATTGACCTAATGGCAGATATCAGATATTATTCCTATACCCTTAAAATCCTTAACAATAGAAAGAAATTTCTATTTCTTTCAGTCATGTGCACATAGAATTCTTTTCAACCCATACTCCCTGTAGGAAAATGAAGGAATTCTCTTAAAAGCATATCTGCTACTGAAAGCAAAACCAGCTCAAAGTCAAAAAGTTGTTTCAATTCCAGTTTCAAAACACTGTGCAGGGAGCTGGGATCTTCTCTTGGGAGGAAACAATTTTATCTTGGAACATTTTAATGATTGTGATATAGCTGAGCATGAGGTCTTGTGTGGGTGTCTAATTGCACCAATGAGGAAATCAGAAGGTGGATCTTGACACTTTAAAAAAAGATGCTAAATGTGACGGTCTGCGTCAAGTTCCCCACAAACTGAAATTCTCAAGCAGATTCTGGGTTGGGTAGAAAGAACCAGTGCTTTTGGTGGCTTACCGGCAGGCTAATGACAGATTTTCCTGCTAATTCTAGCTTTTGTGTACTAAATGCTCTACTGTTGAGTTTGTCTTGTAGGTCTTTATTCTTTAATCTCATCAAAGCAGCTAGGAAAAATTTAGAGGTGCATTGTTACCGAGTGTGCTGATATGGAAACAAACATACTGCTCTTTGGATTTGAACCTTGATTCTGCCATTCTGTCCCGGTGTGATATTGGGCAAATCCCTTCTCTACCTGAACACCCCTTTCATCATCTGTGACATCACAACTTTAATGACTACCTGGTGAGCTTATATGATGAGAAACAGATGAGGCTTTGTGTGACACCAGTACAAGCTAAGCTAAATATTGAGGTGTGATTCTTGACCCCCTTCCCTCATAATCTTCCAATTCCTAAACCCAAGCAATCAGCGAGGGCTGCCAACTCTGCCTTCCAATCATACTCCAAACCCATCCAACTCACTCTGTCTCCTCAGCGTTATCATGTCAGCCCAACGGCCGTCATTTCTCCCCTGAAGGACTGACTTAGCATCCTAAGGGGTTACTCTGTTGCCATTTACGCTTCCTCAATCCTAGCATTTCACACATGGTCTCCAGACTGGACAGAGGGATCTCTTACAAATATAAATAAAATATCTTATTTATCTCCTGCTCAAAACCCTTCAGTGAATTTCCATCTTATTCAGGCCTTTCTCCATACAGGCCATTACAGAGTATTGAGTAGAGTTCCCTGTGCTACACAGTAGGTTCTTATTAGTTATCTATTTTATATATAGTAGTGTGTATATGTCAATCTCAATCTTCCAATTTATCCCTCCCCCTTTTCCCCCTGGTTACCATAAGATTTCTTTCTACATCTATAATTCTATTTCTGTTTTATCAATAAGTTCATTTGTACCCCTCTGTTTTAGATTTCACACATAAGTGATATCATATGGTATTTGTCTTTGTCTGACTTCCTTCACTCAGTATGATAATCTCTAGGTCCATCCATGTTGCTGCAAATGGCATTATTTCATTCTTTTTTATGGCTCAGTAATATTCCATTCCACATCTTCTTATCCATTCCTCGGTCGATGGGCATTTAGGTTGCTTCCATGTCCTGGCTATTGTAAATAGTGTTGCAATGAACATTGGGGTGCATGTGTCTTTTTGAATTATGGTTTTCTCTGGATATATGCCCAAGAGTGGGATTACTGGATCATATGGCAGCTGTATGTTTAGTTTTTTAAAGAACCTCCATACTGTTCTCCACAGTGGCTGCATCAACTTACTTTCCCACCAACAGTGCAGGAGGGTTCCCTTAGAAATATCTCATATTTTAAAAACTAGTACCAGTAAGACAATGTAGTTGTACTTACTTTTTTAATGTGTCAAATGTAAATGGATATTTGCATTGGCAGCAGATCGACAATTTAACTTCAAATGTCAGTCTCACTTATCTTCAGTATCTGTTCTCAATATTCATTTCCAGAAGAATCTGAAGACAAGATGAATATAAGGCAACACAAATATCCAACAAAATTTTTTTCTGTAAAGATCACTATGCAGTGTCTTCCCAGATTGGCATGAAGGATTTTCCTATGTTCCTCCTGCAAGTATGAATATTATTAGTTTATTGACTTTAGCTAATGAGAAATCTTCCAAACTGAAGAGAACTAGAAGTGATATGTAACACCAAAATCAAAATGGTCTCCAACAAATAAGTTTCAATCACCAAGTCCTTGTGTGTCTTATTTCATACATCTAGAAGAGTTATTTATTTGTTTTCACTTCCATTTATTCATTTCAGTCATCATTACATTATACTAAGATTTTCTTAACGTATAAATCATGCTGTCTTTCTACTCTAAACTCTTCCAGGCCTTTCTATTGCATTTAAGATAAAACTTTCAAATCCTAATTGCATCCTACAAAGTGCTGCAGGGTCCTTGGGCTTTCTTTCAAGCATCATCCCCCCAGTGCTAGATTCCAGGCCCAGAGTCCTTCTTAATTCTCCTGTAAGATGCCATGGTCTTCTTTACCTCAGGAACTTTAAGCAGGCTAGATCCACTCTCTGAAATATTATTTTATCTACAGTTCAACTGCAGTGTACCCCTGGAGTGTCAGCTTCACTGTAGCTGTTTCAAAGAAGCATCTCAATCTAAATCCCCTTCAATTATCTCTCGTACAATGTCCCAATTTTTCTTCTTAGTTCACTTTCATAATTTTCAAATATATATTTGTTTCTGTGGTTATTTGATGAATGTTAATTCCAAATTTGGGAAATAATAAGCAATGGTATCATTATATCCTCAATGCACACATCATAGGGCTTGATCTATGGATGATCATCACGAGATATTTGTTAAATAAATGGATCCTTAGAGCAAGGATCTTAAGTGGAATCAACACTGTATGTATACCGACATCTATGTTTATCCACACCCTTGTGTGCACATGCACACACACATACACGTATATCTGTGACAAGGACTGTATCCAAGGAAACAGAGTCATGACAATTTTTTTTTTTTTTGCGGTACGCGGGCCTCTCACTGTCGTGGCCTCTCCCGTTGCAGAGCACAGGGCCCAGCCGCGCCGCGGCATGTGGGATCTTCCCGGACCGGGGCACGAACCCATGTACCCTGCATTGGCAGGCGGACTTCCAACCACTGCACCACCAGGGAAGCCCAAAATTTGTTAATTTTTTAAAAAGCTTCAAAGCAATTATTACATTATGCCTTTTGGTGAACAAATGAGCATACATACCTTCTCTGACAGCACATATTAACTACAGGTATTTCATACAAAGACTAATGATTTACCTTTGATCTTCTCCCTGCTTTCTAAGTTTGCAGCTCTTAATCTGTATTAATTAATTAATCTGTAGCTATAAAAAGTAAAATATGTGGTGAAGGAAAGAATGAAGTTAGTATGGAAGATTAAATGAAGATTTAGAGAAGTCAAATTTATTTTTAAGATGGTGTTAGCTGGGTATTTTTGGAGGCAAATGGGAAGTAACGGGTGGAGAATGAGAGCTGAAGACACAGAAATGTACATATTTTATGTGTTTAAAAGCAACCAGAATTTTATATTTTCACTTATCACTGATCTTTTCTCCACACTAAAAAAAATACATTAACTCCTTTCATTACTTTCTGAGAAACGACTGTTTTGCCATTTCTGTTTCTCACTCCAATATCTTCTACAATTGTTTCTCAACAAGCAAACTAAGACTTCCTGAATTCATACTCAGGCTAGGGTGAGATTAAGGCAAAAACAAACCTCTCTAATGATTATGAGAGATATCAGCCCCAGAACCTAATCGTCTACTTGACATCTTGTCACCATCGGTAAGTAACTATATGATGTGACCTGACTGAGTTCAGATTTTGATTTGCTGTTGGTATTAGAATAATGCTGTATATACCCCCAAATGCAGAAATAATACAGACACGAAACATGATCTCATATTTTACATGTCATTATCTCATGGCTTCACTTATGCCACGGATGGGACTGTATACTGGGTGCTACGCTTTATGTTCTACAACATGTTGGCTCCCTTTATGATCCTGTTAGCTCCTCGATTTTAATGTTCTCCTTTGATAAAGAGGGAATTAGGCTAGAAGAAACTTAATGTGTATAACAATCACCAAGGAGCTTATTATTAAAATAAGACTTTCTGGGCTCCACTCCTAGAGTGTTTGTTTCAGTGTGTTTGAGTTGAGGCCTGATAATGTGCATTTATGACAGTTTCCCAGTTGATGCTATTGCTGCTATGTTAGGGACTACACCTTGAGAACCGCTGAGTTGGTTATCTTTTAGAATGTTCTAGCTCCAAAACATCAGTATATCCACATGTGTAATGCAGAGCACAAACATAGCCTAGCAAGTTGGAATATTTTTTCTCATTTACACAGGTTGGGTCAATCTCTTTAATTCTCCTTTTCCCAGATTTGGAGCATTTCTATTGTATTCTTTCTTGCAGCTGGATCAGGAAATTATTTCACACAGAAAGAGAGGTGAATATGTTCAATAACAATTTAGTTTGGGCAAATTACTAGATAACTGTGCACCGAAACAAATAAAAATTTTTATATAACTTACATGTCTTTGGCAGAGCTTGCTACAGTGCTTACCATATAGCAGTGACTCCAAATGCTTTTTTTGTGGTGTTGGGTAGATTTGGTCTCTCTTATTTTAGTTGCAAATTTTTCCTTTTTTTTTTGTCATTTTAATGACAGGATAACAAATGTTGCTTCTGTTAATTTTTTTTGCCCATATAACAAATTATCTACCTATGTATCTATCTATCTAGTAACACATTAGGATATAGCCTTGCAAATACAGCCTCTCAAATTCATTAAAGTATCTTCACAAAACTTTCTTTTCTTGTCTCCCGTTTCCTCTCATTTTAGTTAACATATTTATCTGCATATTTAAAAATACTGAAAACATACTAAAAATGACAGACTAAACATCTGGGGTGTGGAGAAGGAACACAATGAAAAACACTGGAATTCTTTTACCTATTTGTACACATCAAAATAAAAACCAACAGTGATTCAAGAGCTAGAATAGTCAAGGAGAAACAAAAGAAGCAAGAAGAGAACACCCAGGCCTCTTCCCAGGGAGGAAGCGAACATACACAGAAGGTGACACATCGCTCAGGTAGTTAAACGGTCGTCCCTGGTCTCAGAAATGGCTTTCTTTGTCTCAACAGGGACTGAACGGTCATTTTAATATATCTTTACTTTAAAATACATCACATTTCACTAGGTGGGTAAGAGAAGCCAAGCACCAGCAGAGACAATTCATCATGGAGAAGCAGTTCAGAATCGTTCGCTAAATAAAACCCTGAGCTCCCCAGAGCACTCCTGAGCCAAGTGGGGTTTGAAATACCACGCCTGCAGAGTATATGCATCACCTAGGTTTCCTACGCAAAAGCCAGTGCATAATGGAATAGCCTTAACACAACCTGGCAGGAAAAAAGAAAGTGCAGCTTTCTCTTTCCATGATTTTCAAGGAAGCATGGGATTGAAACTGGGTGACTCTAAAGAGAAGAAACCAAAGTCATGCAGCATGAGCAAAGATCCACCATTAGGAAAAGAAGAGGCTGGTGCTTATCACTCAAATAACCGTTGGAGGAAGGATTCCTGCTTATTTACAAAACAGAAATGGAGTCACAGATGTAGAAAACAAACATGGTTACCAGGGAGGTAAAGGGGGGTAAATTGGGAGATTGGGATTTGAAACAGGAGGGAAAGAGGCAGGGCACAACCTTTAAAAGAATGACATAGACATAGTACATGACAAGAACTAGTTAGAACCAACTGGGTCCAAGATGATGGAAGATTTGACTTCCAGTGGACCTTGAGCTCAAATGCTCATTGTAACACATTAGCTAAATGATACGCCTCCCAGCGCCATGGCAGTTCTGAGGCCAACCATAAAATGTCAAAAAGTGGGCGGTGACCCCGTTCCTGGAAATCTCGGCCCTTTCCCCAAAATAGTTGGAATAATCTTACCCCTCATTAGCATATGAAATTATACAGCCCATAAAAACTGACCACGCCATATTTCGGGGCCTCTTGCCTTCTGAGACGGCCCACACTCTGTTTGTGTATCTCTCTAAATAAATCTGATTCTTATCATTTCATCTCCGAATTCTTTTGCGATGAAGAAAGAACCTTAAATTCACCGGGAACAGATTGATATATACACACTATTATATAGAAAATAGGTAACTGATAAGGACTTACTGTATAGCACAGGGAACTCTACTCAATACTCTGTAATGACCTATATGGGAAAAGAACCTAAAAAAGAGTGGATATATGTATATGTGTAACTGATTCACTTTGCTGTACACCTGAAACTAACACAACATTGTAAACCAACTACACTCCAACAGAAATTAAAAAAACAAAAACAGACTTTTAAGTCTACAACACAAGGAGGTAAAACACACAATAAAGGTAAAGAAAAATCAAGCCATGTTCAACATTTTACATACCTGTGTTAATGTAAAAATCAGAGATTTGATAAGCGCTGTCTAAGCTTTTCCATAGTGCAATTGCCCCTAATTTGCAGTTGACTAGATTTTATTATGAGTGTTTGTTATCAGAAAATACTCTATTTAAAATTTTCGGAAAATAATCAACTCAACCATTTGACCTTTCCTTCAGTCATTTTCCACTTCAGTGTTTAAATTAATGTTCTGCTCTTTCTGTTCAGAAGCTGCAAGACAGAAAAGAAGGTTAAAATGACTTCGATCAGCTGTCATTTGCTCCAGAATATTTCTTTCCAAACTCAAATAAATACAGTGTTTGTATATAAGGGTTGCCAATTGCACATTTCATATTTCTCAGCTACCATTTTTACCTTCATGGGCATTGAGGCCAGTCGTATTTAGTGAGATCAAACGTCCTCTGTTTTGAAAAAAGTGGTCCATGAGTCAGCAGCAGCACATCACCTGGGAGCTTGTTAAGAATCTGTATTTTAACAAGATCCTGGCTGATTGTGTGCACATTAAAATTTTAGAAGCATTGCTTTGTATAACTGACTCAAAAACAAACTAGGGAAAGGTAGCACTGGGGTTAAGAATCAAGTTTTTTTGGGTGGTGCATTGTAGCTTATGGTGTTACCTGTGTATAATTTTGAATAAAGTCACTGGTATGTTATACATACGTGTATCCTGAAGCACTGGAGCTCTGTAGTACATTCATGGAGAAAAAGAATCACGTTTTAAATGATTCTCTAGATTGTGATTTTACAAAGAGTGTAAGAAACATTATTATAAGATAACACTACTAATTTTATATTTGAGAACTAAGTGAAGTAAGTCAGACAGAGAAAGACATATGATATCACTTACAGGTGGAATCTAACATATGACACAAATGAACTTATTTACAAAACAGAAACAGACTCACAGATGTAGAGAAAAAACTTAAGGTACCAAAGGGAAAGGGGGGGAGGGATAAATTAGGAGTTTGGGATTAACATATGCACACTACTATATATAAAATAGGTAATAAAAAAGGACCGACTGTATAGCATAAGGAACTATATTCATATTCTTTAATAAACCATAATGGAAAATACACATATATATATATATATATCACTGAATCAGTTTGCTGTACACCTGAAACTAACACAACACTGTAAATTAACTATATTCCAATAAAAAGATTAAAATAACAAGAGCTCTGTTAAATAGGGCTGTTCGAAGAGAATTTTCTGAGATGAACCTTCATAAGAAAAGGCCCCATGTGTTTCTACCTTTTCTTGTTTCGTCCCTAATAAAGAGCCTTTTATAGAAAAGTATCCGAGGCTCTGGAGCAGGCAGCAGCAGGACGGTGCACCTGCTTTGCAGGGATGCTTTTTTCAGAAGTGCTTGAGCTTCTCAGTGGCAACAAACATGTCTCTTTTACACAGTGGGGTGGAGAAAGAAATGAGGAAACAAGGTCTGGAAGGAGCTGTTCATTGTTGTACAGCCAAGTTCACGGTCACCCACAAGCCGAACCCCTAAGCAGGAAACACCTGACAGGAATGAGAGTGTAGGTTTTCACTAGAGAAAACCTACAGAAATCGACATGAAAAGTCTGACTTCTGACAGTATTATGTGCAATGAATTAGATGAATGTGTCACGTGCAATAAACACTCTCTTCTTGGCTACCTCTCGAAGACTCAAATCAAATTATTTTACCATGAGTGAACATCACATCCGAAGGATATTATAACTGTGAGTTGACAGGAATATCACTTTAAAGCATTTACAAGTATTTCCCCTTTTTCCAACTGAATAGAAAATAGAATCTGTTGAAAATAACAACCGCTTCTCTCAGGGAGAATGGATTTTTTGATGGCAGGTCCAAAATAATCATAGACTTGCAAAACATCATTCACTTAAATGCTCAGTAGTTATGTCTTGCATTGTGCTATCATTTCTCACAATTTTATGTCATCCCGTTCAAAGCTCTCTGAAGAGCTGTCACTGGTTGCTATTTCAAAACAAACTTAGAGGGAAAATATATTTGAAGAGCAGAATATTTCCTTAGAATCTATTCATCAATTGAGTAATTTCACACTCTAGACTAGTGCACAGAATTGTCAATAAACATTTACAGGGTAATATGTGAAACTAGGGAAGGGCTTAGATACTGCAGGAGCTTCTCTGGTAGCCAAATGATGTTCCTAAACCAGATCCCTCTCCTGACTTCAGGGAAGTGTATCAAATCTCATCCTGGACTTCTCCACAGTTGTCTCAAATTAAACCAGGATTTCTAAATCTCGGCACTGTGGGCATTTTGAGTAATTCTTTGATGTAAGATGTTTGGAAATATACCTGGGTCCTACACGTTGGTTACCAGGAACACACCTCTCTGTTGTTCCAGCCCAAAATGTTTCCAAACATTGTCAAATGTCTCCTAAGGGAGCAAAAATCACCCTTGGTTGAGAACCACTGAATTAATGCCTCAAGGTAAATGCACTCTTTTTCTTCTAAACATGATTCTTTTCCTGGGTTCCCTATACCTACACTGATGTCCAAATCAGAAACATGGGAGTCATCACTTATACCTCATAAAATTTTCCACTCAAATCTACTCTTTGTGTGCATATGTGTGTTTATAAAAATAATATCATCCCTAGAAGAAAATACCCAAGTAGGAATTATAATAAAAAAGTGAGAAAGCGCTTTAAGATGGGCAGATGTAGCAGAGGCAATACTGGAGAATGATGACACGCTGTGTGTGCATTATGATAAGTCACTGGAAGGGTCCCTTGAGTACTTGAGGAGGCTTGATATGGATGGACAAGAATTCAAGGAAAAACATACATCTTGATGCCTCTGTGTATCAGTGCGACACTCTCCCAGATAACATGTGTGCTTCCAGTTTTGCGACACGCTCATCCATACTATACATGATAAAGAGAACAATGTGGTTTCTATTTTTTCTGCTGAGATATATCATACATGTATTGGACTGCAAGAAACATTTATGTACAGGATAAAAGATGGTTATGAAGAAAACAGCGTCAAAACCATCACTCATGTCAAGAAACAGAACAGTGCCAGCCCTTCATGTAACCCACGGTGACTCTTCCTCGCGATTCTATTTCTCCTCTTCTCAAGATGATGTTATCCTGACTTTCATAATAATAATGGCTGTACTGGATGTTTATGACTTAATCCTCATGTCTTCATTTCTAAGCAATATGAAAATCTCTTCCATGTGTCTTCATTATATGTGACCTTGCATAGTTTTACTTGTTTTTCATTTTACCTAAATTTAAAAAGTAAGAACAGGGCTTCCCTGGTGGCACAGTGGTTGAGAGTTCACCTGCCGATGCAGGGGACACGGGTTCGTGCCCCGGTGCAGGAAGATCCCACGTGCCGCGGAGCGGCTGGGCCCGTGAGCCATGGCCGCTGAGCCTGCGCGTCCGGAGCCAATGGAAGAGGCCACAACAGTGAGAGGCCCGCGTACCGCAAAAAAAAAAAAAAAAGCAAGAACATAAATTTATTCCTGAGATTCCCTTATCATTTCCTAAATATCAGTATCACTGTTTTCTTTTCCATTCCTGATATATTTTGTGCTTTTAAGCTTTTTCATGATTCATTTTAGCCCGATAGTTTTTCAGTTTGTATGTTGTCTCATGAAACTGCCTTTTTAATCTGTTGATCTTCTCTATTTCATGTTTAGTTTCTATGACATTCTTTCTAAAATAGACTATTAATTTTAGAACAGTTATAGATGCACAGAACTATTGTGAAGATGGTGCAGAGAACTAAGATTTAGTTCTTTTATACCTCATACCAAGTTTCCTCTAGTATTAACATCTTACATTGGTCGGGCGCATTTGTCACAAGTAATATGTCAGTATTGATACCTGATCGATCGATCCACCTTTTCTTCAGATCCACGTTTTCTCCAGATATCCTCTGTGTTCCCTAGTGTCCTTTTTCTGTTCCAGCTCCCTTCCAGGGCACACATTACATTTTGTCCTCTGTGTCCTTCTGCCCTTCTTGGCCGTGACTTCTCATATTCCTTGTTCTAGTGACCTTCATGGTTTGGAAGACCGCTGATGAAATATTCTGTAAAGTGTTCTTCAAATGAGACTTTTCTGATAGTTTTCTCATGACTAGCCTGGGGTAATGTGTTGTGGGGAGAGGTGAAGTGCCATTCTCAGCACAAAGTATCAAGAGTTGTTCAACATAGAGAACAGACTTGTGGTTGCCAAGGGGAAGGGGAAATGGGGGGAGGGATGGAGTGGGAGTCTGGTGTTAGCAGATGTAAAGTATTGTATATAGGATGGATAAACAACAAGGTCCTACTGTACAGCACAGGGGACTATATTCAGTATCCTGTGATAAACCATCATGGAAAAGAATATGAGAAAGAATATATATACATGTACGTATAACTGAATCACTTTGCTCTACAGTAGAAATTAACACAACCTTGTAAACAACTATACTTCAATAAAATACATTTAAAAAAGAGTTGTTCTATCAAGAGTTATTACTGTTGAGTCAACCTTGATCATCTGGCTTGAGGTTGGGATTGTCTGGTTTCTCCTCTCTGTAAAGTTATTTTTTTCCCCCTTTCCTTTCCTTTCTCTTTGGAAGAAACTCACTATGTTAGTGACTCAAGGAGTCCCTTAAGCAGTGAGTGCCCTTCCTCAAGGTGAAAGATCTACTTAAGATATTTGGAGCTCTTTCTCAAAGAATTATTCTCCATTGATTTATTATTATTAGAATTTTCTCCCCCATTTATTTATTTATTCAAGTATTTATTTTATCAGTATGGACTCATAGATATTTATTTTATACTTTGGGTTATAACCAAAGCAAATGGTCCCACTTTGGCCATTGGGAGTTTTCTGTTGGCTTTAAGTCCTTTTGACACTCTCCCATCATTGTGGGTGTGTGTTTGTGTGCATGTGAATGTGTGTGTGTACTTTGTTACTTTATAAAGATGCTCAAGACTTAACTGGTTTATATCCTGCCCAGTCCTAGAATCAGTCATTTCTCCAAGGAGCCCTAATTTCTTACATTGTAGAATGATATTAAAATCCAAGATCTGGGTGCCTGGTGCCCTTGTTGTTACCTGGGTGTTTTTGTTTCTAGTCTCACTTAACAGGCAGAGGTTGGAAATACCTGTGGGGATACTAAGCTGTGTACACATTGCGTCTGCAGTTATTTCTGTATTTATACTTTTCTGTATGTATTAACTAACCATGATTCCATGCGGACGCACCTTCAGTCTGTTACCTCAAGGATGAGTCTAGCCCCTCCCCTTCTTGTGTGTAACCTCCCACCCCGTCTGGCGGGGATGCTGATGATGGGGAAGGCTTTGCATGTGTGAGGGTGGGCAGTACATGAGACATCTGGGTACCATCTTTTCAATTTTGCTGTGAACCTATAACTGCTCTAAAACATAAAGTCTTTAAAAAGAAAGAAAACAATACAGGGATTTTGTAGGGGAAATAAATGGGAAAAGAAAGGTTGCCCCAAACTTGTTCAACCGTTTTGCTGTGCAATTATGAAATAGCACTGATTTAATTACTTGTATATTTTGTATAATTTGGAGTCAGAAACTTAGATATTTGGACCCATTGTAGAAATCTCTCTATTATTCAGTGATATGGGTGCAGGAACAAAAACAGTAAGAAAGAAAATAAAATTCCATTATGAAAAGTAAATTTCTTTCCTTCGTTCCTTCGTTCCTTCTTCCCCACTTCCCACTTGCTCCTTTCCTATTTCTTTCCTTTATTTATGTCTCATACAGATATTTGTAGTGACCTACAATGTGCCATTTTCCCCCATGAAGATTTCAGAATATTTTTTCCTACAAAGATGGTTTTAGAACTTATTCCAAATGGTTGAGAATACTTTCTAAAAATTGGGACATATTTAAGGATATTTCTTCCAGCCTGAACTGAAATACATTGCTCCTGCATCTGAATTTCTTTCTCTCTTTCTTATTATTCTTTGGTATCCCTTTTCTCCTGATTTTCCTACAGACTAGTCGACTCATTAAGACCTTTCAATGCCATGTGTTATTCTACAGGAATGAGAATAGATTATGGAATTCTAACAAAGTGACACAAGATGGGAACAAGTCCTGTGTAGAAGACAAGATGGAAAAGACCTATTAGCTTTTAATTCAAAACCTAACAATAAGTTTGCTCTCTGTAACAGAAAGCAGCCATGCAACTATACTGAAAGCCCACTTCCTAATCATATTCTTCTATGGTTAGATGCTCTCTTTCTCTCTCTGGAGACTTACAGCATTGTTTCTTCTTGTCCAGTGTTTTGAAATTTTATAACCATATGCTTAATAAATGTGTGTTTTAATCTACTGTGCTGGAACACCTTAGTTTTCAAATTTGGGATTTTTCATTTATTGTGTTGGTAATTTTCAGTTTCTGGAAAACTATTATTCAGATATTGTTGTTTAACTAACTCATCTGCTAATGGTACTTCTTTACTATTTTCCAACCGAAAATTTGGTTTGGCTCTCTTGCTGGAAGGTTTTTCAAATTTGTCTTCCTCCTCATTTGCATTTCTCATTTCTGTTTTCATATTTTTAACTGCCAAGAGCACTTTTTCTTCTCCAAATATTCATTTGTCTGTGTTCTGTTCTTGTTTCAGGGGTGGAATATCATTACCTTTGTCTCTCAATTAATTGGTGATAGTTTGTTTTTTTTAGCTTCCCTTAACTTTCACAATCTGTTTCTTAAAGTTGCTTTTTCATATTTGTTTGCTTTGGTCTCTTTCATGAAAAATATTCTTCTCAAATGTCTGGTGATAATTGGTGTTCTGTTCATATTTATGAATGAGGCACTAGGGAGTTTATTAGAATTCTAGACACCTGAGAACAACTGGTCAACCATGGCTTCACTGCAGCTGGTGGGAATCCTCAGGGAAGACTGTTCCAGGTTCACAGTGATTTACCCTTTCTGGGAGCTGAGTGGTTGACATGGTGCATATACACTCTCACTTAGTTGCTGCACTTTTGCTGCAATATTCCCACTATGCCTCATGGTCTCCATCATGGACACACTGTGCTCCCCTTCTCTCCAGGGTCTACCTGGTGAGAAAGGACACTTCACTCACCCACAAAGGGGCTGAAGGTGTACACTGATCTTACTGATCCTTGGAGACTTTCAACAAATCCAACTGTTTTAACCAAAACTTCATGCTCCGTTTCAACATTCCATAATATGTCACACCTCCACAGGGTTCTACAGTGATTTATAGTATCTTCTTTCTGTTAAATATTTTATTTCACTGTTGCATGACCTAGGTTGATTGTAGGTCACTGAAAATTAAGTTAAAAAGAATGTCGAGGGCTCATTTCTTAAAAAGAGCCTTGGGCCCTAAGTCATAGGTGCTGAAGTGTTTTATATACTGAATCATACAATTCTCCCAGTCAGAGGAAACTTATTTATCTTCAGTTGGAAAACAATCAAATGTTCACATGCAAATTTATTGTTAACAAAAATCAAGGTAATAAATACCTTGGTTTTATTTCTTTTTTGTACACACACACATACAGTAACACAAGTATGTCTTGATACACCATTTGTCTAGTGTAGATTATCTATTGATGTCTACATGATTATAAGTTATTTGGATCTAAAAAGACTTTCAGAATTGATTTAATAGATATAAATTATAAGTTAATTAAAAGATCTTATCAAACTAAGTGTGTTAGAATGACCTAAAGTAATATACACTCTAGATAAACATTCTTTAATGCCATTAATCATTACATATTCAAATTAAATGATTCTAATAAATGACTAAGTATCAAATATTTCAGACTAATCACAGTGTCATGTATTATTAAAGTGCACATGCAATAAATTGCTAGGTGTATTCTCAGACATGCAATTACAACTTTGCCCTTATATTTCTCCCTCTCTTAATGTAACACAATAATTCTCATGTTTGCTTAATTTTTTTCTTGTAGTACTGTAGATTCTTTACTTGATAGAGGAAAAAACATTCTTACTACAAGTAGTAGTCAGGTACTCTCTTCTCAGACAAATTAAATTTTTTTTAAACAATTCTACATTTTAAAGTAGCATTATATAGAACTGTAGAGTGAGCAGATATAACTTAAGCAAAAACAAATTGGTATTCCAATTTGCAAATATAAGTATAGAATGCTTTCTTACTCAGAATAAATGTAATTTTCATGTCAGATTACCTTTATATATGATTATGTTTTTCCTATTACATGTTAATTTCCACTCCTTTAATTTTTAATTGTGAGTAATTTGTTAGCTGCTTTCATTTTTTATCCACATCAATTAATATTCATGTTGAGAAATATTATCCCAATATATATACAATCATATATATTTTATAAAATTCAGATAAAATTGAAATTAAATTTATGTAGTGGATCTTTATGGGTGTAAAGAACAGAGGACTTGATTCAGATAGATTTAATCATTATATAGATGTTGTAGAGTCAACAAAAGTCAATCTGTGAGGACTTCCATTTTTATATTATTACACGTTGTTTTTCATACAATAGAAAATAAGCAATTCTTGTAAAATTACTAACCTTCATAATTAAATGGTTTAAGTAAAATGGGAAGAAAATAATTACATTGCTCATATAAGTAGAGATGTTAATTTCTTTTATAGGAGCATCATTATCACCTATTAGATTCTCATATCCAAGTTTAATCTGAAGAAACCACAGACTATATGTTAAATATGTACGTCAATATAAGGAATACTGTTCTTAGATTTCAGACAACAAAGTGAAGGCCTGTAACGTCTGGAAATATGAAAAAGAAGTGATGACATTTTTTCCAGAACTTGGCTGCAGTACAAGAGTAGAAGTGGCTCAATAATCTGAGCAGAGAAGATAAAAATTGAGTTTGATATCGTTGAGGTGGCTGGAATTTACAGACAGGGTACTGGAGGAAAGGAAATTACAGAAAGAGAGAAATATGCAGAGACAGAACAATTTTGTCTTTTTTTGACACTAAATTCCAATGAGGCTTATTTTGTCATCATTAAATTTGGGTTGAATAACATAACACAACATATATTTTGCTTCCCTAATTCAGGTTATAGTGATTAATTATTTCAAAATGGACTGGGTTAAAAATTAAAATTATTAATAAGAAATTATCAAATAACAATACATTTTCTCATATCTTTATGTATTTTCAGATTATAGTTGGTTTGTAACTCTGAAGGATCACACGTTATAATAGTTTTCTATTTAGTGCCAGCAAGGAGTATGCAGCTCTTGCCACTGGTGACTCATGTGCAAATTGCATAATACCCGGACTGCTTAATAAGCTATAGTTGGTTGAGTGAGCTGAGGATGGTAATTACACGTTACTTAGCTATAAAAGTTTCTAAATGCTCACTCTTGGCGTAGGTATTTATCTTGTGGTGGGTCATTACGGTTCATGCAGAGCACCAATCCATGGCCCACACATTAGATTTCAGTAGATGAGAAATGTGAACACCATGTATAGGAATAATAAAAACAGACATTTTTTAAAAATAAATAAAACTTCCTTTTCTATACGTGCAATTTGAACATGATGGCTATATGGAGTCATAAATTTCTTTTCTCATTTCATTTCCTAAAAATCCAACTGAATAATTTACAAATATGAAGGATTATATTACAAAAAGAGTGGTTTGGAATTTAAATATTATGTTGAAGTATATTTGGATGGTACTGTTGCAATAACATGAAAACATTCTGGGGTACTTACTCAGATTAAGGAGCTGGTACTTCCTTCATCAAGAAAGTTTTACTATAAAAATAAAGGTCAGCTAAATTAAACAGTGCGTTTAGCAACAGAAGAAAAACTGTGAGTTACTTAAATGCTAATGTAATAAATTAGAGAATATTCTCTGTGTTATTTAATAATATGGAAGTTGATCAAAAACTATACTCAATATTTTATAATAACCTATAAGGGAAAAGAATCTGAAAAAAATATATGTGTGTATAACTGAATCACTTTGTTGTACACCTGAAGCTAACACATTGCAAATCAACTCTACTTCAATAAAAAATAAACACCATTATTGCTAAATGAGGTGTAATGCCCTATTGAAGGAAAAAGATCTATGGAGATCTGCTGTCCGTATTTCTGCAAAACCAGAAATCAGTTTGGGTCCAGGTTCTGAAAAATGCAGTTTGAGCACTGACTTGAAATGCTGTCTATCGTGTTCGGTATTTATAATGACATTAATACTCCCATGTGAGAAAAAAATTCAGTATGTTTTTCAATGGCAGTTAGAATCACAGGGCAACAGTAAAAGTAGGAAGCTTAGAAGAACAGAGTTTCTACAGATTGTAATGACATGTTTCATAATGTAACAATAAGTCTTATTGAAGTAGGTGAAGATCTTGGTATTGTATATCTAAGAAATTATTACTTAATACCTTAAGAAATTTGATAGAAATATTTAAAATCTGCATCAAAGGCGGAATTAGATATAGGAAATCTATGTATCTTTAAAATTTTATGGTATAAATTATCAGAAATGACCATTGATTAAGAATTAAGGCAACATTTGAAAATATGGGCTCACTTCAGTTTGGGATAAAATTTTGAAATGAAGTGAAATTTATTTTAAAACATCTTCTTCAATTTGGTTTTTCTATTACACATCTTATTTAAAATAAATGAAATAATTTAAGCATACATTGTCCCCCCCAAATAGCATTGTTAATACAACTCAGATCAGATAAATCAACAAGTGAATAAGCAGAAAACAAGTTTACTTTTTACATTAAATGTTTTAGATATTCATATACCTGCTGTTTATTTAAATGTCTGTATAGGGGTATAAAATGAGTGTGTATCATCAGTTATTGCTAAATTATAATGTACAACAGACTTCTCTAAAACTGAGTGGCTTAAAACAATAAAAGTTTTTTCTTGCTCATTAACCTGAGTTTGGCTTCTTAGGTATTAAAAATAAGCTGTGGGCCAGATGATGGCCTATGGGCTCCTGGCTCAGCTAGACCAATTATTTTAGGGAACAATACTGAAGCAGAAGCAGGCTCAAAGGAGTCATAGAAACCAGGGCAGAGAACAGGACAGAATTAGAGCACTTAGGAAAATCTCTGTCAAGAGCCAGGCTGTCATGAGACCCAGCAGCTCCTAAATCTATACCGGGAAGCAATAGACATCATTCCTTCAGCAGCACCGGAAATAAGGCTGAGATATTGATCAAGGGTTAAAGCTTAAGGCTCTGAATGAGGTGGCTTCCAAACCCTTTTTCGTGCGGGTGTTTGAAGTATAGCCAGTTTCTCATTAACTTCCAGCCCTCAGCCCTCCGAAGAAATACACCCGAAATCAATTAACTAACTTAAGCATGATTAAATGAATATAGGAACAAAGCCCAAGGGGATATTCGGAACCTTTACATATGTGGGCACAGCAAATGTAAAACAAGAAAATACTAATAAAGTCCATGCAAAAAACAGAAGAAACAATAAATAAGTAAACAGCTCTTTAATGCCTGCGTGGGAATGATGCCGTAGGATAAAAACTATTCTTTTAAAGCTAAGCCTGAGAAGCAAAAGAAAAATGAACAGAATAAGTGTATTGAACCAGGCGTTACTTGTAATAAGCTGGATAGAACTCTCTACTTAGAAGGCACCATTAGAAAGACAAATCCCCAAGGAGGCAACGGATGGAATGTCCACTGACATTCTGTTTAAAATTTTAGGAAAGGATAGAAATGTAATTAAATGAAGTGTAAAATGATGGATTCAGGTTGTGAATGGCCTATAAGACAATGTAAAGTAATAGTTACTCCAACAAATGAATGCACAATAGCAATAAATATTATTAGGGCTGATTTTCAGAATATATGGGAGAAAATCTAATCAGTCCATGAAGGTGGGATTGGCCCAGTGGGAATTTATAACTTTTTCCAACCCATCCAATGTGTAAATATCCTCCAGTATAAGGTAGCAAAGGATGTAAGGCAGTAGTAAAATAATACAGGATGTTTTAGAAGAAGACAATCAAACTCACCACATCACAATATAATTCAAAAGTGTAGGTTGTTAATGAAAAGCTTCTGTGAAATGGAGATCTGTCATAGACTTTAGAAATGTAAAAAAATGTAGCAAAATTGGCAAGATATGTATGAGATGTTAGACAACCAATGTGTGAGATTTCCATTACTACGGGAAATACAAGTCAGTAATTGATTGGTATCACGTTCTTTGCAATTTCATAGCTGAAGATGACTGAAATCAACTCACAGTCACATGAAAAGGGCCCAGTTTGCCTTCATTAGGCAGCTTCAAGAGTTAGTTCAATAAACTATGATAGTAAATAATCTATGCAAACAAATTTAAATACAATAGATATTTGTAGATGGTACTATAATCACAGAAGAAAATAAAGAAAATGTTTTAGGCTGATAAAAATCAGCCTAAATTGATTACACAAAGGAGGACAAGAAAAAGTAAAATTTAAATGAACCTTAATTACATTCTTAGAATCTAGTCTTTCAAGGAACGGAAATATCCTAATAAAACAAAAAATTAATGAAAATAGTCATCTCTGAAGATAAGAAAGAAATGCAAAATTATGTGTTTTAAATTTTTTTCCTTTGGCTTTTGAAAAAAAATATGTTTTTAATGGGAAATCTTCTTCAACACTGTAATAAACAGCCAAACTGCCCCCCCAAAACAAAAAACTCATGTTTCAAAAGCTGGTTTTAAACAGTGAGTCTTGAATTGAATCTCGTGCGGAGCACTTTTTGTCCCTTTCCTATGTAAGATTTAGACTCTCCTGCCAACTTCTAGACCCCAAAGACAGAAACCTCACATTGGTTCTGGAAGAATTTACATTTTGCATCTATCTGTGTTCTGGTTCTGCTTCGAAGAGATGATGAGCTTGTATTTGAACCCAGCTATGTCATTTTGCCTTTACCTTTTTATAGTTCATCCATTCGCGTGTATAGAGTAGAGGGGCTATAAAAGGGCGAAGTCTCTATACCATCATGAGATAAAAATGATGCCAATTCTATGTATACGTATAGCTGATTCACTTCATTTTACAGCAGACACTAATACAACATTGTAAAGTAATTATACTCCAATAAAAGAAAAGAAGAAGAAAAAAATCATCTGTTTAACTGTAATTATCTTATCTGTTTAATAACTGTGTAATCTGTCATAATAATTACCTTTCCATTCCTGATATTGATTTATTATAAAATAGCTGGGGGGTTTTCAATTTTGGTAAACTTTTAAAGGAATCAACTAATCTTCTTTATTAATTTTCTCTACTGCTGCTTACTAATTTCTGGATTTCTCCTTTTTTTAAAATAATTTCCTTCCCTCTACTTACTTTGGCTTTGCATTGTTCATTTTTGTCTGGTTCTTAAAGTAAAACCTAGGTTATGGTTGTTGATTTTTTTAGTCCTTCCTATTTCTAATATAAGCATTTAACAATATAAGTTCCCTGTTAAGCACTGGTATAGCTACATTCCACAAACTTTTACATGTTGTATTTGAATTATGACTGCAATTTTTCTCGTGATTTCATATTTGACCTCTGAATTACTTAGCAGTATGTTGTTTATATCACAGATATTTTGTGTTTTCCTCTAAATATTTTCTAATTTTTTATTCTTATTTTTATTAATTCCTAATGTAATTTTATTGCAGGGAGAGAATCCTTAAATTAAAAAAGCTTGTTTTGTTTCTTAGCATATGATCTGCCTTAGTGAAGGCACATGTGCCCTTGAGAAGAATAGACATCGTGAAGTTGTTGGCTATAGATCAAGGTGGTTCATGTGCTGATTGGATCTTTTATGATTTTACAGATGTTTTTGGCTAGTTGTTCTATCAATTACTGACAGAGAATCATTAAAACCTACTGTGGGGCTTCACGGGTGGCGCAGTGGTTGAGAGTCCGCCTGCCGATGCAGGGGACATGGGTTCGTGCCCCGGTCCGGGAAGATCCCACATGCCGCGGAGCGGCTGGGCCTGTGAGCCATGGCCGCTGGGCCTGCGCGTCCGGAGCCTGTGCTCAGCAACGGGAGAGGCCATAACAGTGAGAGGCCCGCGTACCGCAAAAAGAAACAACAAAAAAACCTCTACTGTGATTGTGCAATTTTCTGTTTTTCCCTTTAATTCTATTTTTGCTAAACACGTGTTGAGGCTGTTATTAGGCACATGTTACTGATGATTTGTTTTTTATCTTAAAGCATAGTCCCTTTTTATCTGTGAGGAGAGCTTTGGTTTCAAAAATCTACGGTATTAGATAATAAAGCAGGTGCTCTGGCCTCCTGGAGCTTCCTCTTGGAGTTGTACATGTATTTCTGTCTAATGATTTTCAACTCTTACAGACATCTTATAGTAAGCTCTTCATTTCTGAAAAAGACATTTGTCATGGTTTGCCTTTTATTGAGGTGTTTAGGCCCTTACCATTTAATAGAGGGTTTGCTATATTTGGATTAGTGTCTACCACATTTATCTATGTTCTGTTTCTCTTCTCTGTTTTTATTTCTCTACTCCCGACTTTCTGCCTTCTTTTGTACTGTATAAATATATTCTAGTGCTTCATTTTAATCTGTTGGCTTTTATGCTATATTTCACCAAACTTTTTTTAGTAGTTGCTCTATGAATTACTAAATGAATACCTAAAATTTCACAGTCTAATAGATGTAAAATACAGAAACTTGCAAACATATAGGTCAACACATTGCTGACTTTTTGGTTTTTTGATACTAAATTACTTTGTTCTTATTAGGAATGACTGAACTTTTATGAAACAGTTTTTTGTCATTCAAGATTATAATCATATGGTTTCTGTTTCACTCTGCTGATGTAATTGATGGGATACATTTCCTTTCTTTCTTAAGAATATATATTTATTTTTGGCTGTGCCGCACAGCTTACAGGATCTCAGTTCCCCAACCAGGGGTAAACCCAGGCCACAGCAGTGAAAGCCCTGGATCTTAACCACTAGGCCACCAGGGAACTCCCACTTTACTGACTTTTACGTTATAATTGTTATGTGTTGAGTCTGTACATAATGGTAACCACATGAGGCCATTTCACTTTAATAGTCAACATCTTTTTAATTTATAAGAAATAACGTCTTTTATTCTGGTACTTAGATTTCTGTTGTTCTTCCTTCATTTCTGAAGAACAAAGTTTCTTTTGGTATCATTTCCCTTCAGACTGGAAAACTTCCTTTAGTATTTCTTGTGATAACAGATCCACTGGGGACAAATTCTCTATACTTTTTTTTTCATCTGAAAAAGTAGTTATTTTTCTTTATTTCTGAAGGATATGCTTGCTAATTTTTCTTTTGAAAAAGAAGTTTTCTTTCACTATTTTAAATATGCTCTTCCTCATTCTTCTGGCCTCCATGGTTTCTGATGAGAAATACGCGGTCATTTGAATAAATGTTCCTCTGTATGTAACGTGCAATTTTCTTTAGCTGCATTCAAGACTTTGCATTTGTTTGTTAGCAGTTTGATTGTGATGCATCTAAAAGCCATGGCTTTTCTTTAAGTTTATTCTGTTTCAATTTCCTGAGTTTTTTCAATCTGTAAATTTCTGTCTTCCTCTAGTTTGGGACATTTGTGGCCATTATATATTCATAAAACTTCTGTGCTTCAGTTTCTTAATCCTCTCTTCTGGGACTCTAATTAAACAGATGTTTGAGAATTATTTCTTTCCATTGTTATTTACATTCTGGTGTTAAGCCCATTCATCGAGTTTTTATTGAAGACATTGCATTTTTCAGTTTTAAAATTTTCACTTGGTTCCTTTCTATAGTTTCAAACACCCTGCTGAAATTTCCTATATTTCATACATTTCAAGTGCGTTTTCCTTTACCCCATGAAGCATGGTTATATAACTGATTTAAAGTCTCTGTCTGATAGCTCCAACATCATGGTCACCTCCAGGTTAGCATCTATGGATCATATTTTTCCATGAGGATTGTTTCATTTTCCTAGTTCTTTGTACCTTGAGTAATTTTGAATTGTACCTGGATACTGTGAATGTTATTTGGTGTATTCTCTGTTGTGCTCTCCTGGAGAATGTTGGTGTTTTGTGTTAACAGAAAATCTAACTGGTTATGTTGAGATCATAGATTCTGACTTGCCTTCTATGTTTGGTTGTTTAAGTCTCAGGTCAGTTTTCTAAGCTTTTACTATGTTGATTTCGGTCTGTTCTTGGTGTGAAGAGTTTGGGGTTAGGCTGAGATTTTTGTGGGTGCATACATAGAATTAGGGGATCCTCCTTCACTGGCTCTTTCCTCTAAAGGAATCCAACTACATTCTGTAGCCTGCAGGGGACCTTTTATCTCCTTTTTCTGAAAAAGAGCACGGGTTTCTCTTGAAGTTTTATTGCCCATGTATCCATGCTGCTCTGCAACAAGTCTCACAAACACACAGGCACATGTGTGCAGGCATGCATTGCAGGCATGCATGTGCACACACACTCACGCACACACACATACACCATCTCCCACTGCACTTGGGACAAAGTCCTGAAAGGTGAAAGAAAACCGGAAAGCTCACCTGCGTGCAGGTTGTTTCTCAAATTTTTACAACTATGCATAATCTGCTTGCTTTTGTTTCCTTTTAGCGTCTCCAGGTAGCTGTTTTTGCATTTTTTTCAATGCTTTTAGGAATATTAGCTGAAGTAGTGGGTTTATGGATAGCATGTAGTGGAACCAAAACTCAGGAACTCATATTTAATACATGTTAATTGTGTGATATTCCAGCAGATTAGGTAGAGTGAATGTGTTAACCAATTAAGTGAGGAAGTGCTGTGAAGCACTTTAGAATAACTTAAAGGAGTCTTTTTATATTAACAGCTACTAGCTGTAAATCATTATTTCCTGTTGTAGAGGTGGAAAACTTCCCTTCCTCCAATCTAGATTCTTTGGCTGTTCAAAGAATTAAATAGACATAATGTAGATTAACAGGAGAAAAACAAATTTTGTGTACAGTATTCCCATAAAAATATGAGATTGCTGTTACAGAAAGCTTACTTTGGTAGAAACCTAGAGAATGTTTTGGGGAAGAGTGAGAACTTTTCAGGGACCATGGAAATAATTATGGTGAGATGCTGAGCACCCAAACCAATTTAGTAGCAATAGATCCGTTTAGTTCATGCTCTCTCATAATGTGAATGAATTCCAGACAAAGTATACCACTAAGAAAATGCATATAAAAGTTCCTGGGAGATTTTAAAGCCTTAAGTTTTAGGATATACACTACTATGTATAAAATAGATAAACAACAAGTTCCTACTGCATAACACAGGGAACTATATTCAATACCTTGTAATAACCTATAATAGGAAAGAATCCAAAAAAAGAATATATATATGTATATACATATATATGTATATATATAGAACTGAATCACTTTGATGTACACCTGAAACATTGTAAATCAACTACACTTCAATTAAAAATTTTTTAATTAAAAAAGTCATAATACCTTGGGACAAAAGAAAGATACTTTTATCTCTCTATATATGTAATAGTGAATTTTCCTGATATTATGTTCAGATAGGCTATGATGATCAGATAGGTTAAAATATATATATTTATAAAAAATTTTAATGAGGAGGAGAAGTCATGATGAAAGGCAGTAACTGGACTGTTGACTGATTTAATAATACTGAACATAGCTTCCCAAGCAAATGAGGTAGGAACTATTTTATAAACGGGAGAATCAATTGATTTTGTTTGCTCTAAAGTATCACCAGGTGTGCAGTTGTTTACATTAACTGCAGATCACAAGTAATTCTGAACAAATGTTAGATTCCTGCATAAAATAGACCATGTAGATTGAAAAATAATATTGATGCAAGCACAAGGAAACAAAAAGAAATGGCAACTGGCAAGGGATTCAACTCCAAAATATACAAACAGCTTATGCAGCTCAATATCAAAAAACAAACAACCCAATCCAAAAATGGGCAGAAGACCTAAATAGACATTTCTCCAAAGAAGACATACAGATGGCCAAAAAACACATGAAAGGATACTCAACATCACTAATTCTTAGAGAAACGCAAATCAAAACTGTAATGAGGTATCAGTTCACACCAGTCAGAATGGCCATCATCAAAATGTCTAAAAACAATAAATTGCTGGAGAGGGTGTGAAGAAAAGGGAGCCCTCTTGCACTCTTGGTGAGAATGTTAATTGATGCAGCCACTATGGAGAACAGTATGGAGGTTCCTTAAAAAACTAAAAATAGAACTACCATATGACCCAGCAATCCCACTCCTGGGTATATACACAGAGCAAACCATAATTCAAAAAGATACACGCACCCCAGTGTTCACTGCAGTACTTTTACAATAGCCAGGACATGGAAGCAACCTAAGTGTCCATCAGCAGAGGAAGGCATAAAGATGCAGTACATATATACAATGGAATATTACTCAGCCATAAAAAGAAATGAAATTGGGTCATTTGCAGAGATGTGGATGGACCTGGAGACTGTCACCCAGAGTGAAGTAAGTCAGAAAGAGAAAAACAAATATCATATATTAACACATATATGTGGAATCTAGAAAAATGGTATAGATGATCTTATTTGCAAAGCAGAAATAGAGACACAGGTGTAGAGGACAAACGTATGGATACCAAGGGGGATGGGGGGGATGAATTTGGAGATGGGGATTGACATATATACACTACTATGTATAAAATAACTAGTGGGAACCTACTGTATAGCACAGGGAATTCTACCCAGTGCTCTGTGGTGACCTAAAAGGGAAGGAAATCCAAAAAAGAGGGGATATATGTATACATATAGCTGATTCACTTTGCTGTACAGCAGAAATGGACAAAGTAGTGTAAAGCAACTATACTCCAATAAAACAAACAAACAAAAAACAAAACAAAAACCTTGTGGACTATTATTGATACATCAATGAAAATGAGAACTAAAAATGTGCCATGATACTAAGGTATATTTAGCTTTACCTTGGCTATTATCCTGTTGACTTATCCAGCAAAGTGACCACACGGTGTAATTGTGTGTCTACATGAAATACGCACACAGCGATGGCACTAAACTCTGCATGTCATTAATAGGAGAACTCTCCTGATGGTCTCCGCTCGTTACCATGCTACACACTCAGGAAGAAAGAAACTATGCTTAGGTACCAGGAAAGAGAACGCGTGGGATGCTTTCTATTTTAATTATAAAATAGCTTTCCTGTACAAAAAAGAAAGCTAGAAAAGATAAAGCCAGTGTTGTCAAAACATTATGGTTACAGACTCTCCTCCAAATAGTTCTCTAGTTTAAAAAATCTAGCTACCAAAAGTTGGTAGAGCTTTGTTTTTTTCAGATTAATATTTTAGTTTCAATTGATAGTTGGAAGACTCTGAAGGAATGTGCTGTAAAGATACTTGTAATTCTGCCAAGGCATACATTTTAATCAAGATCCCTGTACGGGTACTTTGTTGGAGCATCTGTTTAGCTGAAGAGCAAACCTAGGAGGTCTTGCTGTCCTTCTGCCTTGGTGTAGCTTTCCTGATTTCTATGTATATATGATATCCCTCAGGAAATTCTAGCAAATGTTTATCTTTGTGAATAATGACCATTAAGTGAAATATAAAAGTTTAGTAGAAATTGAAAATTCAATTAGCTTGCAGTGTAAGGCTATGCAGGTAAAAGAAACGGTTCTGGACTGAAATATGGTTAGAGGCTTATTCTAAGAATTCTGTGTTGATAAATTTAGCAGTTTGGGATGGGCTTTCAAAACATTCAGATATTTCAAGGTTGGATTGCATTCTCTGGTGAAATTTAAGTGCATGCATATAGAATAATAGTGAAAATCCTTAAGACTGGATATCACTTTCTCTGAGTGTATTTACGCAACTCTTTTTCATTTTGTTTCTTTCATGTCAGACCTGCCTCTTTCCAACAAGGAGCCCACGTGCTAATAGATTGCTTTTAGTTTGAGAGTGGAAGGAGATAATTAAGAGAGTGTAATGATCCATCATTGCAAAGCAAAGTGTACAAAGAGAAGACCTAATTTTGGCAAGCAGGTAGTCTGAAGGGCTGTTTCTCACAAAGACTGCTTATTAAAGCATGAATATCTCAGCTGTGATTATCATTTGGGTTTCTGCAGTCTAGATGCCTTGTGTATATCTGTGTACATGCATGTTTAAAAAGTAGCTTTTTTATTTTGGAATAACTCTATTTTTCAAATTGAAAAGAATTTATTTATTTTTTGGCCCTCTGAATAGCTTTGCAGGATCTTAGTTCCCCAACCAGGGATCAAACCCATGCCCCCTGCAGTGGAAGGGTGGAGTCCTAACCACTGGACTGCCAGGGAATCCCTAGAATAACTTTAGATTTATAGAAAAGTTGCAAAGATAGTGTAGAGCATTTCCCCAAATCCCACACTCAGTTTCCTCTCTTGTTAAATTTTTCATTACTGTAGTACATTCCCCACAATTATGGAACTGGCATTGGTACATTACCATTAACTAAACACCACTGTTTATTTTTATTTCACTAGTTTTTACCTAATGTGCTTTTTCTATTCCAGAATACCATCCAGGATGCAATATTTCATGTATTCAGGATGTGTCTTTGGCCTCCACTGGTCCATGACAGTTTCTCAGACTTCCCTTGTCTTTGAGGAGTATTGGTCGGGTAGTTTTGTGGTGCAACACTTAATATAGGTCTGTATACTGTTTGTCTCATGTTATGTGACTAGAGTTATAGGTTTTGAGGAGAAAGACCAGAGAGGAAAATTGTTATTCTCAACACATCATATCAAGGGCACATTCTATCAGCATGACCTGTCAATCACGACTTTAGCATTGATCTCTGGGCTCGTTCACCTCCTTGAGCGGGGAGAAGCTACATAAATTATTTGGAATTCTTTTATATGGGAGATGTGCTTCTTCTACTCCATGCACTAAATTATTCTACTATGTGATTCTATCATTGACTCAAGGGTATTTATTTCATACTCACCAGTACTACACCAGTGAGTATAAAAAACTGACATTACTTAATTCAATACTACTTTATTGGCTGTGCCAATTGTCCCAATGTTGCACACTGGGTGCCCTTACAGCTTAGCTTCTCTGTCTCTTTGACAGGATTCCATCCAGGTACATTTTTAAACAATTTACAAAGGGTCCTATGACTGAAGACTTTGAATGAAAGTAAAATAATTAACTGAAAATGACTAAACTCACAAGTTAATGATATTTGGTCTCAGAATAAGCATAAATTTGTGTCCACATGAGTATGTGGGTGTGTATGACAAAACCACAAGCTTTTAGTGACAAAGCAAAATGAACATCTTAAACCTGATTCACCTTTTCTTCTCTTACCATAGTCCTTCTGTTCATTGTTTCGATCCTTTTCAGTGATGCTGGGTAATACCCAGGTTTTTGTATGAACTGGTGGACATTCTTAGTCTGTCTCTGTAACTGCACAAAGCAGAAGCTTGAACATCAATTCTAGCTGCTCCTGTTTCTACACCCAGGCTCTATGTAGCTGCTGGAGAGCGAATGCAATTGCCAATCAACGCAGATGGTTTGTTTCTGCCATGTATCAATGGGATCTTCTCTTTGGCCAGTCACACACGGATTTTTAGTCTTTCTCCTGACTCTGCTACCCAGGAAAGGAAGAGTTTTATAGGCCTTAGTATTTTACCCAAAAAGAGCTACTTTCAGAGTGAATCAGATGTGCAAGTTCTTTTGCTTTTGGCAGTGGTTAAGGACTCTCTGATATATTTTATTTTAGAATTTGAAGCATCCTTCACAGGCTGAGCAGCTGAGGTTTTGCTGTATTGAATTAGGTGCATCTAGACCATAGCAGTGAAAAAAAATGAAAGCAGAGTCACATATACAAGGTTAAGCACAGAGGTAACAAGCTCATTTCTTAGGCACCTTTGCAGGTTAGGACATAATCTCACAATCTGTAGGAACTCTGCAGATTCCAGATTGATTGGTGAGTTGCTGCTGTAATGATTCACCTATTCCTTTGCTCTTTGAACCTTGAAATGAACATTCAAAGATTACTAAAGTGAACGTTTTCCCTATGCTGAGTAAAGAATCACTAAACCTGAACCCAAAAACCAAATCCCAATTTATGTATTAAAATGTGATTATGAAGTTATAGCACAGTTTTTAACTCACAGTATTCAAACTACTAACACGTTTCTCAAAATTTTGTTTTAGCAGTTGATGGTTGGCAAGGAAGGAGGTGAAACTATTGATCTGTGGGCTGTTTTTATCCCAGCTGCTGGGGAATGGCTCCTGGGGAATAAAAGAAGCCAGGTAACCCAGTCTAATCTGTTTACCAACATACTGGACCTCAGGGCGAAGAGAATGATATTTCCCGTCAGGAAGGTTATTATCTATGGAATGTTTTCAACAGGATGTACCTGGTTAAGGATTGCTCTAAGTAAATGACCCCAGAATCTATGGATTTTTAAGACATGACTTCCTGGAAAGCATAAGTTTGGGTGTGAAAAAGAGACAGTTTAGAAACTAAATGCTCCTCTGTTGTGAGAGGGAAACCCACAAAATCTCACTTGGGGATATCTACTATTTGGGGTCAGAGAACATCTCTCTAGTGAGGGAAGAAAGGAACTGGGTAGCCACCTGGTTATTATAGACCTCTTCCTGCTTGAACAAAGCCATATTCTCTGGCTGAAGATACTTCAAAATTACTCTAAACATTGAGGTTAGCCCCCCACGGTGGTTAGGGTTTTTGTTGCAGTTCATCAAAGTGCCTTTTTTTTTTTGACTTAACGGTCTTACGCTTAGTGATATAACTCTTGAAACTCCATGGTACACAGTGGTGCCACACTTTCACCGGACTTAGCTAGTCTTTTGATCTGCCTTGTACTATGTACATCTCCTTTGTTGATGTGCTTTTCTCTTTTTTTTGTTTCTTCCATAATAATATTTATATTTTTCAACTTGCAAAGCAGACACAATTTATTTGCATTTTACAGGATTTTAAAGCCAGGTTTTAAGAAACATATTGTTAAGACTAGAAAATACGTCTCAGCCAAATGTTTATTTAGGTACATTTAATACAATTACAGAATGATTGAAAAAAATCTGAAATTTTGTTTATTGTCATCTTGGAATTTTTCGTTAATACTGTTAACACATTATTTAACATTAATATTTGCTTGTCCTCTCACTTTGACCAGCTGTAGTGTGAATCCCTGAGTAACCACACACATTGAATTAGGGCCTTGGCAACCTAGGGGTTTAGGAAGAACATAGGAAGGGAAGAACTTAAGGTAAGTTCTCTACAGCTGTAATGAGACCAAGAACACGAGAAAAATGTGCTGGAAAGGTGAATATGGCACAATTTGAAGAACTTCCTTTCTAGAGCCAATGGGTTTTTAAGGAAGAGAGTTATATCGCCCTTTGTATCCTAGGGTTCCACATCTGTGGATTCAACCTGCTGCAGACTGAAAATATATTTTGAAAATTCCAGAAAGTTCCAGAAAGCAAACTTGAATTTGCCTCATGCCAGAAACTACCTACATAGCATTTACATTGCTTTTCCCACTGTTTACATAACATTTACACTGTATTAGGTATTATAAGGAATCTAGAAATGATTTAAAGTATACAGGAGGATGTGCATCCGTTATACGCAAATACTATGTCGTTGCATAAAGAGACTAGAGAATCTGCAGACTTTGACATCCAGAGAGGGTCCTGGAACCCATCCCCCATGGATGCTGAAGGATGCCTGTGTTTGCTTACCTCTAAGCTAAAGAAAGGATGCTCAGTGGAGAGTGTGGATTGGGCACGAGTCCTCCGTTGGCAGGGAAGTCAGGGTAGAGGCAGTTTGCCATAGAACACCAAGTGACGACTTCAACTGGAAAACTAGCATCAAGAGTCCAGAGGAGGTAATATTTTGAGGCAAACTTAAGAATAAAACCAAGCAGGCTTTAGAGAGCAGTATGAGAAAAAGGGAAAATTCAAAGATCATGCTGAGGGTTTTAGATCTTGTGTGTTTATTTTTAATGCATATGATGTTCTCAAGTAGACTGACTTTATAAAAAAAAAATCCCTCACTGTTGGACACATAAAGTTTCAGTTGTGCAGGATGAGTAAGTTCTAGAGATCCTTTGTGCAACATGGAACCCATTGTTAGCCATCTGGCTTTGTGCGCTTAAAATGTTTTTAGGAGGATATATCTCATATTAAGCATCCTTACCATCACAACAAAAGTTTCCAAATGTGTTTCTAGTTCAAAGTGATCACTCTGGGAGGCTCTGCTTGTGACACATGATTGAAGCCCCTCTTCGCACATGCCTTCAATGTCGATTTATGGGTCTCTGTTATCATAGCAAATATCTTACCTGCAGTAGGAGATTAATTTATTACTTTGTTGATTTACCAGTTGATTGATTGATGACCACTTATAATTAACAGAGAACTTGATTACTATTAACATCCTGTAGCTTAGTAAACATGGCTTATGATAAACTGCAGGAAGGGAAGCCAGACAGGAGCTGGTAGATCTGCACCAATGTGACAAACCATAATGTACCTACTCTATTTTTCTATTTTTCACGTATCCCTTCTTTATCTTTCCTGCCCTGCTCGATCCCAGTCTCAGTTCCCCCCTCCCATGACAACCTTCTGCCTTTGATAATAGTAAAACCCTTTGTTCTTATTCTGTCTCTTACAGAGAAGCACATTCTTTTTGGTTTTAAATGATATAGGAGCTCTTTGTTTTACTAGCAACTCATTACAGCTTACTATAAAAGGCTACATTACTTGACAGCTCTGAAAAATATAATACTTGTTAGCTCTAAAAATATAATCCTTTCTGTTCAGGTATTTTATTCTTTCAATAATAATGGAACTTTTTAAATAAAATGAAGAGTACATCATTTAAAATGCAATATGTTCATAATTCTAAGGGAAATTACAGCATAAATAAAAGTGGTGACCTTGAACCTTTTTTCCTGAATAGACATTTTGCTGACTTCTATTTTTATTGTATTTCAACTTTGAGCCATCTCTTGGGTCTGTAATGAAATACACTAAAATCACATATTTCAGATTAAGTATAATATACATTCACTTTTACAAGTGGCAAATAGTGGTTTAAACTAGTACAGAGGGGATTACTCAATAAAATTAAAGCTCAAATGCTAGCATAGATATCGAATAATAAGCTAGCCACAAATTCCAATTGCAAATGTCTGGACTCCTACTAGGCTTTTCCTGCACATTCAGAGCTCATCACAAAAATCCTCAGTTAGCACCAGAGGACATTGTAAGAGGAAAAAAAAGAGTGCCAGTGTGCACTTGGTTTCAGATGCTGCTCTCAAAAAAAGGCACCATCACACACCGGCCTACACAGACAGCAACCTTTTTTCATTGGAGAGATTTACATATTAAGAAAAGACTTGGGGTATTTGCAAAACAATTTTCAGTATTCATTAAATGGAAAAAATCCACTTATTCTTCCAGCCATCATTTCCTGTGAACCTTACATTCTGCAAGTTTGCATCATATTAAGTTCTAAAGGTCAGGAGATTACTTATTTCATTCAAATCTAGTGAAATATTGAATCTTCATAACTGACTCATGCTAAAAATAATTTATGATGATAAAATTTCAAGCATTTGTGAAATTTTTTTCAATGCATGAACAAATGAGACATTAATTATTACATAGGGCCATTCACTATTATTTTTTTTACATATTTATTGGAGTACAATTACTTTACAATGGTGTGTTAGTTTCTGCTGTATAACAAAGTGAATCAGCTATACATATACATATATCCCCATATCCCCTCCCTCTTGTGTCTCCCTCCCACCCTCCCTATCCTACCCCTCTAGGTGGTCACAAAGCACGGAGCTGATCTCCCTGTGCTACGTGGCTGCTTCCCACTAGCTATCTATTTTACATTTGGTAGTGTATATACGTCCATGCCACTCTCTCACTTTGTCACAGCTTACCCTTCCCCCTCCCCGTGTCCTCAGGTCCTTTCTCTACGTCTGTATTTTTAATCCTGTCCTGCCCCTAGGTTCATCAGAGCCATTTTTTTTTATATTCCATATATATGTGTTAGCATACGGTATTTGTTTTTCTCTTTCTGACTTACTTCACTTTGTATGACAGACTCTAGGTCCATCCACCTCAATGCAAATAACTCAGTTTTGCTCCTTTTTGTGGCTGAGTAATATTCCACTGTATATATGTGCCACATCTTCCTTATCCATTCATTTGTCAGTGGACACTTAGGTTGCTTCCATGACCGGGCTATTGTAAATAGTACTGCAATGAACATTTTGGTACATGACTCTTTTTGAATTATGGTTTTCTCAGGGTATATGCCCAGTAGAGGGATTGCTGGGTCATATGGTAGTTCTATTTGTAGTTTTTTAAGGAAACTACATACTGTTCTTCATAGTGGCTGCATCAATTTACATTCCCACCAGCAGTGCAAGAGGGTTCCCTTTTCTCCACACCCTCTCCAGCATTTATTGTTTGTAGATTTTTTGATGATGGCCATTCTGACTGGTGTGAGATGACACCTCATTGTGCTTTTGATTTGCATTTCTCTAATGATTAGTGATGTTGAGTACCTTTGATTTTTTTGTTGGCAATATGTATATCTTCTTTGGAGAAATGTCTGTTTAGGTCTTCTGCCCATTTTTTGGATTTTTTTTTTTTTATTGAGCTGCATGAGCTGCTTGTATATTTTGGAGAGTAATCCTTTTCCAGTTGCTTCGCTTGAAAATATTTTCTCCCATTCTGAGGGTTGTCTTTTCATCTGGTTTATGGTTTTCTTTGCTGTGCAAAAGCTTTTAAGTTTCATTAGGTCCCATTTGTTTATTTTTGTTTTTTATTTCCATTATTCTAGGAGGTGGGTCAAAAAGGATCTTGCTGTGATTTATGTCATAGAGTGTCTGCCTATGTTTTCCTCTAAGAGTTTGATAGTGTCTGGCCTTACATTTAGGTCTTTAATCCATTTTGAGTTTATTTTTGTGTATGGTGTTAGGGAGTGTTCTAATTTCATTCTTTTACATCTAGCTGTCCAGTTTTCCCAGCATCACTTATTGAAGAGGCTGTCTTTTCTCCATTGTATATTCTTGCCTCCTCTATCAAAGATAAGGTGACCATATGTGTGTGGGTTTATATCTGGGGTTTCTATCCCGTTCTGTTGATCTATATTTCTGTTTTTGTGCTAGTACTGTAGTGTCTTAATTACTGTAGCTTTGTAGTATAGTCGGAAGTCAGGGAGGCTGAGTCATCCAGATCTGTTTTTCTTTATAAAGATTGCTTTGGCTATTTGGGGTCTTTTATGTTTCCATACAAATTGTGAAATTTTTTTGTTGTAGTTCTGTGAAAAATGCCATTGGTAGTTTGATAGGTTTTGCCTTGACTCTGTAGACTGTTTTGGGTAGTATAGTCATTTTCAAACTGTTGATTCTTCCAATCCAAGAACATGGTATCTCTCTCTATCTGTTTGTAACATCTTTGATTTTTTTCATCAGTGTCTTATAGCTTTCTGTATATAGGTCATTTGTCTCCTTAGGTAGGTTTATTCCTAGGTAGTTTTTTCTTTTTGTTGCAATGGTAAATGGGAGTGTTTCCATAATTTCACTTTCAGATTTTTCATCATTAGTGTATAGGAATGCAAGAGATTCCTGTGCATTAATTTTGTATCCTGCTTCTTTACCAGATTCATTGATTAGCTCTAGTAATTTTCTGGTAGCATCTTTAGGATTCTCTATGTATAGTGTCATGTCATCTGCAAGCAGTGACAGCTTTACTTCTTCTTTTCTGATTTGGATTCCTTTTATTTCTTTTTCTTCCCTGATTGCCGAGGCTAAAACTTCCAAAACTATGTTGAATAATAGTGGTGCGAGTGGGCAACCTTGTTTTGTTCGTGATCGTAGGGGAAATAGTTTCAGTTTTTCACCATTGACAATGATGTTCACTGAGGGTGTGTCATATACGGCTTTTATTATGTTGAGGTAGGTTCCCTCTATGCCCACGTTCTGGAGAGTTTTTGTCATAAATGGGTGTTGAATTTTGTCAGAACATTTTTCTGCATCTATTGAGATGATCATATGGTATTTATCCTTCAATTTGTTTAATATGGTGTATCACATTAATTGATTTGCGTATATTGAAGAACCTGGCATTCCTGGGGTTAACCCTGCTTGATCATGGGGTATGATCCTTTTAGGTGCTGTTGGATTCTGTTTGCTAGTATTTTGTTGAGGATTTTTACATCTATGCTCATCAGTGATGTTGGGCAGCAGTTTTCTTTTTCTGTACATCTTTGTCTGGTTTTGGTATCAGGGTGATGGTGGCCTTGTAAAATGAGTTTGGGAGTGTTTCTCCCTCTGTTATATTTTGGAAGAGTTTGAGAAAGATAGGTGTAGCTCTGCTCTAAATGTTTTGTAGAATTCACTTGTGAAGTTATCTGGCCCTGGGCCTTTATTTGTTGGAAGATTTTAATTCACAGTTTCAATGTTAGTGCTTGTGATTGGTCTGTTCATATTTTCTATTTCTTCCTGGTTCAGTCTTGGAAGGTTATACCTTTCTAAGAATTTGTCCATTTCTTCCAGGTTGTCCATTTTATTGACATGTAGTTGTTTGTAGTAGTCTCTCATGGTTCTTCGTATTTCTGCAGTGTCAGTTGTTACTTCTTTTTCATATCTAATTCTGTTGATTTGAGTCTTCTCCCTTTTTTTCTTGATGAGTCTGGCTAATGGTTTATCAATTTTGTTTATCTTCTCAAAGAACCAGCTTTTAGCTTTATTGATCTTTGCTATTGTTTCCTTCTTTTCTTTTTCATTTATTTCTGATCTGATCTTTATGATTTATTTCCTCTGCTAACTTTGGGTTTTCTTTTTTTTTTTTTCTTTTCTTCTTCTTCTTTCTCTAATTTCTTTAGGGGTAAGGTTGGATTGTTTATTTGAGATTTTTCTTGTTCTTGACGTAGGATTGTATTGCTATAAACTCCCCTCTTAGAACTGCTTTCACTGATCCCATACGTTTTGGGTTGTCATGTTTTTGTTGTCATTTTTTCCTAGGTATTTTTAAATTTCCTCTTTGATTTCTTCAGTGATCTCTTGGTTATTTAGTAATGTATTGTTTAGCATCCATGTGTTTTTATTTTTTACAGTTTTTTTTCCTGTAATTGATATCTAGTCTCATAACATGGTGGTCAGAAAAGATACTTGATATGATTTCAATTTTCTTAAATTACCGAGGCTTGATTTGTGCCCCAAGATATCTATCCTGGAGAATGTTCCATGTGCACTTGAGAAGAAAGTGTATTCTGTTGTTTTTGGATGGAATATCCTATAAATATCAATTAAATCCATCTGGTGTAATGTATCATTTAAAGCTTTTATTTCCTTATTTACTTTCATTTTGGATCATCTGTCCATTGGTGAAAGTGGGATGTTAAAGTCCCCTACTATGATTGTGTTACTGTTGATTTCCCCTTTTATGGCTGTTAACATTTGCCTTATATATTGAGGCGCTGCTATGTTGGGTGCATAAATATTTACAATTGTTATATCTTCTTCTTGGATTGATCCCTTTATCATTATGTAATGTCCTTCTTTGTCTCTTGTAATAGTCCTTATGTTAAAGTCTATTTTGTCTGATATGAGTATTGCTACTCCAGTTTTCTTTTGATTTCCATTTGCATGGAATATCTTTTTCCATCCCTTCAATTTCAGTCTGTATGTGTCCCTAGGTCTCAAGTGGGTCTCTTTTAGTGTCCCTAGGTCTGAAGTGGATCTCTTGTAGACAGCCTATATTTGGGTCTTGGTTTTTTTCTATTCAGCCAGTCTATGTCTTTTAGTGGGAGCATTAAATCCATTTACATTTAAAGTAATTATCACCACTTATGTTCCTATTACCATTTTCTTAATTGTTTTGGGTTTGTTGTAGGTCTTTTCCTTCTCTTGTATTTCCCACTTAGAGAAGTTCCTTTAGCATTTGTTGTAAGGCTGGTTTGGTGGTGCTGAATTCTCTTAACTTTTTCCTGTTTGTAAAGGTTTTAATTTCTCTTTCAAATCTGAATGAGATCCTTAGTGGGTAGAGTGATCTTGGTTGTAGTTTTTTTTTTTGTTTCATCATTCTAAATATGTCCTGCCACTCCCTTCTGGCTTGCAGAGTTTCTGCTGAAAGATCAGCTGTTTAACCTTATGGGGATTCCCTTGTATGTTATTCATTGCTTTTCCCTTGCTGCTTGTAATGTTTTTTCTTTGTATTTAATTTTTGATAGTTGATTAATACGTGTCTTGGCGTGTTTCTTCTTGGATTTATCCTGTATGGGACTCTGTGCTTCCTGGGCTTGATTGACTATTTTCTTTCCCATGATAGGGAAGTTTTCAACTATAATCTCTTCAAATATTTTCTCAGACCACTTCTTTTTCTCTTCTTCTTCTGGGACCCTTACAATTCTAATGTTGGTGCATTTGATGTTGTCCCAGAGGTCTCTGAGACTGTCCTCAATTCTTTTCATTCTTTTTTCTTTACTCTGCTCTGTGGCAGTTATTTCCACTATTTTAGCTTCCAGGTCACTTATCCGTTCTCCTGCCTCAGTTATTCTGCTATTGTTTCCTTCTAAAGTATTTTTAATTTCATTTAATGTGTTGTTCAACATTGTTTGTTTGCTCTTTAGTTCTCTAGGTCCTTGTTAAATATTTCTTGTATTTTCTCCATTCTATTTCTGAGATATTGGATTGTCTTTACTATCATTACTCTGAGTTCTTTTTCAGGTAGACTGCATATTTCCTCTTCATTTGTTTGGTCTGGTGGGTTTTTACCTTGCCCCTTCATTGGTTGCATATTTCACTGTCTTCTCATTTTGTTTAACTTACTGTGTTTGGGATCTCCTTTCTGCAGGCTTCACGTTCGTAGTTCCTCTTATTTTTGGTATCTGCTCCCAGTGGGTGAGGTTGGTCCAGTGGCTTTTGTAGGCTTCCTGTTAGGGGGGACTTGTACCTGTGTTTTGGTGGGTGGGGGTGGATCTATCCCTCTGGTGGCCAGGGCCTCATCCGGTGGTGTGTTTTGGGGTGTCTGTGAACTTAGTATGATTTTAAGCTAATGGGTGTGGTTGTGTTCCTGTCTTGCTAGTTGTTTGGCATGGGGCATCCAGCACTGGAACTTTCTGGCCATTAGCTGGAGCTGGGTCTTAGTGTTGAGATGGAATCTCTAGGAGAGCCCTCTCTGGTTAATATTACATGGGGCTGGGAGGTCTCTGGTTGTCTAATGTCCTGGACTCAGCTCCCCGACCTCAGAGGCTCAGGCCTGACACCTGACCGGAGCACCAGGACCCTGCCAGGTGCACTTCACAGAAGAAAAGGAAGAAAAAAAAGAAAAAACGAACAGGCAGAACCCCAAACAAAAGCAAAAGTTAGACAAAATCACACAAAGAAACATACAAGCACACACACTGAAAAAGAAAAACACAACAAAACAAACAAAAAACGAACAGACAGAACTCCAAAAGAAATGGTAAAATCAAAACTAAACAGAAAAAAATCACACAAAGAAACATACATACACACACTCACAAAAATAGAAAAAAAAAAAAAAGGAGCAACCAAAGCAATAAACAAACTCACCAATGAAAACAAGCACTAAAAACTAAACTAAGGTAAACATAAAACCAAAAACAAATCAGATGCAGAAAGCAAACCCCACGTCTACAGTTGCTCCCAAAGTCCACCATCTCAATTTTGGGAACGTTCGTTGTCTATTCAGTTATTCCATAGATGCAGCGTTTATCAAGCTGATTGCAGGGATTTAATCCGCTGATCCTGAGGCTGCTGGGAGAGATTTCCCTTTCTGTTCTTTGTTCGCACAGCTCCTGGGGTTCAGCTTTGGTTTTGGCCCCGCCTCTGCACGTAGGCTGCCCTCGGGAATCTGTTTCCCACCCAGACTGGACGGGAGTTAAAGCAGTGCCTGATTAGGGCTCTCTTGCTCACTCAGGCCAGGGAGAGGGAGGGGTACGGTAGTTACAATTGGAATGCAGGGCAAGCCTGTGGCAGCAGAGGCCAGCATGATGTTGCACCAGCCTGAGGTGCACTGTGTGTTCTCCTGGGGAAGTTGTCCCTGGATCCTGGGACCCTTGCAGTGGTGGGCTACACAGCCTCCTGGGAGGGGAGGTGTGGATAGTGACCTGTGCTTGCACACAGGATTCTTGGGGGCAAAGTTGGCAGTGATAGCAGTCTCTGCCCCCCTCTGGGGTCCGAGATGATAGCTGCGGCTCGTGCCCTTCTCTGGAGCTCGTTTAGACAGTGTTCTGAGCCCCCTCTCCTTGCACACCCCGAAACAATGGTGTCTTGCCTCTTCGGCAGCTCCAGACTTATCCCTGGACTCCCTCCTGGCCAGCTGTGACGCACTAACCCCCTTCAGGCTTGTTCACGCCGCCAACCCCAGTCCTCTCCCTGCGCTCCAACCAAAGCCCAAGCCTCAGCTCCCAGCCCCGCCCACCCCGGCGGGGGAGCAGACAAGCCTCTCGGGCTGGTGAGTGCTGGTTGGCACCGATCCTCTGTGGGGGAATCTCTCCGCTTTGCCCTCCACACCCTGCTGCTGCACTTCCCTTCATGGCTCTGAAGCTTCACCCCTGGCACCTCCCATCTCCGCCAGTGAAGGGGCTCCTAGTGTGTGGAAACATTTCCTCCTTCACAGCTCCCTCCCAGAGGGGCAGGTCCCATCCCGATTCTTTTCTCTCTGTTTTTTCTTTTGCCCTACCCAGGTATGTGTGGGGTTTCTTGCCTTTTGGAAGGTCTGAGGTCTTCTGCCAGCGTTCAGTAGGTGTTCTGTAGGAGTTGTTCCACGTGTAGATGTATTTCTGATGTATCTGTTGGGAGGAAGGTGATCTCCGCGTCTTACTCTTCTGCCACCTTGAAGGTTACTGATTCACTGTTATTGAGAATCACTTCTTAACTTACACAAAAGGTTACTGCATTTAATTACTGCCAACAAGAAAGGTAAAAGTAAATATTTACATATTTATAATGTTAGCTACCACTAATATGTTCTTCATTTTATACTGTTTGAAATGTTATGATGTTTTCCACTTGAATTCGTAACAATTTGAAGTTTACTAAAACATATCTTATCTTTTTAAAGATCAGCATCTGAACCAATCTAACATAAAATTTACTCTAAAAAATAACTCATTATGCATTACAGGCTTGTCATATTACACTGTATTTATTAGCTTCCTTTCACAAATAAAGTACTGCCATTGACAAATGAACCAAAAAAATAACAAATGGATTTAGCATTCATATACTGCATTTTTTTTTTTTTTTTTTTTGCGATACGCGGGCCTCTCACTGTTGGGGGCTCTCCCGTTGCGGAGCACAGGCTCCGGATGCTCAGGCTCAGTGGCCATGGCTCACAGGCCCAGATGCTCCGCGGCATGTGGGATCCTTCCGGACCGGGGCACGAACCCGTGTCCCCTGCATCGGCAGGCAGACTCTCAACCACTGCACCACTAGGGAAGCCCCATATACTGCATTTTTTATAGGAACGTTTTTAAAAAGAAATCTGAGACAGTGTGCTTTCAGCCTAGTATTCCAATTTTTCCAAAGTAATAATTAGAAAGATAAGTTGGACTCCTTCACACAGGTCTGTGATTCATGCTGGAACTTATTCAAAATACTGTGTTGAAAACCTAGTCTCCTTAATTTGCAAAGTTTAGGGGTAGTTTTGTTTTTTGTTTATTTTGGTCTGGCAAGTTGAATTTGTGAAATTGATTAATGTTATCCTACCCTATGTGGGACCACTGTCTCATCAGAAAATTTTAATTCTGAACTGATTTATTTTTCTGTGAAGGCTATACACCAAGATCTTGAAATGTTCTGGTATAGTTCTGCAAACACTCAAAGGAACCCTACAAAGAAAAATCCAGCATAAGAAGGCAGGTTTAGATTAGAGCAAAATGTTTGTTAATTTGAACAAAGAGAAAGTAGCATCAGTAACTCTTCTCTGCTGGAGGAGAGCGGTCTGATCAGAGCTGGTGGCTCATGGGAGACGTGCACGTACAGCATCACCACCTCTTTCTTAACTCTCAGCTACAGACGCTGCAGAAGTTCCCTGTGACCAGTTGTCCAGGAAGCGAGGCAACTTCACCTCACCCATCCTACAAGTGGGCGGAGCAACATTACATTCTCTCTCAGGGAGTAACTCTGGAGGGAAGTCAAGCATATTATTCCTAAAAACGGGTAGAACTCTGGTATATGATGGCGCCCACTTTTCCTGTGGGAATACCTGACCAGAGATATGGTACCCACTGGTTCCTGTGTAGTATCCAGCAGTTTCATGGATTATTTGGCCCTTGTTAAGAACACAGAGATCAACACAGGAATGAAGTTTGGGGTGGGTTGAAGTGTTTGGGTGCAATGGAACATAGAATGGGGTAGTGGAGAAAAGGAGATATTAACATAAATACAGTTAAAGTCTCATCAACAATTATGGAAGTAACCTTGGAATAGTTATATATCTATCTCTTCTTCTTTGCTCTAATTATCTGTCCATATCTCTTTTTCTCTTTATCTATCTATCTATCATCTATCTACCTGCCTATCAACTATCGATATCTATCTAATCTATCATTTCCAATTTCCATTTTCCTAGATGCCTTTTCCCTAATATTTTATATGACATAATTTTGAACTGTATGATTGGTAGAAAAAATGTGATTGGGTTTTATCTAGTAGATAAATAATTATCATTGGACATGAATATAGTGACCATTGGGACCGTAGGTTTCCCATTTTGTGAAGAAGATAAATATGTTTTCCATGATACTAGAGTAGTTGCATCATTTTAGATGGGGGCATGTTACTTTTATTGATTAGAACTTTAAGTATGCCTAGAATGAGTGGCATTGGCTGATATGATGGATTGGCCTAAAGCATGACTTTCACCCTTAGTGGCCCTATCACCTTTAGCCCATCAGAAAATGGTAGGTCAAAACTACACTTTTTAGACCTCTTTGCATATAGGGTCATGGATAGGATGTAGGTTAAAATAATTAGAAACATTTGCATGGTATTTGGAAGGTAGAAGTGAGGTGAACACCATGTATTTGTTATTTTTGCCTTTTGTCTGTTTTTTTTTCTGGAGCATGTTTGTAATCTCACTGGAATATTACTCATGAAAGTTTTCCTGATTTCACTGGCTCCCCAAAATGTGGTAACTTCTTGATTGTGGATATTCCCTTATTTTTGCTGGTGAGGTTTTGAAGGTGGCAGCTGTGGGAACCACTTTCCAATGTGGTAGGTTTCTTTCTAATCATAATAGTGCCATTTGCTCCCTATCAGCCTAGGAAAATGTTAAGCTGAAAAAAAAGGAGTCAGTATATAGATGTCTCCCCAAAACATAATTCGTAAGAAGGAGCTAATTGAAATATAGTACTTTCCTTCCCACTGTTATGTATAACTGGCAAAATAAAGTTGTATGTATACTAATATATAGACATTATAATATGTAAAAGCAGCTCATATAATATGCTCTGATCACAGCTTAATAAGCCTTTAGTAACAAGATGAGAAAATAAAAATAAACCCTTCCACCTTGAAATACAAAATTTCAAAAATATATTTAACAAAAATCAAATAGTCCTTAGAACATGGAATATCGCATATATTAAAATCTAGAGGATACAAGTAAACTAGTACTGAGAAGAAAATTCATAGTCTTACGTACTTATTTTCCTTACTTTAAGGAAAAAGGATATTAATAAGGAAATTCTACATTCTACTCACGAAGTTATAAAGTATTATTAAAATATCCATAAGGAAATAATGAGGATCTTTTGGTGGAATTCATATGCACAAGAGATCTTTGTTTAAAATAATTATCTAGCTAATTAAAGAAAAAAGGAAAATATACCAAAACTCTTTTTTTCAAAAAAACAAAACTCCTAAGTGTGAAATAACTACAGACACAGAGGTAATCCAACTGTCTCTCCCTCTCTCTCTCTCTCACTCTCTCCATGTTTTAGCTAAGTTTATTCCATTTACATGTATTGAATTACAAATGTTTTTGGTTTCAGTTCTGATTAAAATTTGTTTTCTGTCATGTGTTTTATGTGGTTTCTTTTTGGTTATTTTGCTGATATCTACCACTTTATAGTCTGATTTTACTTTCTGTGTGTGCATTTGTATGCAGGTGCCTCTGTGTGCCTGTCCTGTAATGAAATAAAAAACAGCCACAATACATTTAGTTGAACAGTTACAATGTAATTTATGTTGCATTATTTAGGCTACTTGTTGAATTCTCTCCAGGCACAAAGACAATTTAGTATATTTCTACTTGCTTTAAATGTATTTCCTCCTCTTCCCTTAACCACATAATGTAAATTCAGCTGTTACTATTTGTTCTTTGTTCTTTCAGTGTTTACTCTGTGTGTTAGTGCAGATCCTCTGAGACACAGATGCTAAAATGAGGTGTGACGTGCATGAGATTTATGGAAAAAATCCTCATTAAGGATGAATGGGAGATAGAGAAACGGGTGGATGGAGTCTTCAGCTCACAGCATGGCTGATTCCTACAGAGGGAGAGGGGTGTGACTGGGCAAGAAATGTCCTAGACTTCAGAGCAGTTCTAACAAATTTTGGCCAGGCTGATGGGGAAATTTTGAGACAGGTGTCCCTTAAGGAGGACTCACGTTTTGCAGGAAAGAGCCTGCATTATTGCCTTGCTTGCTCAGTTATGCTGGGAGCATCCCACAGGAAGATGCACTTGGAGTGAATGCAGGATACGGAAGAGTTTCAGCGGGGGCATCAGCTGCTCCCCACAGCGGGAGACCCAAGAGACATGTTTTCTCAAATACACTTAATATCTCTGTCTTAATTTCTCTATCGTAACATCCCAACTTTAAATTATGTTTCTTGACCACTTGATTATAAGAGAAATTGATGCCACCTCCTTCTTTCTAATATTTTGATTATATTACTTCTGAATTTTCATTGTTCATTTTTTTTTTTTTTTCTTTGTGGTACGCGGGCCTCTCACTGTTGTGGCATCTCCCGTTGCGGAGCACAGGCTCCGGACGTGCAGGCTCAGCAGCCATGGCTCACGGGCCCAGCCGCTCCGCAGCATGTGGGATCTTCCCGGACCGGGGCACGAACCCGTGTCCCCTGCATTGGCAGGCAGACTCTCAACCACTGTGCCACCAGGGAAGCCCAAGAATATTTTTTGACAAGGGAAAAATATACCTGATTTATTAAGTGAAAGATACCACCAAGGAGTCCCACAGGGTCATTTAAATGACATATAAATATGCACATTTATGCATAAACCAAGTAGGGTTTTTCAATAAAATGTGTATGTGACTGTCTATGGTTGACTTGTAATTAATGATTTCTTCTTTCTTTTGTTTTCTTTTTGTTTTATGGTTTTCCAAGTTGGACATGCATTACTTCTACAACAATTTTAATACTTAAACTAATTCCCTAAGCTTTGCTAAAGAAGAATAATTAACTCTCAGAAGTTAATGTAAAGAAAAATTACCTCTGATCATATTTAGATTAAGGCAGACTAAACGTTATATAATACGTTCTAGGAAGAGCACATAGCTCCGTATTTAAAAGAGCATCCTTTTACACAATAGTTTATACCAGACTCTAAAGTTTCCTGAGGAGCAGCTAAAGTCCCAGAAAGATGGTTATGTTTAGCAGATAAAATTTGCTATGTGTTTAGAAGCTTATTTTTTTAGAAGCTTATTTTTGATATTGACTTTTCTTCTTAGTCAAAGACAGACATTTGCACTCTCAATAGATCGCTGACTCTGTGATAGAATCCCCCAATAGTGCCCTCCCTAAAATAGTTTTAACCAGGAATTCAATTTTTTTTTGGTGTGGTATTATCTAATGTGGCAGTGGTTTCCTCATTTTTTTCCTTGGGGTCTCCAAATAACACCTTACATACCTTATTTAAAAATTAAAGCTCTTTTCACATTGAAAACCTAGACCTAGAAATTACATTCACACAAATCAATTGGCACCATGAGCTCTTTTTAGTGGAATCTCTCCAACAATAAACTTTTAAGTGCTTCAAAATGCCATTGACTTTTATTTAATAGAATATGCGCGTATTCAGCAATCCTTTGCAATGAGAGTACTGATACATGAATTCAAGCCTATCCACATTTTAAAGGGTTTCTAATTCCATCTCAGAAACGCCTTAGTAATTTTATGACAGATTACCACTTTCATAAAAATTAAAGTTAGTCAAAAGTTTAATATGGCATAGTGTATCTCACTTTTAAATTTTGATGTCAGTAGCTAAGAAAATAGATGGCCTTTTGTTTTTTTGTCACCATCATTCAAAGTTAAAAAAAAAATGTGTTGTAGTAGATGCAGTTTTGAGAACCTAAATAGCAGGTTTGGACAAATGTCTCTAACTTCATATGGTTTTCTGAGCAATCTTTCTCCTGTCTTCAAGAGTAAAGGAGAGCTTTTCAGAACACACGTCCACACAGGATGTTAAACTTGTAATAATGCTGGGAATAATGTGAAAATAGCCTTACACAGACCCTTTTTTGACATACTCTCCAGCTGTGGGACACAACAATAGAAAAATGTCATATTTTCTTCATAGCTGACTTGATTTGACTCAAATGTTTTGGTCAATTCCAATCTAAAATAAAATTTTTACTTTTTCTAACAGAAATATAAAAATAACAGGCAATTTGATGCTTGAGAGAATTTAGGAAAGATTGAATAACTGAGAGGGGAAAAAAAGCATTTTAGACATGGACTGGTAAACTTTCAAAGATACTGCAATATGAAAAATTAATTCTGAATTTCATTCAGGGTTAACTGATCTGAAATAAAACTTCCGCATCCGAAGTTGTTGCTCAGTAATGATTAACTTTGCTCTGGTTCATAATTTTAGGCTTTTGTAACTAATTTCTTGTTAGTAGAATTCCGTATTGGTCCATAGGAACCACATACATTTGTTAGGGGCGGGGGGTGGAGAGGACACAAAATAAAACAGTGAAGCTTAAAATTGAATAATTAATCATAAACCGGTTGGAGGAAGGTTGCATTTGTTACACGTGAGTGACCACTGAGGAGATTCAATTTATGTAAGGAACGAAAGTCATTTTAGGAAATTAATATTTAACGTATTGATACATATTTTAAATTAATAGTACCTATTGGAATGAAATGGGGGTAGTATTCTTATATCATTCTTTTCCAGGAACATTGTTCCTCTCCTCCCTGTAAGAATTCACTTTTTTCCCAAGGCAGGTGACACAGTCTTGCTTTCAATTACACAGCACGCGATCGTGGAGCCCTGCTAACAGAATGGCTCTTCCCACTCAAGATCTTTTCATTCCGTGAGTGAAGTTCAGCTAAGGTAGACACAGGCTTGTGTTACACCTCTTCACATGGTTGGTTTACCGTGTTGTACCCAGTGCCGTGTTTCCTGAGAAGGAGTGCGTATGTCCGTCTAACTCAGGAGTTTGGCATCAGCAGGTCCGACTACCTGCATAATTAAGCTCCCCCAAATTTGAACTTTGTTGGTAATAAACATAATATTTTGGCCTTAGCCTTTATCTTAGTTTCATCCTTCAACCTCTTCCGAATTGGGTAGTGGAGAGGAAGGCTACTTTAGAGATTCCACTTGAAGAATGTGATAAATATCAACTGTCTAACAGCTATTGTGCTAAATATTGAGAATATAAACCTGAGTTACAGGCAAGGTGACAACAGAGCCAGGAAACCAATAGAAATAGAAACACACACAGAACTGTGTACTGAATGCAACCTGGTGAAAGGGTATCCAAGATGTGGGATGGAGAATCGATGAGCAGGCTCTAACTCACATCCACAAAGTGTACACCTGTACTCATCTTACAGCTTGCAAGTCAACAACACAGGTAAAGGTGGGTGTTAGGAAGAGCGTTGTCAGAAAGGAAAAAAGCATGGCGCCCAGATAAGAAGCAACATGGTGTATTCCAGGAATCGGCAATTAATTTCTCTGAAGCATAGAGTGAAGCTGGTAGAGATGACATGGACATAGTAGAAAAGAACAAGAAGGACCTGGCAGATCACACAGACAAGGTTCAATACTCAACTTTGGTTTTAATTTGCTATCATTTGTCCTTCTAAAATGCTTCATGAAGTTCTTCACTTAAAAAAAAATGGCAAGAACAATTGTTAACAATGAGTCTCACGGACTTTAGTTAACCTATGTTGACACAATTCTCCTACAAACATAAATAAAACCTAGAATAGCTAGCCTTTCATTCAAATAGTTTCAAAATTGTTTTTGCCATCAGGATACTCCATAGAGAGTAGAACCTTAAGGTACCTCAAATTCACCACTAAAGGATATTTATAATCTCCTCACCCAAACTCATCCTCTTCCAGAGCCCCAGATCTCAAGAAATGCCATCACGACCCTAGCTGCTTCCCAAGCAAGAAACCTGCGGGTTCCCTCTGACTACTGCCCCTCTATCAAGGCTGTGTCTCATCCCTCAACAAGACCCATTGATTCTACTTCCTAAACTGATGCACGCCTGGACTCTTCTCCACCCTGGAGCAAGGGATACAGTGTTTCTCTCCTGAAGTACAGCAATTACACTGTGTAAGCATTGCTCTCTCTGGCAACCTTGAAATCCACTTTCTACATTGCAGTCATGAGGCTCTTCTTAAAAACGTGAGTCTGATAAAGTCATCCCCTCTATTTAAAATACTACAATGACTTCAGATTGAATCTGAGATGAATCTTCTCTGGACCATGGTCTGGCTCTGACCTCATTCACCATGTCCATCTCCTTTCAACCTCCTCATGGCAGCTGTTTTGGTCCTTCCCACTGGCCTTGAGAATACACATGGCAGGACTTCTTTCCCTCTGCTTGGAAGACTCAGTTTTTCCCTTTCAACCTAGTTATATTCTAGTTTTTAAACCTCCGCACAAATGTGTCTTGATTTTTTGATCTCCTGGACTCAACTTATGGCTCCTTCCATGGATTTTCAAAGACAGCATGCACTTGGGCATAACACTGTATCACAGTGGCAATTTAGTTCATTTATGTTAATACTTTATACAAATGCGTCCTGTCAAGTGGACTGTAAGATCCAGATAGTAGATACCATACCTGTTTTGCTTATTATTGTTTATTATAATTTACTGCTACTACAGTTTTGATCATTATCATTTGTTTTGTGCAGTTACGTTTATCTGGACATAGGTCACAATTTTTTAGCAGCTTTGCTTTACATAGCATAGAATTCACCTATTTTAAACATACAATTCAGTGATTTTTAGTATATTTACAGAGTTGTGTAGCTGTCACCACTATCTAATTTAGAACATTTCCATTGCCTCGAAAAGAAACTTCTACCTTTTTCAGAGTCTTTCTCTCCATTCTGAACACCAGCCCCAGGCAGCCACTAATCCACTTTCTGTCTGTATATATTTTCCTCTTCTGGATGTTTTACATAAATGGAACCATACAATATGTAATCTTTTTTCATCAAACTTTTTCACTTAACATAATATTTTTGAGGTTTGTCCATATTGTCACATACATCAGTACTTCAGTATTTTCTATTGCTGAATAATATTTCATTGGCTGAATGAAATATTATTAATAATATTTCATAAACATCGATTTATTCATCCATCCTTTGATGGAGATTTGACTTGTTTGGACATTTTGGACACCCTGAACACTGCTGGTCTGAACGTGCTACCTAAGAGGCTATATAACCTGAATGAATGAATGATGAAATCTACGCATTCAATTCCTCATGTAAATATAAGATTTCCGAGGTCATTTACAACTTTGAAATATAATATTAAAATATGCCATAAAGAACAAGGAAAGGAGTGTACCCAAAATAAACTGAAGAGAGTTGTATGGATTTTGGATCTGACAGACTCTGACACAGAGACTAAACTAGCTAACTCTTAAGGAGAAATCTTTAGACATCATGAGAATTCTTTTTTTCTAAAATACTTAACACCAATCCAAAGAGTAAACATAGCACAACACTGAGCAAAACCAGAAATCTGATATGATACACTCCCTGATACTTCCAGGAGAAGTTTCCTCTTATTTTGGCATTTAACAAACAGATAACATTAGGAGAATATATTCCCCTTGTTTTCTCATACAAGTAGGGGCAGCCTCATTGCCCTAGAGCCCCAAGAAGTTATTCTAATGAGCCAATCCACAGGGAGATCTTGAAATTTAGTGAACCCCACTCTGCCTGCCTTTTTTTAAAAATTAATTTTTAGTGGAGTATAGTTGATTTACAATGTTGTGTTAGTTTCTGCTGTACAGCAAAGAGAATCAGTTATACATATATATATATCCACTCTTTTTTAGATTCCATTCCTATATAGGTCATTACAGACTATGGAGAAGAGCTCCCTGTGCTGTACAGTAGGTCCTTATTAGTTATCTATTTTATATATAGTAGTGTGTATATGGCAATCCCAATCTCCCAATTTATCCCTCCCCCCCTTTCACCCCTGGTAACCATAAGTTTGTTTTCTACATCTGTGACTCTATTTCTGTTTTGTAAATAGGTTCATTTGTACCATTCTTTTAGGTTCCACATATAAGTAATGTCATATGGTATTTGTCTTTCTCTGTCTGACTTACTTCACTTAGTATAATAATCTCTAGGTCCATCCATGTTGCTACAAATGGCATTATTTCGTTCTTCTTAATGGCTGAGTAATATTCCATTGTATATATGTACCACATCTTCTTTATCCATTCTGCTTGCCTTCTACAGGACCAGCTTGCTGTTACTTGCCCCCAGGTACAAACTTCTGTGTGCTCGCTTTTTCTCATTTGGAGCTTTAAGTAGTGACAAAGCATTTTGTCTTTCACCTATCCAGTGTCAGGGTGTTTTGTCCTGCCATCAGAAGAATTTTTAAGTGATAAAAAATAATAATTAAAGTGATGTTTTATCTCATATACGAAATCATACAAACTAGATTTTCTCTGTGTCTTAATATGGAGCTTTTAGCACAATTCCTGTGCATAGAACACGATGGGTCTTTAATACATATGAGTGTGCTCTTTACACTAAATCCTTCCTACTTTGGTCAATTTTTTAGAATCAGACATTTATTTCTTTTTCTTTTTAATAAATTTCTTTATTTTTTCTTTATTTCTGGCTGTGTTGGGTCTTCGTTGCAGTGCATGGGCTTCTCATTGCAGTGGCTTCTCTTGTTGTGGGGCATGGGCTCTAGGTGCACGGGCTTCAGTAGTTGTACATACAGTCTCAGTAGTTGTGGCTTGTGGGCTCTAGAGTGCAGGCTCAGTAGCTGTGGTACACGGGCTCAGTTGCTCTGCAGCATGTGGGATCTTCCTGGACCAGGGATCAAACCCGTGTCCCCTGCACTGGCAGGTGGGTTCTTAACCGCTGCGCCACCAGGAAAGTCCCCAGACATTTATTTCTAAAGGAGAGAAAGAAAGAAGAAAACATGAACATGGGACCACACTAATCTGATTTTAAAGCCACAATTTTATAAGGGTTTATTATTTCACATCCTGTGAGGAATTTAATTCCATAGCAGCCCAAATATGCAAATGTGAAAAGGCGTGTGGATGACTCAGATACAGAAAGTAAAGGAGCCCTTCACTGTCTTGGGCGTATTTATCCAAACAATCTGTCCTTTTCCTCTTGCCATAATATCAAACCTTTCATCTGTAAGATGCTATATTGATAAAAATGTTGAGTGTTTTTCTTTTCAGAATTTCTGGTAAAGCTATTCTTATGGAGTAAAACCTAACCATAACACCTTTAGCTTCCATCTTTTTCTACAAACAGAACCAAGTTTGCCTAGGATGGAGTTTATTCAATAATCAAGGTTTTTTTATTCTTACTGCACTTGAGAATTGCTTGGGATTTTTCAAAAAAATATACATATATATATAATTGAGACCTGGAATGAACCTTTAAAAATCTGTTGATTGAAGTGGAATGCAGACATTGGAATATTTTTAAAAATGTCCTCTTCTCCCCCTTCCTGCTGTGGGTGGTTCTAAGCTGCAACCAGGGAGATCACTTTCCTAAAGGTGCATCAGACAGACTTGGCCTTGAAATTATATGGAAAATAGTCTTAATTTCTGATGCAAATTATACTCCATATCCTGTACTCCCACTGAATTACTAAATTCGAATTATGTTAATAATAAACAGTTAGCAGGGCTGATGTGCATTAAAAATCAAACCTTCCCATTTCTTAAATCTGATACAGCTCCCACATGGACTGCAACAGAGCTATTACATGCAATCAGTATAATCTCTCATGTTGCAACTATTATTCAACTTTTTATACCTGAAAACAAAACAAAACAAAACACATCACCCCATCTCCTCTTATTCTTTCATGGTCTCTTCTTTCTGTTGAAGCAGTAAATATGTAAGAAAAAGTTGGCAGGTGGAGCTTCAAGGTGGCAGAAGAGTAAGACGCGGAGATCACCTTCCTCCCCACAGATACACCAGAAATACATCTACACGTGGAACAACTCCTACAGAACACCTACTGAACGCTGGCAGAAGACCTCAGACCTCCCAAAAGGCAAGAAACTCCCCACGTACCTGAGTAGGGCAAAAGAAAAAACAGAGACAAAAGAATAGGGACGGGGCCTGCACCAGTGGGAGGGAGCCGTGAAGGAGGAAAGATTTCCACACACTAGGAGCCCCTTCGCAGGCGGAGACTGCGGGTATTGGAGGTGGGGAGCTTCGAAGCCGCGGAGGAGAGCACAGCAACAGGGGTGCGGAGGGCAAAGCGGAGAGATTCCCGCACAGAGGATCGGGGCCGACCGGCACTCACCGGTCCGAGAGGCTTGTCTGCTCCCCCGCCGGGGCGGGCGGAGCTGAGGCTTGGGCTTCGGTTGGAGCGCAGGGAGAGGACTGGGGTCGGTGGCATGAACACAGCCTGCAGGGGGTTAGTGCACCACGGCTAGCGGGGAGGGAGTCCAGGGAAAAGTCTTGGCCTGCCGAAGAGGCAAGAGACTTTTTCTTCCCTCTTTGTTTCCTGGTGCGCAAGGAGAGGGAATTAAGAGCGCTGCTTAAAGGAGCTCCAGAGACGGCACGAGACGCGGCTAACAGCGCGGACCCCAGAGACGGGCATGAGATGCTAAGACCGCTGCTGCCGCCACCAAGAAGCCTGTGTGTGAGCACAGGTCACTATCCACACCCGCTTCCGGGGAGCCTGTGCAGCCCGCCACTGCCAGGGTCCCGGGATCCAGGGACAACTTCCCCGGGAGAACGCACGGCATTCTGAGTGTGTATGTGTATGCTTCTGTGTGTGATTCTGTCTGTATAGCTTTGCTTTTACCATTTGTCCTAGGGTTCTGTCTGTCCTTTTTTTTTTTTTAATTATGCAAAAAATTATTTTCTTAATAATATTTTTTTATTTTAATAACTATTTTATTTTATTTTATCTTCTTTCTTTCTTTCTTTCTTTTTTTTCTCCCTTTTATTCTGAGCCATGTGGAGGATGGGCTCTTGGTGCTCCAGCCAAGCGTAGGGCTGTGCGACTGAGGTGGGAGAGCCAAGTTCAGGACACTGGTCCACAAGAGACCTCCCAGCTCCACGTGATATAAAACAGTGAAAATCTCCCAGAGATCTCCATCTCAATGCCAAGACCCAGCTCCACTCAATGACCAGCAACCTACAGTGCTGGACGCCCTATGCCAAACAACTAGCAAGACAGGAACACAACACCACCCATTAGCAGAGAGGCTGCCAAAAATCATAATAAGGCTACAGACGCCCCAAAACACACCACCAGACGTTGACCTGCCCACCAGAAAGACAAGATCCAGCCTCATCCACCAGAACACAGGCACTAGTCTCCTCCACCAGGAAGCCTACACAACCCACTGAACCAACCGTAGCCACTGGGGGCAGACACCAAAAACAATGGGAACTATGAACCTGCAGCCTGCGAAAAGGAGAACCAAACACAGTAAGTTAAGCAAAATGAGAAGACAGAGAAACACACAGCACATGAAGGAGCAAGGTAAAAACCCACCAGACCAAACAAATGAAGAGGAAATAGGCAGAATAATGACAGTAAAGATGACCCAAAATCTTGGAAATAGAATGGAGAAAATACAAGAAACGTTTAACAAGAACCTAGAAGAACTAAAGAGCAAACAAACAATGATAAGCAACACAATAAATGAAACTAAAAATTCTCTAGAAGGGATCAATAGCAGAATAACTGAGGCAGAAGAACAGATAAGTGACCTGGAAGATAAAATAGTGGAAATAACTACTGCAGAGCAGAATAAAGAAAAAAGAATGAAAAGAATTCAGGACAGTCTCAGAGACCTCTGAGACAATATTAAATGCACTAATGTTTGAATTATAGGGGTCCCAGAAGAAGAAGAGAAAAAGAAAGGGACTGAGAAAATATTTGAAGAGATAAGAGTTGAAAACTTCCCTAATATGGGAAAGGAAATAGTTTATCAAGTCCAGGAAGTACAGAGAGTCCCATACAGGATAAATCCAAGGAGAAACACGCCAAGACACATATTGATCAAACTTTCAAAAATTAAATACAAAGAAAACATATTAAAAGCAGCAAGAGAAAAACAACAAATAACACACAAGGGAATCCCCATAAGGTTAACAGCTGATTTTTCAGCAGAAACTCTGCAAGCCAGAAGGGAGTGGCAGGACATATTTAATGTGATGAAAGGGAAAAGTGTAGCACCAAGATTAATCTACCCACCAAGGATCTCATTCAGATTTGGCGGAGAAATTAAAACCTTTACAGACAAGCAAAAGCTAAGAGAATTCAGCACCACCAAACGAGCTTTACAACAAATGCTAAAGGAATTCTCTAGGCAGGAAACACAAGAGAAGGAAAATACCTACAAGAACAAACCTAAAACAATTAAGAAAATGGTAATAGGAACATACATATCGATCATTACCTTAAATGTAAATGGATTAAATGCTCCAACAAAAAGATGTAGACTGGCTGAATGGATACAAAAAAAACACCTGTATATATGCTGTCTACAGGAGACCCACTTCAGACCTAGGGACACTACAGACTGAAAGTGAGGGGATGGAAAAAGATATTCCATGCAAAAGGAAATCAAAAGGAAGCTGGAGTAGCAATTCTCATATCAGACAAAATAGACTTTAAAACAAAGCCTATTACAAGAGACAAAGAAGGACACTACATAATGATCAAGGGATCAGTCTAAGAAGAAGATATAACAATTGTAAATATTTATGCACCCAACATAGGAGCACCTCAATACATAAGGCAAATACTAACAGCCATAAAAGGGGAAATCGACAATAACACAATCATAGTAGGGTACATTAACATCCTACTTTCACTAATGGACAGATGATCCAAAGTGAAAATAAATAAGGAAACACAAGCTTTAAATGATACATTAAACAAGATGGAGTTTATTGATATTTATAGGACATTCCATCCAAAAACAACAGAATACACTTTCTTCTCAAGTGCCCATGGAACATTCTCCAGGATAGATCATAACTTGGATCACAAATCAAGCCTTGGTAAATTTAAGAAAATTGAAATTGGATCAAATATCTTTTCTGACCACAATACTATGAGACTAGATATCAATTACAGGAAAAAAAATCTTTAAAATATACAAACACATGGAAGCTAAACAATACGCTACTTAATAACCAAGAGATCACTGAGGAAATCAAAGAGGAAATCAAAAACTACCTAGAAACAAGTGACAGTGAAAACATAACGTCCCAAAACCTGTGGGATGTAGCAAAAGCAGTTCTAAGAGGGAAGTTTATAGCAATATAATCCTACCTTAAGAAACAAGAAACATCTCAAATAAACAACCTAACCTTACACCTAAAGCAATTAGAGAAAGAACAAAAAAAGAACCCAAAGTTAGCAGAAAGAAAGAAATCATAAAGATCAGATCAGAAATAAATGAAAAAGAAATGAAGGAAATGATAGCAAATATCAATAAAACTAAAAGCTGGTTCTTTGAGAAGATAAACAAAATTGATAAACCATTAGCCAGACTAATCAAGAAAAAAAGGGAGAAGACTCAAATCAACAGAATTAGAAATGAAAAAGGAGAAGTAACAACTGACACTGCAGAAATACAAAGGATCATGAGAGAGTCCTACAAGCAACTATATGCCAATAAAATGGACAACCTGGAAGAAATGGACAAATTCTTCGAAAAGCACAACATTCTGAGACTGAATCAGGAAGAAATAGAAAATATGAACAGACCAATCACAAGCACTGAAATTGAAACTGAGATTAAAAATCTTCCAACAAAAAAAAGCCCAGGACCAGATGGCTTCACAGGCGAATTCTAGCAAACATTTAGAGTACAGCTAACACTTATCCTTCTCAAACTTTTCCAAAATATAGCAGAGGGTGGAACACTCCCAAATTCATTCTACGAGGCCACCATCACCCTGATACCAAAACCAGACAAAGATGTCACAAAGAAAGAAAACTACAGGCCAATATCACTGATGAACATAGATACAAAAATCCTCAACAAAATACTAGCAAGTAGAATCCAACAGCACATTAAAAGGACCATACACCATGATCAAGTGGGGTTCATCCCAGGAATGCAAGGATTCTTCAATACACGCAAATCCATCAATGTGATACACCATATTAACAAATTGAAGGAGAAACACCATATGATCATCTCAATAGATGCAGAGAAAGCTTTTGACAAAATTCAACACCTATTTATGATAAAACTCTCCAGAAAGTAGGCATAGAGGAAATTTACCTCAACATAATAAAGGTCATATATGACAAACGCACAGCCAATATCATCCACAATGGTGAAAAACTGAAAGCATTTCCACTAAGATCAGGAACAAGACAAGGTTGCCCACTCTCACCACTATTATTCAACATAGTTTTGGAAGTTTTAGCCACAGCAATCAGAGAAGAAAAAGAAATAAAAGGAATCCAGATCAGAAAAGAAGAAGTAAAGCTGTCACTGTTTACAGATGACATGAGACTATACATAGAGAATCCTAAAGATGCTACCAGAAAACTAGTAGAGCTAATCAATGAATTTCGTAAAGTAGCAGGATACAAAATTATTGCACAGAAATCTCTTGCATTCCTATACACTAATGATGAAAAATCTGAAAGTGAAATTAAGAAAACACTTCCGTTTACCACTGCCACAAAAGAATAAAATACCTATGAATAAACCTACCTAAGGAGACAAAAGACCTGTGTGCAGAAAACTGTAAGAAATTAAACTGAAAGAAACTGAAAGAAATTAAAGAGGATACAAATAGATGGAGAGATATACCATGTTCTTGGATTGGAAGAATCAGCATTGTGCAAATGACTCTGGGAAAACTGGACAGCTACACATAAAAGGATGAAACTAGAACACTCCCTTACACCATACACAAAAATAAACTCAAAATGGATTAAAGACCTAAATGTAAGACCAGACACTACAAAACTCTTAGAGAAAGACATAGTCAGAACTCTCTATGACATAAATCACAGCAAGATCCTTTTTGACCCATCTCCTAGAGAAATGGAAATAAAAACAAAAATAAACAAATGGGACCTAATGAAACTTAAAAGCTTTTGCACAACCAAGGAAACCATAAAAAAGATGAAAAGACAACCCTCAGAATGGGAGAAAATATTTCCAAATGAAGCAACTGACAAAGGATTAACCTCTGAAATTTATAAGCAGCTCATGCAGCTCAATATCAAAAAAACAAACAACCCAATCCTAAAATGGGCAGAAGACATAAATAGACATTTCTCCAAAGAAGATATACAGATTGCCAACAAACACATGAAAGAATGCTCAACATCATTAATCATTAGAGAAATGCAAATCAAAACTACAATGAGGTATCCCCTCACACCAGTCAGAATGGCTATCATCAAAAAATCTACAAACAATAAATGCTGGAGAGGGTGTTGAGAAAAGGGAACCCTCTTGCACTGTTGGTGGGAATGGAACTTGATACAGCCATTATGGAGAACAGTATGGAGGTTCCTTAAAAAACTAAAAATAGAACCACCATATGACCCAACAATCCCACTACTGGGCATATACCCTGAGAAAACCATAATTCAAAAATAGTCATGTACCACAATGGTCATTGCAGCTCTCTTTACAATAGCCAGGACATGGAAGCAACCTAAGTGTCCACTGACAGAGGAATGGATAAAGAAGATATGTCACAAATATACAATGGAATATTAATCAGCCATAAAAAGAAACAAAACTCAGTTATTTGCATTGAGGTGGATGGACCTAGAGTCTGTCATACAGAGCGAAGTAAGTCAGAAAGAGAAAAACAAATACCATATGCTAACACATATATATGGAATCTAAAAAAAAAAAAAGGTCATGAAGAACCTAAGTGCAAGACGGGAATAGGATGCAGACCTACTAGAGAATGGACTTGAGGACACGGGGAGCGCTATGGGTAAGCTGGGACAAAGTGAGAGAGTGATATGTACGTTTATACACTACCAAATGTAAAATAGATAGCTAGTGGGAAGCAGCCACATAGCACAGGGATATCAGCTCGGTGCTTTGTGACCACCTAGAGGGGTGGGATAGGGAGGGTGGAGGGAGTGTGATGCAAGAGGGAAAAGATATGGGGGTATATGTATATGTATAACTGATTCACTTTGTTATAAAACAGAACCTAACAGACCATTGTAAAGCAATTATACTCCAATAAAGATGTTAAAAAAATAATATACATGCTTTTCAGAGTATCACATTACTAGAGCTTCTTAAATATGGGCAAGATTTGTTTGCAGGTCATTGGAGATACAGAGATCCACAGAACTACGTTTATTGACCTATTTTTTATACACAAATCTGGATTTCACCTAGGTAGATCAAAACCTAAGGGCCCAATGAATGGCTCATCTCTTAGTTCAGAATTTGACTCTAGGGTGAGAAGACTATAGTTAAAATAAATTATTTTTATTTTTTTGACATTTGTCAGAGTGTTATATTCTTATAGTGATTTCCTTTGTGCATGTATCTGTACCTAGAGATTTCAAAGGCAAGACATACTGAACCCAGTTTCCGGCTCTGTGGCTAGAAGTGGGGCTTGCAGGAACAAGTATGACATTGTCTATCAGCAATGTAGGTGACGTTTGCAAACAGCAGAGGCAAAACTGGAAATTCTGTTTTCCTCTTTCCTGGCAGGTGATACTTGTTCATGTCAATGTTGCCCCTGTTGTCACTCCTCAGGGCCCTTCTTCAGCATCAGTACTAGGTTGTTAGTGGTTTAGTGGTTAGGCAGCATGTCTGACAAGGAAAACAACACCAGGAACCCATAATTACTGGCAACTCTCATTCATTTGTTTTTGCTTGTTGAGGACACATTTGTGTAATGGATTCTCCAAGTCTCTCTGTTCACCGGGCATGTTCCCTGAACCTCTGCTTCTCAGCATATTGGATTGAAGCAAAAACTGTGCAAGTCTCTGATTTTCTAGGGCTGAATTTCAGTGGTAGTGGGGTCTATGGTGGAGGGACCAGGTGAGAAGAAAGCCTCCTTCAAAAGATGATGTAACCTGGCAACCCTAAGCTCATGACATGGGAGTAGGAGGAAAGATGAAATAAGAATTTGGGAAGTCAGCATCTCCAAAATATACAAATAGCTCATACAACTCAATGACAAAAAACAAACAACCCAATCAAAAAATGGGCAGAAGACCTTAATAGACATTTCTCCAAAGAAAACATACAGATGGCCAGTAGGCACATGAAAAGATGCTCAACATCACTAATCATTAGATAAATGCAAATCAAAACTACAATGAGGTACCACCTCACACAAGTCAGAATAACCATCTTTAAAAAAATCTACAAATAACAAATGCTGGAGAGGGTGTGGAGAAAAGGGAAACCTCCTACACAGTTAATCGGAATGTAAGTTGGTGCAGCCACTATGGAAAACAGTATGGAAGTTCTTCAGAAAACTAAAAAGAGAATTACCATATGATCCAGCAGTCCTACTTCTGGGCATATACCCAGACAAAACTACAATGCAAAAAGATACGTGCACTCTCTATGTTCATAGCAGCACTATTCACAGTAGCCAAAACATGGAAACAACCTAAATGTCCATCAACAGAGGAATGGATAAAGAAGATGTGGTCCATATATACAGTGGAATACTACTCAGCCATAGAAAAGAACAAAATAATGTCATTTGCAGCAACATGGCTGCAACTAGAGATTATCTTACTAAGTGAAGTAAGTCAGAAAGAGAAAGACAAATACCATACGATATCACTTATCTGTGGAATGTAATATGGCACAACTGAACCTATCTACAAAACAGAAACAGACTCACAGACATAGAGAACAGACTTGTGGTTCCCAAGGGGGAAGTGGGGAGGGAGAGGGATGGACTGGGAATATGGGGTTGGTAGATGCAAACTATTACATTTAGAATGGATAAACAGCAAGGTCCTACTGTATAGCACAGGGAACTATATCTAATCTCCTGGGATAAACCATAATGGAAAAGAATATTTAAAAAAGCATGTGTATGCATGTAAAACTGAGTCACTGCTGTGCAGCAGAGGTTGGCACAGCACTGTAAATCAACTATACTTCAAAAAAAAAAAAGAATTTGGGAAAAAAGAAATATTTGGATGCACCATATGCTTTTTGACATCCTATAAGGCCAAATGGCTCCACTCCCCAAAATGTGAAAAGGCTGTGCCCTTCTGTTTTTATTCAAAGTGTTAAAATCATCCGTGCATTACCAGTACACTGTGAACTCTAGACAATTTTATTGCGTTCTTTTATTATTAAATCTTAATAGACAGTAATTCCGATGGTGAAATAAAGAAACTACAGCTCAGAAGGTAATGTAACTGCTGGTGTTTGAAATCTGGTGAGCCCGTGGTATTTGCCCACTCATAGCTGCAGTATATGGGGTAGTTATGAGTTTCATTTATGCAGATCTTAACCCAGTTATTATATCATTCTTCAAAGCATCCCAGTAAAAACTCTGCCAGCAGTATTAAATGAATTTCTAAAAATACTTTATAGAGAAGAACTTTACATCTTTGGGGCATTAGCTAGAAAATGTTGCTTTGGCATTTCAAAATTTGCAATTCAATTTTAATAATTTTAATACATCAGGATCACACGAATGCCCAGTGTCTTTTCCTGCAAATATGGTTTATTTTTAATAATGAGATAATTTTTATGATGCTAAAACAATAGACCAGGTTAGTAAAAAAATTGATCATTTTCAGAAAAACATGTTAAAATATTTACTCATGTACATTTTTTACTTTATTAATGGATCTTTGGGCAAATTTACAGTTGACAGTATTTTAGTGAGTTCCCTATATCTAGTATTTTGAATTTACTAATGAATATTTCTGATAAAGCAAGCATCTAAAATTATTTGATAAAAGAAGTTAACCTCATTCCTATTTTTTAAAGCAAAACATTATATCTATCTATCTATATATCTGTATGTATGTAGTATAACAAATAATGTCAGAATTATGGATATACAATCTATAATAGACACATTCACTTGAACTTTTCTTTATTCTCTAGAACATGTCTATAGGAGAGAAAAATAACTCGTGTATAGATAGGTGTTTTACTCAAAAGATCTTTTCACTTGAAATACGTCCTCAATGTACATAAAGAAAATGTTAACTGGATTGTTCTGAGTGATAATATTGCTATTATTATAAATAAAAGAAAATGTACTTCTTCAGCATTCCTTAAAATCATGTGATAATTTTTCAATTAGCATAAAATTTTTTCATAGTGGTTTTTTGAAACTATGGCACTTTTCTTCGACATGGTCAGAATCACAGTATTTAGTTGAAATTGGAGACAGGATTTGCACATGTATTTAACAGTATAAGTTACATTTTGAGATCAGCAAGCCACTCTTCCCAGAGGTATCTGATTTCTAATTTCTGAAATAGAGTTCATGTGGCCCTGTGGAGTTTATGAGCAATACTTTTAAATTGAATTGATACAATTTGCCAAGTACAAATGCTAAATGATAAGTGAAAGCCTTGTGAAGGTGCCCTGTTATGAAAACCTATATTTTTTAAGTGAAAGGTAAGGATAAAATTTCAGTATATTGATGGTAGGGGACTATTTGCTCCTCAAAAGAATATATGTATTTTTAATATATATATATAGTTATTTATATATTTACATATGATAATTTCATACATATTCATGTATATGTTCTTGTTTATTTGCATTTAATTTTAGAAAAAACATTATTGTAATTAGCCACTAAAACACAGGACTCCACTGATAACAGTAGAAATGATTAGCATTTATTACCATCACTATGGAAATGAACAATTGCTTTTATATATTTTTCCAATCAAAAATATGAGTTAGCTGTTTAGTTACAAGGAAACAGTGAATTAGAGAAAATAAGCAAATTCTCCAAGATTACAGAAAGAACATTTTTGAGCTGACAATCAAAAATTTCTGTCCAAGGTCTGTGTTATAATGACTGGTGTTCCTAAAACAAGTGGAACTCACTGTCTTGTGTTGCTGAATATCAATTGGTATTAAAACATTTGTTGAAAGTCTGTAACTCTTGAGATTTTACTCTCTACTTCCAGGAAAAGAACAAGCATTCCTTTGGACTTGCATGTAAGAGAAAAACTATGTCTTTACCAAAGATAGATGTTTTCTAAGATTAGTTTTAAGAAGCATTACAAATGTAAATTTTGCATGCATTTACCCACTTATGTAAATCCTGGTATATGAAAGCCATGTAAGATAAACTTCTATGTCAAGTATGCCTTAGCATCAATATATCTTGTATGTTGGCACTTTATAGGGGAGAGGCTCTACGGCTTCAATCAGTATTTTGTAAAAACAAAACAAAATTTTGAAAAAGATGCAGCACTTAAAACGTTTTGCTCTCTACCAGGACCTTTTTATTTCTACAGTTTTTCTTTTTTGTCATTTAACGCACACATCCTCATCATAAATGGTATTGCATGGCCCTTCGACATAGACCATCTGTTTCTTTCACAATATAAAGATGTATTTGAAGTTAGAAAGTCATTAACTGAAATCTGTGAGTCACGAGATATCTACTCCTCTTGAAAAGAAGAAAGACTCCTCACATAAATTTCTTGCCCACTAATAGGCTGCCCAAAGTGATATGTAGGATTTGAGATCTGATAGTAAAACAGTTGGTGAGAGTTTGAAACTATCTTTCCTACCAAGCCTGGAGGGACTAGTAACTCTGCTTGATCACTTGCTTATACTAACAGGGGGAGAGCTGCTTGCGTGCGCGTGTGTGTGCGTGCGCACGCGTGCACGTGCATGCGTGTTGGAGGGAAGATACGCTGTTTCATCAGACAATGCTTGTTTTTTCCGGATTCGACAGCCTAGAAACCAAGCTGAAACCCTTCTGTGGCCACACCTCCGTCCCCACTCATATGTACACGCAGCTCTCGTGGGCGTGAAATGTGGACTGAAAGTTCTAGGACTGCCCTAAGCAAAGATGCCCCATTCGGTGGTCACCGCCTTCTGGTGTTTCTAGCTCTCCAAGGCCCTTCTTTGGGGTTTCCTTTCCGTGTGTGTCACATGCTTCTGCAACCACCCAGAGAACCATTATTCTCTATGAGCGATTCCCCAAGTACCAAGACGGTTTCTTTCTCCACTTCATCAGTCAGCATGGCGGTGGGCATGTCTTAAGAATTGTTCCAGTCTTAAGAATTGGACTGAATTGTCCCTTCCACCGGGAAAGGCCATGCTACCCTTCCTAAATTTGAGACTTCAGGGTCGCCCAGCGTGTGGGACTCCTCTGTGATCAGAATGCCTTTGTGTAACAAGCACGTATCTTTCCAGTGCAGTGAGAGGCAGAGGAGGAAGGGTCCCCAGGGCTTCCCTGGTGGCGCAGTGGTTGAGAGTCCGCCTGCCGATGCAGGGGACACGGGTTCGTGCCCCGGTCCGGGAAGATCCCACATGCCGCAGAGCGGCTGGGCCCGTGAGCCATGGCCACTGAGCTTGCGTGTCCGGAGCCTGCGCGTCCGGAGCCTGTGCTCCGTAACGGGAGAGGCCACAAGAGTGAGAGGCCCACGTACCGCCAAAAAAAAAAAAAAAAAAAAAAAAAGAATCTCTGCTTTCTGTGAGTTTGATCTGGCAACCTGACACTTTGTGTTATCTGGAAGAATTACAACTACCCCACCTAAAACTATTCAATGTGTCTATAGTTTAAGAAAATCCATTTTAGAAGAAGCATAGCAGAGACTTGATAATAGAAAAGTAAAACTAAAATGCCATTCTGACCCCTCCCCGCTCTAACTGTGCACGTGAGGCTCTACAGCAGTTCTGCACATTTGTTTGGATCCCAAGAGCTTTGAAATCTCTGCACTATTTTGCAACTGTAGGCTCTCGGCACCAGAGTCGCTCCTTCTTCTTGAACGTGTCTCTTTAGGCCCAGGAAGCTCAACCTGCTTCTCATTCCTTACATACTTTCTCACACCCTCCTTTTCTCTAACTGTGAACTACCCTGTCCTGGGCTTTTAGTATTTTTTCTCTTTATTGGGAGAGAAAAGTGCTTTTTCTTTTATTTCTAGAATGAGAAACAAGAGAAAATAAATCAAATATATTTAAATGGATCCATCAAGAGAGCAGGACAACCTGTGTGGTAGCAGAGTGGCATCAGATGTGTCAAGAAACTTAAAAGCCAGGGGTGACCCCTGTGGAGACCAGATGGCTGGAAGGGACACAAAGTAAAGAAGAGAAATTTCTCCCAAAAGCAGCAGGCAAATTGTAGCAGGTTGAGAGGAGTGAGCTGAATGCAGTACCAAGAAATAGATGGTTGAAAACGTGCAGGGGAAAATGTGTGCATGATTCTAGAGACCATCTCAACTCAACTGATAGAGAGCATGTGGTTGTTTTGGGGAACAGACGGCACTCCTGTGAAAAGCTGCACAGCTTCGAGGCTATTAGCACAAGTTCTGGAGACAGGTATCTTGGTTAAAGACGTGGGTTTAGCCGCCTATAAACTGTGTACCTTGGACCAGTTATTTTACGGCTGTGTGCTTCAGTTCCCCCACTTGCTTAATGGAAGTGGGAACACTGTCTGTCTCATACTGCTGTGACAAATATTAAATACGTTCGTGTTAAGTCAGAGAATTACCTAGAGCACTTTAGCATTTGTCCACCAAGTGAATAAACCCAAACGACAGAAGCATCGTAGCATCAGTGCCGCTTTGCTCTCAGCCTTCTCAGTCTCCCTGCCTTTTGGCCAGGCCTTACTTGGAATGAGCCAGGCTTCTCTCTGTTATTCCAAAGTGATTTCTGAGCAGTGTTGTCAATGGGAAGAGGAGGGACACACAGGGCATCTGAGCGTCTCCTCCACAGATGAGGAGGTACCCACCTCCCATGCAGCGAGGAAGACCCCCAAACAGAATTCTCTGCACAGCACATTTCTGCCAGGGTGACATCACCTGGGTCCAAACAGGACTGAATCACAGGCCTGTGCCAACACCTAGGAATTTTCAAGATTACTTGGGAAAAAATAATTCCAGGAGAAGAACAGGCCATCAAGCAAACAGCCAAAACGTTGGTTCACTTTTTCGGTATTCAAGTCACTGCATCCTCGTTTTATGCTGGAGAAACCTGGGAGATGCAATGTAGACAAAAAAAAAAGCAGGTTTTATTTGAAAGTGATTCCAGCGATATCAGAATGGAAAACAGGAATGTTTCCTGTTGAAGCAGAAACATAAAGATACGGTTAAAATTAAAAAGGGTTTGGGGCTTCCCTGGTGGCGCAGTGGTTGGGAGTCCGCCTGCCGATGCAGGGGACACGGGTTCGTGCCCCGGTCTGGGAGGATCCCAGATGCCGCGAGGCGGCTGGGCCCGTGGGCCACGGCCGCTGGGCCTGCGCGTCCGGAGCCTGTGCTCCGCAGCGGGAGAGGCCGCAACAGTGAGAGGCCCGCGTACCGCAAAAAAAAAAAAATAAAAATAAAAATAATTAAAAAGGGTTTGGGGCTTTGGGGCAGACAGTTCAGCAATCAGAACTGCCTTCCCTGTGGAAAATTAAAATAATGATAATAATAGCATCAATTAAAAGTTGAAATAAACCCCAAAAAGTTGGCCTTTTATCATCACAACGCACTGGCAAATTTAGACAATATCAGTGGTAAAAGAGTCCTCCCTCCACCAAAAGAAAACCTTTTCTTGGTCTAAATTTTAAATAATGTAGCTACACATAAAACAGGCCACACACATTTACTCTGAGTAAGCGCCTAACAGTTTTGAAATAATTGAACTATTTTTGGCTGGAGCTTATGTCTCCAATCTCTGTGCACTTGAATGTCCCTGCATTTAAATACTAGATTAGAAATCAGCAATAGCGCCCTGATCCTAAAAAAAGAAGAGGTAGAACTTTTCTTCAATCCTTGTGGTCTTTGTGTAAAAAGTTCTTTGAACCGTGTGGAATTCCATGTGGAATTCTCTGTTTTTAGAAACATTTCTTCACGATGTCTCCCTTCTGTCTTTCAAAATGCACATTAATGTAGTAAAAAGTATTAATTCATTGGTTTTCAAAAAATTTATTTTATTTACTGGTACACACACAAATATACACACAGATTTCAAAAGAAAGGAAATTTTCTCTCTGCACTTCTTTAATAGTAGTAATAAATAATTATTTACTTTATTTCATGCATAGCTTGCTAAGGCTGTCATAAGAGCATATGCTGCAGACTAGGTGGCTTAAACAACAGGCTTTTTTTTTTTTTTTTTTCTTGAGATCTGGAAGCTAGAAGTCCAAGTTCAATCTGTTGGCAGATTAAATTTCTTGTAAGGGCCCTTCTCTCTTTGGCTTACAGATGGCTACCTTCTCACTGTGTCCTCACATGGTTGCCCCGCGGTCTGTGTGTCTGTGTCCTAATCTCCTGTTCTGCGAAGGATGCCAGCCATATCGGAACGGAGCCCACCCGTATGACCTCATTTGACTTTAATCACCTCTCTAAAGGCCTTATGTCCATGTCCAATCACATTCTGAGGATCTGGGGTTGGGAGTTGAACATATGCTTTGGTGGGTACAGATCAGTGCATAACAGAGGGGGTGTTAAAAATGATCCAATCCACTTGGGACATTCCTAGGCACACCACCGATAGCCATCAACGAGTACGTATCTCAGCTTATTTTTTTAAGAAAGAACCTTTCATTAATTTTTCTACTCAATCTGTTTTTAACATTGTGCCATGACAATGCAAACTTATGTTCGTTCCAGGGGGGAGTTGCTGCAGCCGAGTGCCAGGCTGCTTAAGCTGGAGAACGTTTATTGCCATGAGCACGAGAATGACTCTAGTGTGGACAGAAACTCGGAACCAAGTGCTGTCTTCTGAGCTGCACAATCCCGGTAAACTAACTTCTCGTGCCTCAGTTTTCTCATTGGCAAAATGAAGTTTCATTCATTCAGCAAAAGTTCAGTAACCGTGAGCTACGTGTCAGTCACTGTTCTAGATGCTTGGGATCCATCAATGTGCTAAACAAAGATCTTTGCTCTTGTGAGATTTTAGAATGTCGGTAATCGCTGGGGCAAAGAGAAAAAGGAAATCAAGATAGGGGAGGGGGTTGGAAGAGTGGCAAGTTCAGACAAAGCCCTCAGGGTAAGCATCATCAAGAAAGTGAAATTAGCAAATGGACTAAGTAGAAAGACGCTTACATGTGAGCCACCTGAAAAAGTGGTCTGCTCGGGTCAGAAAATAATAAGGCACATATAGGCTATATGGTTCTATTTGTTTGTTTTTCATGCTCCAGCTATTCTAATGGGGAAGAGAAGGGACACGTGCATGGGATGATCAAGTTAATTAATCGTGCGGATGTGTCACAGGATCAATCAAAGCATCAGTTGGACAATTTCTAGTCTAGCGATAGGTTACTGTTAATGTCATTTTCTAACATGTTATGCTTACTATATTCAGGCGTAAGTGAAATGAAATAAAGAAGGGAAGCGAGTCACTGCGCTGGGAAAATGCGTGTGCTTATTTTTCTTCTCAAAGCGCACCTGTTCATGTATTCAGGTGTGGAAAGTACTGGGTGGATGAGGGAGAATTTGTACACATTTCAAAGACCACACGTGCGTGTGCTAAATATCAATTCACTGTACTTTTTAGTAAAGAGCTCTGTGATTAGAAACAGATGAGAAAGGTGCTAAGTTGTTTTAGGAATAATTCTAAGGTTCACTGAACTGAAAAGAAAAAACTATCATTTCGAACCAACAAATAAGTCTCTGCATTTTTTTAGCTAAAGCTGCTCTGATTTTTGGTATGAATTATGCATTGCCTACAAGGGCTTCATCTGATATGTTGTGCGTTTGTCCCTTCTGGACATTTCCATAAGACCTTTTCCAAATCAAAGTTTCTGTGCTTTTCAAAGAAAGAAAGCGAGTAAGAGATTATCCACTAAGTATTTCACCAGAGAAGGAGTTTAAGCATAAAGTATATTCGTTATGAGAAATCACGCATTGTACTTTGAACTCTGAGTGTTTCTCAACTAGGACTCTGAAATATTGTTATTGAATAGTCCGTGTATATGTAGCCAATCATCAGAAATATGTATAATGCAATCAGTGAAAGAACTCTTAACTGTTTTCTGCCCGCAGCAAATGACTGTGAAGTAAAAACAGTAATTACAGTGATTCACAGTTTTTATTACTCACATAGATAGTACATTTGTAAGTATTCTAGCATTTAGTGGAATTACATGGAATTTCTAATAACTCTGAAAACTATGTAGGGCAGAACTGTATACGTTCTATTTATATATTGCAATTATACTTAAAATTCATATTGTATAGTTAAAATTTCTCTGAAAGATTCTTTTCCTCTTCCTCTTACTTTTCCCTTCTTGTTTCTCCTGCCTTCAGAAATCATGAGTGTATATATTAGGTGGGCAAAATATCCTTGATTAAATTAAGAAAGTATATGTTTCTTCAATTCATCTGTCCTAGGTGTTTAGGTTTCTCCCTTTTGGAAATCTTTCTTACTTTTCACAAAATCTAGAACATTACTGATACTATTCAAGTAAGCCTCATACCTGGTAAATGTCTATGTTCTTCCTTTCCAAACATACAGGAGAACTAATCAAATGGTGATGTGTTCTGTTTGTTAATAGAGTTGAGCACAAGGTGATACAGGGGAAGGGCTCGGCAACTATAAACTTGAACTGGACAGGGTACCCCTTCTTAGCTCAAGCTCAGTGAGGGAGATCCAGTTTGCATCTCTGAAAGATTAACGACCACCTTTCATAAGAGAGTGCCAAGGAGCAGCCTGAATGCCAAAGCTGTAGGCAGAGACGCAGAGCCAGACCGCACTGCTCAGAGGGAGACCCCGAATGTGAATGACCAGAATCAAGACAGGAAAAGCAGTAGAATCAGCCTGCTTCCTTCTCTCCTTAAGAGAGTGGCCAGTGGTACTTACTGATCAGCTGTGACTGAGTTTCTATCCGGACCAAGCACTCAAAGCTCTGAAAATACCAAACACGGATTTAATGATAATTCGAATGCATTTTCTCTACTCACCCCAAAATAATGTCCTACAGTTAATTATTGGCTGTGCCAACATTTTCATCAGTATAGATAGGTGTTTATCTCATTAGTTCATATGGGTTGAATTTTGAGACCTTAAAAAAAAATTTTCCTTCTTGTCTCTTGGAGATTGTTTTAAAGGATAATCTCAAAAAGTTATTGGATTATTCATCTTTATCTCTGCAAAGATAGCATTTCCATTTTCTGTGTATCCTAAGATTCATATGCGTGTGTGTATGTATGTATATGTGTGTGTGTGGTGTGTGGATGTGTGTATCTAGAAGAAACTTCTTGTTGTCAAAAGAAAAATCAAATATCCAAAAGAAAACGATGTTGAGAAGTGACATCACGTAACAGCTAAGTCTGAAGTCTTGGAATCAAATAGAACTTGGTTGAATTCCATCACACGCCTTCAGGATGTCTCTTAGCCTGATTTTCCTTTGACTACTCGTGTGGAACCTTAGAAAATAGCATGTGCCTCCAGGGCAGTTGTGAGGGGTCCATGTGTGTTTGTGAAACAGGCAGCATTCTGTTGCTGCTCCCGTTCTTACCTCCTACTATTTCTGTGATGTGAGATTCTGCACTCAGCAACATACCTGCAGATATGCGTGGTAACATACCTGCATGGACACAGCCTGGAAGGAAACATTCAAAGCTGTCTTCCATAATTATCTCTCAAAGGGCCATCACAGGACCAGGTGTGGATGGGTGCAGGTGACGGTAGGGGTTTGGCACAGATGGGAGTTTGTACTGTACTTTCTGTATTGTCTGATTTTGTTCTAACAATGAGCATGCATTCATACCTTATTGGAGCAATTTTAAATAAATTAACATTTAGGGCAAAACTAAAATTGACTTAATTACTTAACCTATCTTTTGGACAACTTGTACAGGCAATAAAGTCACCCACAGAAAAATATTCTCTCTCTATTTATTTTTCAAATTAGGCATAGGTTCTGGTATTTTTGTTTTGTTTTGTTTTTTTTGTCCTGGTAAAAATATGCATTTTTTGCAAATGTCACTGAATCATTTGTGCAGTCTTCTTTTTCAGGCATGAAGATGATTGAAATACCTGCTGAAGCGGTTTGCAGGTCTGTGATCTTGTGATTCAGTTGTGTGCTCATTAAATCACATGGATTTGTGATTTGGTCATTAACCAAAATGATAGGTCCAGGGAAGGTCATCATTCAAAAAACAATGAAAGGGCAAAAAGGAAGAACAACGAGGGAAGAACTTAAGAGACCATTTAAGTGATCAGATGTTAGTCAGTCCTTGAGATATAGCAGTATTGCCAGCAGTTGTACAAACAGGAGGGATCTTTTGCTAGACACTGTATTAAAAAACCTACATTGGGTGTTCTTGCCTCTCCCCTGAGCAAAGCACCAAACGAGACAGAAATTGTTCTTCTCTATCTTTCCAGTTTTATTGAGAAATAATTGACATAAACTATTAATGTGTGTAAAATTATGTACAGCATAATGGTTTGATCTGCATATACTGTGAAGTGATTATCACAACAGGTTTAGTTAAAATCCATAGTCTCCTATAGGTACTATTTTTTTAAAAAAAGGAAAGAAAGTGCTCCTGTGATGAGAACTCTTAGGATCTACTGTCTTAACAATGTTTCTGTATATCATACAGAAGTGTGAACTACAGTCCTCATGCTGTACATTAGGTATCTAGTATTTATTCTTCTTATAGTTGGAAATCAGTATCTTTTGACCACCTTCCTCCAATTCCCCTTCCCTATCTGATCTCTTTTTCTATGTGTTTGGTTCTGTTTTGTTTTGTTTTTTAATTAGATTCCCCATACAAGTGAGATCATACAGTATTTGTCTTTCTCTATTTCACTTATTTCACTTACCATAATGCCTGCAAGGTCCATCCATGTTATTGCAGAGATAGGATTTCCTCTTTTTTATGGTTGTGTAATATACATACATACATATATAATACATGCATACATACAGACCACAACTTCTTTACCCATTCATCCATTGATGGGCGCTTAGGTTGTTTCCATATCTTGGCTATTGTAAAGAACGCTGCTGTAAACATGTGGGTGCAGATGTCTTTTTCTAGTTAATGTTTTTGTTTCCTTGGGTATATTGCAAGAAGTAGAGTTGCTGGATCATACAGTAGTTCTATTTTTAATTTCTTGAGGAACCACCATACTGTTTTCCATAGTGGCTGCACCAATTTACATTCCCACCAACAGTGCAAGAGGGTTCCCTTTTCTCCACACCCTCTCCAGCATTTGTTATCGCTTGTCTTTTTGATGATAGCCATTCTAACAGGTGTGAGATGACATATCATTGTAGTATCAAGTTGCATTTCCCTAATTACTGATGACATTGAGCGTCTTTTCATGTGCCCGTTGGCCATCTGTATGTCTTTGGAAAAATGTCTATTCAGGTCCTTTGTCCATTTTTAAATGGATTTTAAATTGTATTATTTGTTTTTCCTTTCTTTCTTTTTTTTTTTTTTTTTGCTACTGAGTTTTATGAGTTCTTTATGTATTTTGGATATTAACCCTTTAGCAGATATATGGCTTGCAAATAACTTTTCCCATTCAGTAGATTTTCTTTTCACTTTGTTGATGATTTCTCTTGCTATGCAGACGCTTTTTCATTTGACATGGTCTCAAAATCATTCTTCTTTAAACCTACTAATGTACCATCAAGGAAATATGTTTCCTTATGGCATGCCAATAAAGAACTGAGGGAACAATTAAATTATTAGATGATTGTGACAATTTAAAAAATAACACTAATGCTTTTTGAGTACATCCTGTGTCAGTGTTAAATGCATTACATAGTTTATTTTAATATATAAATACTACTATATATAAAATAGATAACCTACAAGGACCTAATGTATAGTACAGGGAACTATACTTAATATCTTGTAATAACCTTTAATGGAAGAGAATGTAAAAAAAGAGTATATATATATATGTGTGTGTGTGTGTGTGTGTGTGTATAACTGAATCACTTTGCTGTACATCTGAAACTAACATAACAGTGTGAGTCAACTATATTTCAATAAAATACATATATATTTAAAAAATACCGTCAGCTATACTATGAGCTGGTACCTTTATTATTCACCATTCATAAAGGAGGGCAACACGGCTTTGAGAAGTTTAACTTTCCTGAAATTACATGAATAGCAAGTGGCAAAGCCAAAAGAACTGAGGGCTGTGTGATGCCACAGCCTGTAACACTGCATACATTTTGAAGACAAGCTGAATACAAATAATTAAAAAAAAATTTCTCTTCATGATTTTTTTTTTTTTTTTTGCGGTAGGCTGTAGCCTCTCCCGTTGCGGAGCACAGGAGCACGTGGCTCAGCGGCCATGGCTCATGGGCCCAGCTGCTCTGCGGCATGTGGGATCTTCCCGGACCAGGGCTCGAACCCGTGTCCCCTGCATTGGCAGGTGGACTCTCAACCACTGCACCACCAGGGAAGCCCCCTTATTGATGATTTTTTAAAGTCCTAAAAATATCTGTAGAAATTCACCCCCCTAAAACCACTAAGCTATTAGAAAATGTTCACTAAATATAGAACATAGGTTCTAGAACATAGGTTATATAACAAGGAAATAGAATTAGATGCTAAAATATTGGATTATTTCACATTCAGTTTAAAACTGTTTAAATTATAATCAGTAGATAAATATTTTAACATATATTGCAACAAATTTATTTTTGATGTCTATTTTTAATATCTCTCTACCTCAGTAAATATTCAGCTTTTTATTCTTTGGACTGTCAGACTGGCAGCTGTCTACCTTACTTGACTACCATCACTCTTTTTAAAAGTTGGGTCTGTGAAAAAAAAATGATACCCTTGAACAGTCAGGCATCATTAAAGTCATTATAGTGTTTCATGACTATTATATTTATTACTACTGCTTTACTGACTTTAGCAGCTGTTACAATGTACTGATTTTTTAGGCTATAGTTAGAAAACAATTGTTTTTTCCCACATTATAAATTTAGCCTAACATTTTATTTAAATTGAGAACAAGCATATATTTTAGTCCTAAAATGTAAATGCAAGAGATAATATTATAAAATGTATATTCTATGTTAGACTAGTTTGATAGTTTTTAATTAATAAAAACTAATAAGAAAGGGTGGTTTGAGAGAAACAAAGAATTTAAAAGATTTTGTAGAAATCAAAGGGTCTACTTCGGTTTAGTAAAAATAAGAAAATCTTGGGAATTCTTTTACTATTCTTTAAGACAAGATTTTTATCTCCTATTTTTTAAAATAAATTTATTTATTTATTTTTATTTTTGGCTGTTTGTTGTTGTGTGTGGGCTTTCTCTAGTTGCGGCGAGTGGGGGCTACTCTTCGTTGTGGTGCGCAGGCTTCTCATTGCAGTGGCTTCTCTTGTCACGGAGCACGAGCTCTAGGTGTGTGGGCTTCAGTAGTTGTGGCACATGGGCTCAGTAGTTGTGACACATGGGCTAAGTAGTTGTGGCTCACGGGCTCAGTAGTTGTGGCTTGTGGGCTCTAGAGCGCAGGCTCAGTAGTTGTGGTGCACGGGCTTAGTTGCTCCGCGGCATGTGGGATCTTCCTGGACCAGGGCTTGAACCTGTGTCCCCTGCATTGGCAGGCAGATTCTTAACCACTGCGCCACCAAGGAAGCCCTATCTCCTATTTTTTAATTAAAATGTTTAAATGAAATAGTGGCAGTGTGAACACAGAGGACTGGTAGAAGGAAAAAGAAAAGCTAAGGCATTTTTCTGACCAGATTATTAGTAGCTATGTTAGTATATAAATCATATGATAATGTATTTTATTGCTATTTCGCCCCTAATACATGTGTGTGTGTGTGTGTGTGTGTGTGTGTGTGTGTACAGAGGTAAACATAGGAAAAATGTTTTCCCTATTAAATTTCATGTTAAGTGTGTAAATAATGGTTATATGTCATATCAACTGACTAATGTATGGAAAAATGAGGAAAAATTTTAAAAAAAAGAGTTTGGGTGAACTGAGCCAAAGGTCAACAGGAAAAACTGAAACTCAAATAGTAGAGCTAGCAGGTCAAAATGCCAATTTCTGAGGACAAGAGATAGATAGGTTTCAAAACTGAGGTCACCCAGTCAAGAGTTCAGAACTACTGTGAGATAAGAATCGAGCCCATATAATTTGGGAATGAGGGAGGGAGGGAAAGACAGTGGAAACCACTGGGCAAATCATTAGGAAACAAACTCATAGCTACCCCATTATGGACCAGCAGGGAGGTGACATGGGTGGAGGTGACTTACAGCATTAGGGCTACAGCCAGTAGCTTTGAGACTGGAAGGGGAGGTCCACGGAAGTGGGTGATTGGGTGGAGGGGAAAATCCTAGTAGCTGTCGTCACCCTTCTATGCAGGTGACACCTGAGTTGATGCTGCAGGGTCTGTTTAGAGAGAGATGGGGAATAGAGAACATAATAGAGATGAAGGGTGCACATGAGGAGTGGTTCACTGCCTGCCTGTTTGGGTAAAAACACGGCTTTAGCCAAGGCATAGGGTACATGTTGAGGGATATTGGGCCATAAGGTTGAAACATGGCTTGTAAGTAAACCGTGCAAGCATTCTTTCTACAAATGTTTTTAAGGGTGTCGTTCATAAGTATGTAATTTAATGGAATGCCGTGCTGCACTTCAAGGACAAACTAATTTAGTAATGGTATTGAATCAGTGGTTCTGTCATTTTACTGAAATTACATTAGGCAGCTAAAATTGCATGCTTACATTTCCACTCCAAATTGATACTTTTAGCAAAGCCCAGCATTAGACATTACTTCATGTCATGGCTTTAATCATTTGCTATGACTTTTCCTCCCATTTTGACATTCATTTAATATACTCTTATCTTTTTATATAGGTTTGGAGACATTGGAGAGGTTCTGGACATTTATCAGTTTCAGATCATCAATTTTACATACAAGGAAAACATAAGTAAACTGTCCCCAGTAATGAGCGAATCCATAAAAGAGGCAACAAAGCAAACAGGTCTCTGGAGTTCCAGCCTAGTCCTCCCTTCTGTGTGGATATTAGGAGGAAATAAGAGGATGATGGAATTCTTGGCTGCAATTCTTGGCTTAGGACGAGGTTTGGACAAATAAATGTTTGAGAACAGGACTGTGGAGCAGGGAGCAGATGTGTGTGTGTGATACTGTTTAGGAGGTCTTGCTTTTTCCCTGGAGCTTCCCGATCTAACTGAGGCTCCTAATAATTTCTCTTCTGAAACAGTGGACTAAAATGGAGACCCTGGCAACAATCTGTTTCCTGAAAAGTGTTATTAACAGCCTTGATGGCCACTTAGACCCCAGGGGCCACTGCCCAGCTTGTAAGAACAGCTCCATGAAGCTGGAAGAATTGTGAAGCTGCCTTCACAGTGTTTCCCACAGGCTCTAGTTTAATTGATCCCTGTGGGTAGGTGAGGGAGGGGTTAATTTCTATTAACTGGTTCACCTGCTTAGGAAAGCCGCAAGTCCTCTGAGCCTCACATTTCCTCATATGTTATAGGTCATTTTTATGCCTACTTTAGACTGTTATGATTATCAAGAGGGCTAATTTGCATAAAGGTATTTGTGCATTAGAAGAAAACATAAAGATGTGTCTTATATCTATTTAAAGTACTATATAATACTAATAATTAAAAGTTATTATACTTTTAAACCTTATAAAGCATGGAAAATGGTATATTCTTGCCTTTTAAACATACTCCTGATCATTAATGCACTTATCTAAGAGGACTCCATGAGGGAAAGTCTAAAATACTTATCACAAAAATCTGGAATTCATTTTGAAATTTTTAAAGCTCATTTTCATTTTAAATGGACTCCGCTTAAATTTACAATATCTTTAATCACATCTCCAGGATGACACTTTGCTGGGCACCTTGGCATTTATAGATAGTGGGGAGCCAGGGACATTTCTCCAAGAAGCACTTGGACGCAGAAGGACAGAGTACAATGGTGCTCGGGCTTTCCCCAAGGCACCTTCTGGATGCTTGGAAGATCAAGCAAGAGAGACATATCTTCAAACACAGTAATCCGATCAGCTGTGACATCTGAGACAAGATCTAAACAACTAAGAGACTCCTAAACAAAGTGAGGGACTCCGTGAGATTAGAAATGCAGTTGTTCTTCTTTGTTGTTGTTCTTTGTTTGTTTTTGTTTTTTGGGTTTTTTTGATGTGGACCATTTTTAAAGTCTTTACTGAATTTGTTACAATATTGCTTCTTTTTTTTAATGTTTTGTTTATGCTTTATGTTTTTTTAATGTTTTTTTATGTTTTATGTGTTTTGGCCCCAAGGCGTGTGGGATCTTGCTTCCCTGACCAGGGATTGAACCCGCACTCCCTGCATTGGAAGGCGAAGTCTTAACCATTGGTCTGCCAGGGAAGTCCCAGAAATGCAGTTGATCTTTTAATGTAGCTGATTAACCAAATATCTTTCCCTATATTATGCTTTCCCTCACAGTGAATTCCCAATCAGCTTATTCCAGATAATGCCTCTGTACTACATCATCTCTTCTTTTCTTCCCATCACACACAGCTTCTCAGATGAGCTATTTGCTTGTTAGGGCACAACTTAAATGTAGACCCTTCAAGACTAACTAGTGCCTTGCTTAGTTAGCACTGTTACACTAGACAGATTTCAGCAAAAGGGTGTTATGTCTTTAAATTCATTTGCTTAAACTGAACTTTCCTTTCAGCAAATCAATGGATATCTTTTGTGCCAAAACCTCTTTTCCAGTCTGGGTCACAGAAAGGTTACAGATAAAACATTATTTAATAGGTGTCGTTTTAGAACAGTAGGTAATTGACATAAAACAGCAACACTAACCCACTATAGATGCTCTTGTTTTGTTTTAAGGGTTCAGTATTTTTGCATATCATACTTGATTTGGGTTGAAATACATTATTCAGGTGGTATAATTACTCAAAGTGAGGTATAGAGATAATTCTTTTAGAGTATTTGAAAAGGTTGCTTCTTTAAAAAGTATTTCTTTGTCAGGAAGTTACATCTTTCTTAAGCAGTAACACGGGGCATGTGGTAGGTGGCGACCCCAAAATGATTCATTTCTTTGGCAGAAGAAATTATGGTCACAGTCTGTCTCTTTGAAATGATTACAACGCCTTTAAATAAACTTATCCAAATGAAGAAAATTATTTTGTAGCTATACTTTGACTCACTACAAGGCAGTAATCTATCAAAGTAAAAGCTGCCTTTGTGTAAGTGGTTTGATAAATTTCCCATGGGAGGTACAGTTGTAAACTCCTGCTGCATTATAAAGGCATCAGGAGACTTAACCCACAGCATCTTCTAGGGCAGCTTCATTTCTGCCTCTATTGCCACAGAACAAAGAAATAAAGAAAAGAAAAAACATCCAGAAAGGACTTGAAAAGAGAAAGACCATAATTTTCTATTTGTAAGTGTGTTAAAGGAGTGTAAACATATCAATCAAGGCCAGAAATCTGGGGTAGAATGTGTCTTTATTCTGTAGAATACTTTATCTAGATAATAGGGTGATCTCTCTTCTAACATTTTTTACTATCCGAAAGATAGGAGTTCTTTCTAATGATAGTGATTTTTTTTAAACCACGCATGGTTTCTTGTCAGTGTGCCAGGAGACCAGAAACAAGATGTCTGGCCAAGGTTAATAGCTAATTTACGGTCTCTGGGAAGGATATTTCATGTAGGTTTTACAATGGCAAACATTTTCTATAACCTCATCTTCTTGAAACACTATCAAAGACTAGCTATCAGAAAGTGCAATTCATTTCAATCTGCCTACAATGTGCATGGCAGGGCTAATGGAGAGGAAAAAATTACAAGCCTGAAAGAAAGACAAAACAAGAAAGAAACAGGAGGAAGAGAGAAAAGTGGGGTGAACCCCAGGATGTGAGGTACTCAAATTGGGAGGGGAAAAAAGGCAGCATACAAGTTTATATCTTGGGAGGAAAACTAGACCGAAAAGTCAAAAGTTTTATAGCTTCCATTCATATGTTAATGGAGTGTTCTCTGAACTTTGAAATTTATGTAGGATTGATTCAAAGTCCCAAATCCAAATGACTAGAGAAACCCCAACTCCTCCAAATTGTCTAATTATTCCTGGGGCTTAAGTTATCGTGCCCACGACTGTTGTTGTTTCATTTTTATTCTCTAGCTTCCAGGAAGGAGGCAAGGAAGAAAAGAGGGAGGGAGGGAAGGCAGGAAGGAAGGAGGGAGAGAAGGAGGGAAGGAAGGAAGGAAGGAAGGAAGGAAGGAAGGAAGGAAGGAAGGAAGGAAGGAGGGAAGGAAGGAGGGAGGTTAGGAGACTAGGAGGCAAGGAGTCTAAGGGCACTGAGGCTGATTAGACAGATGCAATTATCTACAGATCATCCAGGAAAGAGCTCTGATATTGTGTACATGGTCAGCAATCTGAATGAAATATCGTTCCCTGTGAATTTAAGGTTCTTGCCATGTCTCAGAAAGAATTCAGAGGTGAAGCAGGAGGTAAAGAAAGTAAAGTGAGGATTTATTTAAGCAAGGATATGCTGTCAGGCGGAGAGGGGGCAGAGAGGTGAGGACCGCTGCCCTGGGTTTTTTCATCCAGCTCCACCTTCCCGAGGGGAGGAGGGACTTTGTCCTTATTTAGACTTGATTAGAGGTGTCATGGCGTCGGTGCATGATGGGAACTTCTTATCTGCAAGGCTAATTTCATCGTAATGGGAACATAAAGGGCAACAGGTTACATTCGGGCGCTGGAGATTCTCGCCTTTCCCCACCTTTCTTTGCGTGTCTGCTGGACACTTATCATCCCACAGTGTGTGGTTTCCTGTCAGTCTGGAGGTTCCTGCTTTCCTTTGTCTTCCCGAGGACCCCTGCTGGTTACAAGATGAGTGGTTTCCCGCCGTCTGGCGCCTGACCCCCTTTCTCTGCTCCTACCTAGCTACCTGCCTGCTGTAACAACATCAGAGTGAATTGTGTATCTATTGGAAGAAAGAGCATCATATTCAAAGGAGGAAAGAGTGAGAGGCGCTGAGGCCCAGTGCATCTGTTCTTAAGCTCTGTTTTTTTAGAGGAGTACATATGTCACGTGACAAAAATGGATCAAGGGCATTGTAAACAATTTTGGTCTGAGCAAATGGCAGAACAAAGTTTCCCTTTATGGAGATTGGGACCAAGAAAGAAGCTACTTTGTGAGGCGGGGTGGGGGAAGCAAACCAAGAAGTTAGTTTCATGCATCTTACATGTGAAATTTTGAATACTGCTTAGATAGCCAGTGGTCTTGTAGAAGTTTGTGTCTTAAGTTTTAGGTCGAAGTTCAGGCTGTTGATTTAATTTTAGTCCTCAGAAATAGATGGACTCTAAAATCATGAGGCATAAGAAGCTGTGTTTAGGGTGAGTTGACTCAAGTAGAAATCCAAGACCGAGCCCTGGTCTTCTCCGACATGTGGAGCTAAGGAGAGTGAGGATAGTAATGTAAGAGCAGGCTTTGGAGAGAGTGAACCTGGGAGGACACTTTAACAAGCGTAGTGAGCTCTGTCAATTGATGACAGATACATAGAGTGGGGAGGCCAAAAGTCACCATTGCGTTTGGCAGTCGAAGATGAGTAACCTGGATGAGAGAAGCATCAGTGGAGGGTAAGTCTTTTTGCATTTGTTTAGAAAGTAGAAAGAGATCAGATGAAGACAGAAAACGTTGGCAACTCTTACAAGACATCTTGCTGTAAAAGGAATAGTGAAATTAAGCAATACCTGGAGAAGTCTTCTATGGTAATGAGAGGATATTTAAAATGCAGCTACAGCATTCTTGAATAATGATGGAAATGATCTAATGAAGGGCAAAAAAAGGTGTGGGAGAGTATCAAAAGCCTGGATAAATATGATAACACTGAAGGTAGCACTCCTGGACCCTGGAAGTTAGCAGGCATGAATTTAAGTTTAGATCAATCAGCAGCGGTGTGTGTATTTTTCAACCATCTTGAACAGAGAGCATAAAAGAATGTATTGAATTGTGGAATGTGAGATTTGTTTGCCTGCCATCCTATTATAGACATGGAGAAATCGCCTCAGTGAGAAAGTGTCTAATAAAAGCTAGATTTTCATTGTTCACTGGAAATTCCTGGAGATTGCAGACTAGCAAGGATTCTCAAGGGCAAACCTTGGAAGGATATGGTTATGACAAAGAAAAATGTTCTACCTATAGACAGATTTATTCTTAATGATGTGTACCCTTGACTCTCTGTCTTTAGAAGTTGTTTTGTGTTGGAAGGAGGAGGATGTTAACAGCAGAATGGGAATATTTGGCTAATTAATTTTTAATAAAATCTGTTCTGTCTGAGTGAGACTTAAACCAAGACATCATTTGACATTTGTGGTAAAATTTTATAGATAAAATGACACATGTATTCCACAGTGTGCTGGCAAAGGTCTGAGTTCTCATGACCTTAGAGGCTATGGCTACAGAGAGAATTATTTTCAAACATTTCAGATTTTGTTGACTTACCTAGATTTTTATGTTTTTAAACCCAACACTCTTGCTTGAGTATTAAAACATTGGGACGCCAATAACTTTTCCAGAAATAATTTACAGAGCATACCTGTTGTCTCCTGGGTCAAATATTCCTTCTGGAATTATTTATTCTGAAACTCTTTTTTTTCCCCATTGTGAACGTTCAAGTTTGTATGTGGTGCATATTCCAAAGCATTCCCCATTTTAGAAGAGAGAGGATTTTCCATGACTAACCATGACTGACTAACATGGCAAATCTGGAAGTAACAATTCTCTCTGTATTCATGGCAGACAGAGCTACTTACACTCATATGTAAAACACATGCCATGGGGCCAAATGATGCAGTGCTTTCTCTCAGTTCACCTCCCCCCAAGTACCAACTCTCTATCGTCTCCTACACCCTACCACGACCGACCCTCTCCAGCAGGCTTGTCCGTCTGGGGCTCCAGCTCACGGAGAGCACAACAGCCTGTTACCTTCAAGATGATGCTTTCTGAAGGAGTGTTTTCTTTTGTAATTCACTCATCATTTGCATTTTCCTCTAATCTGTATCTTTAAACTACGACTGATATTTGGCTCTCATAACCTAAAGAATTATTTAAATACAAGGTTTGGGATAATTTAAAATATCAATAAAAATCCCAGGTTTTCTAAGAAATATGACGATTTGAAGGAGAAAATGGCTATCCACAAACAAAATCTAACCCTTTTGAGTGGTGGCTAAAAGCAGGCAGCAAGTTCAACGGGAGTATTCATTTACAAAAGAATGGGATATGACACGAACACTTCTTTAAATCCTTGCTTCTTTTTTCTGCCATCTCTTCATTCAAGTTTTGATTTTTGATGTGATACCATCCATCTCTGTTAATCTTGAAGAAAGCTTTCATTTTAAATTTTGAATAGGTAATAAACGGTCACGAATTTCAATCATCAAAAACTATTAAAAAGTGCACAGTGAAAGGTCTTCTTCTCCTATGGACTGAATATTTGTGTCCCACCAAATTCATATGTTAAGGTGCTAATCCCCAACGAGGAGGTGTTTGAAAGTGGGACCTTTGGAAGGTAACTGGGTTTTGATGAGGTCATGGGGGTGGAGCCCCCAAGACAAGGTTGGTGTCCTTATAAGTGGAAGAATAGACCAGAGCTCTCTCTCTCTCTGCCATGTGAGGTTGCAAGAAGAGGGTGACCTGCAAACCAAGAAGGGTGCCCTCTCCTGACACCAGCTCTCCGAGAGCCCTGACCTTGGACTTCCTGCTTCCAGACCTGTGAGAAATAGATGTTTGTTTAAGGCCCCCAGTCCATGGTATTCTGTTATTACAGCCCAAACTGACTAAGCCACCTTTGCCCCCTTGGTCCCAATCTGCTTGGTTAGCACCTCCACCCAACAAGTCAACAACTATTATTATTTACTTTTCTTAAAATTTAATTGTATTTATTTTTTTATACAGCAGGTTCTTATTAGTTCTCCATTTTATACATATTAGTGTGTATATGTCAATCCCAATCTCCCAATTCATCCCACCACCACCCCCCGCCCCGTATTTACTTTTGCTTTCTAATTTTTTTCTGTGTGTATATGTGTTTGAGCCAGTACACATTATATATTCTGTTCCCCTCCTTTTTATACAAATGGTAGCATACTACACTCATTTTTTCTGCTTTTTTTTTTCACTTAAAAATTAGGATATCTTTTCCTATTAAGACAGAGAGAACTTTCTACTCCTTTATTTGTGCCTGATTAATATCTCATTGTAGAGAAATCTCAGTTGTTATTTAATTAGCATTAACCTTTTGCTAATAGAGGTAATACTGCAATCAAAAATTTGTGCATCCGTTATTTTGCATATGCACCAATGTATGTGAACAAGAACTCCAAAAGAATTGCTGTCACCAAGATGTACACATATTAAATTTTTCTGAAAACTGTAAGGTCGCCCTGTCTAGTTGCTATACCACTTTACACTTCCACAATAATGTATGAGAATGCCAGTCCCCACTCCTCCAACCCACACCCGCCCCGAAGACCTCCCTGTTGCAAAATTGGAGTTACCTAGTGGACAGACATGCACATAAGTTACAATATGAGTCCACATCATGAAACAGGACTTTCCTTGGCTCTGCTCTACCAATATTGTGGGTTATTAAGCTTTTAGGATTTTGTCAGTCTATGGATTAAAATGGAATAAGACTGTAGTTCTAGTGTGTATTTCTCTTATGAATGAGATTTTGCATCTTTTCTTATTCCGAAGGGCACATTGCCTTTTCTGTGACTAATCTCTTCTGATCTTTTCTATTGACTTTCTTACCTCCTTGTAGGTGTTCTTTATATATTTGGGAGTAATTAAACGTGATATTAGTCATGGTATTTTGCCAGTTGGTCTTTGTTTTTAGACTGTGTTTTTTTTCTTTTGTCATGTAGTAGCTTTTGATGCTCATGTCATTAAATTTATCAAGCTTTTTTATGACTTCTGAATACTTGTGTCAAATGTATAAAGGCCTTCCACTCTCAGTTTATGAAAGAAATCACCCATGTTTTCCTTTCTACTTTATGGATTCTTATATTTAAATCATTACCACATTTGGAATTCATCTTTGTGCAAGCATGAACCCAGCTTTTTTTATCCCCCAGAGCTCAACACAGTCATTTCAAAACACACTTGTTGACTATTATGTCTGCCCACTTCACATTTACTTGAAGTCTTATATTAGAGTCAGTATCTGAATTCTCCATTCTGTTACATTGATCTGTCTCTACACAGTTTTCATAATTTAAGTTTATTTGCTAAGTTAAATATATTAGGAAAGGGCCCCCTTTATTGCTTTTCTCTTCCAGAATTTTAATTTTTAAAAATTATGTATGAATTTGGTATTAATTTATGTAGTTAATAAATAGCATATAAATTGAGATTATCCTACAGTCATTAACCTACTTAGGGAAGATTATTGATTTTTTTCTATTATTTCTGTTTGTTTAATTTTTTATGTTCCTTCAGGACAGCTTTATAAAGATTTTAGTATGGCTCCACATATTTCTCATATATTCCTAGGAATTTTATTTTCGTTGAGTCTTTTTTTCATTGTATTTTCTATAGGTTTTATGTTTGATTACTATTGATTTCTGTAAGTTAATATTATACTCTACTATATCCTAAATGACTGACTATTCTGAGGGTTTTTTAGCTGGTTCTCTTGTCTTTTCTCAATATATAATCACATAATCTGAAAATAGTGGTATCTCCTCATTTTTACTTTTCATGTTTTTATTTCTTTTCCTTGACTAGTTGGGTAGGCTAATTTTAGTATCTTAATCAGTAATGATAGTATCTTAGTTCAGTGCTAAATTATAGAAGTTATAGATGTTATTTCTTATTTCTGATGTAGAAAAGATGTTTCATGTGTTTCACTATCAAGTACAGTATTAGTCTTAGTAAGAAAAGTTTTTATCACATTGAGAATTTCCATAATTTTTAAACTGAGTATTTTAAAATCAAAAATGAATGTCAAATTTTAAAATTCTCAGAATCTACAAAGAGATTATATTTTTCCTAAACTTATATTTTTCCTAAACTTATTAATGAATGTTTTTAATGTTCCACTTACTTTTCATCCTACTCATCTACCTGTAAGTATGGGGAAACTATTCTAAAATAAACTCCTTTATTTGTAGATATTCTTAATTGAAAATCTCTTACCTTTTTCTTCATTTGATCAAAATAAGGTAAAACACGGTTAGAAGGTCATGCCATAATGGGTATGAAATATGTGTATATCTGAATATGTGTGTGTGCTTTTATTTATTTGTTTGCTTACTTTGCTTTGAGCTCTGGTAATGCCTAGTCTAAAATTCTAAACCAACGGAAATGAAGAATTACATTAGAGAAGCAGAAGAAATTCACTTATCAGAAGGGAGAAAAATACTTTCATATCACACTCTAGTCCCAGATCAGGGGGCCAGGAAGTGCTAAGGACAATAGAATAACACAGATACATTTGGAAGGAAAGGATCAGTTTTACATTAATAAGACCTGTGAGCCTTAGCTTTTCGGTACAGAACCATCATATCTGCAAGCTATGAACATCTGATAGAGCCATAATATAGCAAATAGGCACCATTGTCAACATCATCAAAATGGTTCATGGGGTATGTAAATGACATACGCTCTCCCAGTAAAGACTATGACTTAGAAGAGAAAAAGATCTTAAAGTAAACATGGAAGAGGAGTGGTGGGCAAAATAGCACTGGGCAGTAGAAGTGTGCATGGTGCTTCGTGTTCCCTGAGAATATGCACTGGACACTGCTTTTCTACCTTCTATCTCCACATCTTCCCCTCCATCTCCAAGAATTTTGTTGCTTCACAAGCTCTCTGACTAAAGCTTGATGGAACAAACCTTCCTGTCGTGATCTAGGTCATTGCTAGAGATTCCTTTTTGTTTGTTTCTTTGTCAAGTTTGGCAGAAATGGATGTCACACTCTAATATAAATCTTCTGGGAGTATTTAATAGAAGAACCACATATGAAGGCATAAGCAGGGCAGAAGGAAAGAACAAAGGATACTTCATGTCTATGGTGCTGATAACAGCAGAGCAAATGCAACCCCAGGTGCAAATGACAAGAATAAAGGATGTTCACCATACATTAGAGAACAGAATCAAGTAGAAAAGGGCAGTTGAAATAAAGAACCCCACTCGATGAACAGAGTTAGTCTGTGTGTTATGGGAACCTGGGGAATAAATGACCAGCCTCACTTAGTAACTTTGTAACAGGCAAGAACAAGTCTGACTCCATATTAAATCTGCTCCTTTTACTATAATCTTTGTACTCCTTTGCTCTTGCTACAAGTTACGAATGTTGCCTTTAGCCTGAAATACATCAGAATAGGCTATTCCCAAGGCTCTGACCTTTAAAGGCATAACATTTTTCATTCATATAGTGATAAAAAGTTGCAGAACAGAGAATAACATTGGTCTTGTTGGAGGTTTGCAAGAACATGGTGACCTGACCTACGTGAACAGCTGCGAGAACAAAGGCTTCCGACACCAGGAAGTTTGCTCCAACCAGGCACGCCCCCTCTCATTTTAGTATAGCAGATCCCTGAATTCTAACTCTGGGAAGATGCTTCTTTGGGACACTAGTCCATCAGCTCCTCAGTCTGCGGGCTTTCTGAATAAAGTCACTACTCCTTGTCCCAACAACTGTTCTCTTGATGTATTAGTCTGTTGTGGGGCGAGCAGTAGGAGCTTGGACTCAGTAACAATTTTATTCTTCTCCTGGGCCAACCATTGGCTAAACCCAACTGGAAGTGAGAAATCAAGGGATTTCTTGATTTCTCCTAGTTGGGTCCACAGGTCAGCCTCCAAGGCAGAAAGGGGAGTGTAGAGCAGGGGAAAATAGATCTGGGGGTGTACACAGAATATATCCTGCACAGCCTGTGTCCCCCAACGGTGTTCTCAGCCGAGGTAAATAAGAGCTAGGAACATAACAAGGATAAATACAGTAGGTGAGAAAAAAGACCTTCTTACAACAATCCACTGCAGTGCAAAAGCTGTCTTCAGGAAGACAAAAAGCAAACAGTTAAGTGTAATGTCCTGTGTTATATGTAATCTTACTTAGCATTTGTGAAGCAAAATAAAGCATACTGCTTAGAAGAATGCATTTACTTTTCTTCAAATGTGAAAAGTTGCTTTCTAACTCCTTCATATTTTAGAAAAGGTCCATGAATTACTTATGATAATGTGGCTTAAGATGTTTGAGTGAGTATAAATAAATATTCAGAAATTGGCTACTGTTAAAGGTTTCACTGCAGAACCTTTCTCTTTAAAAGATTTTTTTCTTTTTAAAATCTCTGGGTTACCTCATACCTCTACTAGCCTGAAACATACAGCCACAGATAGAAAAATTATACTTCTTTAGGCCATCCCCAATCCTACTTCTGCACACATAATGCAGCCAAAATGTGTAACTGAAAATAAACTGTGTGAAACGTTGTCCTCAGAATTTTCTCATACCCGGTACAAGACATAATTCCTCTAACTGCTAGCAAAAATAATATGTCTTCTCAGGGAAACAGGTAAGCTAATGATGTATTTGGTTATCCTTTTGAATATTGCGATATACAAAAAAGATTGATATTTCTCCTTTGAAGTTTGTCTCTAGTCCCCAAAAAGTGTTACGTAAGTGGAACCGATTTTAAATGTCAACTAGGACTCTTTACAGTGTACAATTGTACTCCCTGGAGAAAGAGCAAAAGCAAAAATCAAAACAAATAACTTCACAGTAAAATACGGAAATTGCTCAAGCATGGAAAATAACAACTTAAACATATTTTGTGAAAATTTTGCAAAATTAGTAGACAGGTGAGAAATACTACAGAGCATCATGAAAGAAAGTCCATTGTCACTTGGGAACCAAGAGAGCTGTGTGTAAAGGGTCCATTGGCTGCCCTTCTCCAGCACACTGAACTTGGTTCTCTCAAGTGAGTCTGTTTGACATCTCATTGGATCTCTGAAACTATGCAACAAAATTTTCAGAGAGGTAAAATGATAACTGTCATTCAAATATAAAACGACAACCTGTCAAAGTTTTTATTTAACTCATTGATTAATGAGCAATTCAGTCAGATGTTAAAACCAGTTTAAACGAGAATTTGAGCTATAGAAGATTATATTCTCTACCAGACAGGTTTCATTTGCATTGCCAGGAACAGGAATCATTTGCCTTGCTACAGACAGGTAACATTTGCTTTGTAATCAGTCTTCTACAACGTGAATTCCATCTCTTCAAAATCATTAAGTAGCCTGGTCATACAAAGACATTCAAAAGTGTGGATCCATAAGTAATCAGCCAATTTCTGGTGGGTCCACTAGGCACTGAAAATGACATTCCCCTGAAAGGATACACAGAATTCTTTTTTTTTTTTTTACAACATTTTCAAGTCTTGGACAATTCTTCCTGAAAAGGCATTATGATGAGTCAAATCCACCTAATGAAGACTCACTTGCAAAGTCAAACTTATATTCCTTTGAATAAAGGTATTTCCCCGTATTCTGGTATTATTAAAATATTCAAAGAATTCTTTATCGTTACTTTTCAAAAAAACATTGACTCTGCCTCCCATAGATTCTATCAATATTGATTTTGAAAGATATACAAGTAGAAAGTTCTCTGTTCTCTGCACTTATCTGACAGTGTTGGTTGGCAGCAGCCAGCAGAAAAGGGGTGTCCCACATCAGAGTGCAGCTGCGGTTCTGTGGCTCAGAGCCCAGTTACCTAATCAATGCCCATTCTCCTCTGTTTCAATATGTGAACTTCTGTATCACTCCAAGTGGGCATCTGCTGAGTTAATAAACTACCTTTTCTATTCAGCTGCTTTGCAGATCAGGGAAGCCAAAACAATGGAAAATAAAGACAATTGCCTGTGACCTCCAGAAAATTTCCTAAACATGGGGCTGATGAACTGGAAAACATTTCTACCCATAATGTTCCTTCTTCCTGTTCAGTGTGTGCACCTGATGACTGGATAAGAAAAGATGATGGAGTTTGTGACCTTAGTAAAATGGTGTAGCAGCTATAACATCTTTAGACTGACTACCTCTGAATTTCATGAGAGAAGAATAAATCAATGTTATTTTGACCCTGTGTTAGCATCAACTAAATGTAATTGCCAACTGATCTATGCCCACATTTCTTTAAGGTACTCTAAGTCATCCACACTGAGTCATTTTATCATCACATATCATCACTTTTTAGAACAGAAATTCTGCCATATTCTAATGTGGAAAATATTGGATGAGGAAACTAAACAGATGGCTAGGGTAGGTGACAGATATTTGGAACTTTTCATGAATATAACTTGGCTGTGGTACATTTGTAAATAAGTTCTCTCACTCTCACAGGCATGTTGGCCAGTTCTCCTATTCTTTTTGATTCAACCCTTGGCCTAAATTGAAATTCCAGGCTCTACGGAGACATCATGTGAAATGTGAACCAACAAGGCTTCAATAAGCTCCTTTCTATAGGATCCCCAGCATAACTTATTTTTCCCCATTCTCCTCTTTTTTAAACTTTTAATTATAGAAAATTTGAGACAGAGGAAGTAGTATAAAGAAACATCATGTAGTTATCCCACCTCAATAAGTATCAATATTGCATTTTCTATACCCCTCTCCACCTCATCCCTTCCCAGAGTCAGTCTGAAGCAAATTCCAGTTAACACTGTTGTTCATCCATATTTGTTTTAGCATGTGTCTCTAAAATGCAAACATTCCTTCTATTTTTTTAACTTAGCCAGTTTCATGTTTCCACGTAACATTTTAAACAATAATCCTTTAATATTCTTTCACTATTTTTTCTTAAAAAAATTTATAAAATTGAATAGGCAGAGCACACAGGATATTCAGGATGGGGAAATGCTGTATAATACTGTACAGTATTTACTGTATAATGCTATATCGATGGAGATATGTCATTATACATTTGTTCAGACCACTAGAATGTACAACACCAAGAATGAACTCTAATGTAAACAACGGATTTTGGGTGATAAAGATGTGTCAATATAGGTTCATCAGTTGTAACTAATGTACCACTTTTGTGAGGGTGGTACATTTGGGGTACCAAATGGGGGTGTCTATGTATGTATAGTGGTGGGGGTAAATGGATGATTTCTGTACTTTCTTCTCCTTTTCAAGGGGAACCTAACACTGCTCATTAAAAAGAAAAAAAGACTGTTAAAAAATAGTAATAACTGCAATGGAATGCAACAGTTTAACTTTAAATCTATGAGTTGCTAATGTATGTAACACAAGCCAAAAGAAATCAAAACTCATTGGTTATTTCCAGGGGTCTGAAGTCAAATGTTCTAAACTACAGGCCATGGGTCTAATCTGCCCCAGTGCCTGAATTTGTAAATAAGGTTTTACTGGAACATAGCAGCCCATTTGCTGACATGTTGTCTGTGACTGCACCCCCTTTACAAGAGCAGAGTTGAATAGTTGTAACCGAGAATGTATGGATTGCAAAACCTAAAATATTTATTCTCTGGCCTTTTGTAAGAAAAGTTTTCTGATCATTTTTCTAAGCCGTCAAGTCATTCCTTTGGAAACTAACAGAGTTGTGGCGCACGGGCTTAGTTGCTCCACGGCACGTGGGATCTTCCCGGATCAGGGCTCGAGCCCATGTCCCCTGCATTGGCAGGTGGATTCTTAACCAATGAGCCACCAGGGAAGTCCAATATAGTACTTTTTAAAAAAGGGTTTTAATTTATTTCAGAAAATATACATTTTTCTTGTAGAAAAGGTTATTCCACTATAGAAACATTAACACGCAAAACCACTACAAATGCAGTATTCTATGGGCTATATCTTATCAGTAAATTTTATAAGTAATTGGGCAAATGCCAAAGCACTAGGTACTGGGGAGTAAGAAGACTCAAATCTGGGGTGCCACCACCCCAATTTCAAGAGCAGCGTGTGTTTTTCAAATCCATATTTCATCTGGTCTTTGTTTCTCATCCATCCTCGGTGTCTGCCTTTCTCAAGAAGGCTCAGATCCTCCGCTTTCACACCCTCCCGGCTGGCTGTGCCCCAGCTCCCGTCCTGGACCCTCTGCATGCCTGGGTGTGCCCGCTCTCCCTGTGCATCACCAGCTTTGCCAGGGAGCTGCTGTATCGTGCACTGCTCGCTGTACCCCAGAGTGCCTGGACCGTTCTGGTACATGAAGTACACCCTCATCACCGTGAGTGCACGCCCATCCCCTTACCTTATATCCTGCCTCTAAGCCAGGCCTGGGGGTGACTACAGTGTGCGTTCAGCTATGTGAGGTGCTGGGATCAAAGTGAGGTTCCCAACTTTTGAAGTTGCAGGCCTGAGGGGCACACAGTGATTTAAAGTCGGGTCACCTGACTTAAAGGGGGGGGCTGATTGATTTAAAGCCAGGGCAGCTGACTTAAACCCTGCGTCCCTCAGCTGCAGGACGAGACCAACTTTGGCGGTGCGCGGGTTCGCTCCAAGCCAGCACTGCTGTTCAGGAAGAGCTTCCAGTAGCGCGTTAGTGCAGGGAGACTTGGTGCGTTGTCTTGCCGCTGCCCTCAGAGGGGGACCACCTGCTCTTCCGGAGGAGAATCAGGGAGGGGGAAGTGCAGAGTCCCGGCTGGAGTTGCGGCACCCCTTGTCTGATGGCAGGGAAAGGGGGGCGGGCCTGTGCGGTGTCCTGGGGCTGCACTCACCAGGTCGACTCAGCCTCTCAGCCTCCTAACCTCTCCCCACACACCCCACAAGAGTTTCCAATAATATGTAATTGCGCCTTAGGTTCTCGGTCTTCAAACTCATACCCAGGCTCCCAGGTCCCTTGATTCAGCCAATTCCTCTGTGCTCTTTCTTCTATTAGATACGGTCCCAGAGGGAGGGGCTGGGGGATGGGACTGGAGGGACCCCGGCAGCACTTGGCTCAGCTGACTAAAGAGATCCGGGGCCTGAGCTCTCACACACACACACAAAAGAAAACTAACAAATAAGGGGAAGAAGTGAGCATTTACCCTGTCTTTCCTTCATGAATACTGCCTCAAATTTACCAAATATTTATGAGGGGACATTTTCTTTATAGATGCATTCTAGCTTATACATGAAAGTGAAATGATAAAATTAGAATGTCTCTATTTCTCCACTTCTAATGAAATAATAGATCAAATGATATAAAGATCATCAGGGCTAACACCATAGAGAAAGAGGCAACTACTCAACATGTGATTTCTGATAGAATTTAAAGTAGCATCTGTGATGTAGTCTTGCAAAGAAATCAACCCCAAATCTGATCAAAACTCTAAATCTAACTACCAATTTACAAGAAAGACCTCTTTGAAAAGAAACATATGAAGCCACGCCAAGTGGATTCACCAGTAACATCCGGACTATGGGAAACTCTATAGGTAAAACAACCTAGTAAGTATATATATATGCACTTTATATGTGTGTATAATACATGCAATTTCACTCTCATATTCCATGTATCGTCATCTTAAATAGTTAATAAATCATCATAATTTTGCTAATATTCATTGACTGTTCCTAGTACATCAGATGTCCTTTCTAGTGATATCATTGGAAAGAGCATTTGACATATTAGAAGTAGTCGATATATATTAGAAAAATTACTACACTTTATTAACTTTAAGAAAGCCATATATAGGATATGAAAATGAATCGATTCTTTTATGATTATAAACTAATAAGATAAAATGGAAATTTCCTTCTACATATCAGATTAGTTTTTAAAATGTGTGGTCAGATTTCTCCAATAATACCAATTATAATATGCTTTAAGGTAAATGAATTATTTACTGCTGAGAGAGCATAGATTTTTAGGCAGACATCCAATTAACATGCTATATTTTGCACAAGTTAAAACTATAGATGATGTTTCAAAGAACGAGGGCATCTGACACATTAGACATAAGCAAAATAAACTTGTAGCAATATATTTTGTCACATATAAATAATATATTATCTCTTAGAGTCTGAAACAATGTTTTATGGTTATGCAGAAATAATAATATCAACAAACACTCTAATGGCCATTTATCTAATCCCTTTTGTGATATACCAGGCATGGTAAGCTAGATTTCACTTGTTCTCTGATATCTTAGAAATCACCAGCAGAAATTACCATCAATTTTATATGTATTCTGGGAGACATAACACACATCCTTCATTATAGGTACCCGTTTCTCCCCAACCACCAATCAACACCAATCCCAGCATATATGGTTGCTTTAAAAACAGCATTAGAACCATATTCCACAAACTAATTTGAAGATACCCAGTTTAGGAATAGAAGTTTGACCAACATGGAATTGAACATTGCTCTCCTGGAAGTTTAGATTGGGGCCAGAAATAAACTGAGCTAATCAACTGAATCAAAACTGCAAATAAACCCTGGACTGAGTGCTGAGGAATAAGCTTAGTAATCTAATGCAAGATGTTCAGGGAGAAGACACGGCTCTATTCACTAACATTTATTGCATTCTTATCATGTACCCGTAGTGTATTTTGTTGACTTATTCAACACTCAGTCTGAATATAACCAATTAATTTCTCTTTCTCTCCCATAGGAGCTATAAAACTAAAGAATTTGTTACTCAGCCTCTCTGCAGCTAGGCTACACATTTAAATCTGTTCTTGCTGATGAGATATAAATTTTATTCTTCTCCAGAGGATCTTCTTTTGCTGCTGGGCTAATCCTCTTCTTCCTGCGTATGAAGTCAGATATGCAGGCATGCATATGCATGGGCAGTGTTTATCCTGCTCTAAGGATAAGAGGAGTCACGTACAAAGAATGGTCCAGAGACTGGTTCTTTGATAGCCTCATTATCCCCCTCTAACCACTTGCTGAGCAAAATAAATCAATCGGGTTCTCTGTTAGCTCCAGCTTTAATTTATATGGATCTCAGTACTTCTGCGAATTCTATTAACTCAGTCGTCTCAGCTACTCTTACTTGTTAGGAATTGTTATTTTCTCCATTTCACAGATAAAGAAAATGAGGCATGAAATAGTTAAATCACTGTATTAAAGTCACAGTTCTAGTACGTAGAAGGCCAAGGATTGGAACCCATATGGTCTGATTCTAGAGCCTGAGGAGAAATGGAGAAAAAAGGAGATATCTCAGATCTTCTGTGAGACAAAATGGGGTGAATTTAATTCCACATTTCACGAAGCCCGTTATTGGAGTTTGCTTGGTTTTGGTGTATGGAATCTATGAGAGCAATATCTTAATTCATGAGATATATTTTCTTCATCTGCAAATTATAGTTATGACTAGATATCAACCAGCGTTGTAAATGAGATAACATATGTATGGTGGCTAAACTAGTACATGTCAAAATCAATGTAGTCCCAATGGAGTTTCATCCGATTCTCAATAGAATAAAAAATCTTATAGAAGCCCTGAAAGCAGATTATTTATAATCTATTAAATCTTTGCTACTCTCTTTGTTGTCGGGATCAAAAATTGTGGAATCACTATTGGATTACTGCTAGCCATATTAAGGTACTTTGAATCCTTGGTTTATTCTTCACATCGGACTTTAAATGAAAAGATCTACTTTATTAATCTTGAGTTAGTATTTTTTAACCTACAATCCCAACAAATATCATCTTAGTGAAAGAAATCTGATTTTTTAACTTGTCCCTGTGCCAGTTCAGAGCATGACAAAGTGATTTAAGCTGTGTGAGAGTAGACAGAGATGCAGCAAACAGGAATATTTTAGAGCCATTGATAAGCTCCAGAGGGACAGACACTGAGGAATTATCTGCTTACTTGGTGTGTGCTGGTTGAGAGCAGTACACGGTCCGTGGTGCGTATGTTTTTTTCTTCCGTTGTGTGGTAGTCTGCCATTTTGAAATCTCTTCAGCATGTTGTAGGGCTTGAGCAATTTACCAATTTCTGACACTCCTATGAACACATACAATTATGTCTGAGAGTTAGGTCCTCGGACAAAATCAAATGAAGTTTACAGCTTACCCTCCTGCCTCAAATTTTCCCTTACAGAATACTCCCCACTGACTAAAGAAATCTTCAATAGACAAAGAGTCTCATGTTGACTTTCTGGGCTAATATAGAACTATATCAAATCAACTCTAATCTTAAATAAAAGGCCTATGTATAAGTTATGCTTCCTTGATTTAGGTGCTTCATAATTGTATGTTTTATCTTAAGAGCAAAATGTAATATGACATATGACGTGAGCAAATCGTCCTTAAATCAAAGTAAAACGATCAATAAAGTAATTCAGTAATACCATGTTGAGGTCTCTAATGGCTTATATAATTCTTAGTAATATACTTACCAGGTAATAGCAAAACCATAAAAGTAGTAGTCATTTGCAAATGTTATTTTCCAAGGGAATCAGCAATAAAAGCTGATTTAACAAACAGGTGTTCAAAGCTCTGATACGTGTTATGTTAATAACTCCAAAGGCTAAGCTTGATTTTAAAATGAATTCTTCTCATACCTAGTTGCCTGCTCCTATACCCTATAGGATTATTTTACAAGCATTTGTTACCTGGAAAGAAATTAAGGTAGCATATCACTTTTAGAATCTCAATTACTTATGATCATACTATTAAAAAAGCCAAGATTACTATTTCTAGAGTCAATAATGAAATGCTGCAAAACTGACAGGCACCTAATATACAGGATCAATTATTTTTAGGAAACCTCTATATGAAGATATATTGCATATGTAACAACCATCAATAGGTAAGAAGTTTTTGCTATATGATGCTTTCCACCTATGACACCTTAAGTGGAGACTGTTAAAGAAAACCAAAGCCTAAAAGTAGTTAAAGTGGTAAAAACAGATTTTAAACAGGAACTATTTTAAAAGAGGAAAGGAAACCTCAGTGTGATCTCAGGTGGCCTCTGCCTGCAGTGGCTTGAAGCAGGGTTTCAGTTCCTGGCCAGAGACTGAGGTCAGCCTGTGGCAGTTAGAGCACCAAATCCTAGTCACTAGACCAGTGGCCAGGGACAAGGCCCTGGCCCATCAGCTGTGTAGAAATGAATTTCCACATAGAGATGGAAAGTAGTGAAGCAGGTAAAGTGTTTATTAGGCAGAAAAACAGTACGTGTGGTTAGACACACGGAGGGGCTCAGAGAGAGAGTCGTGCCCTTGTGGTAGTTTGAATCACTTTTATGAGGCATTTCTTCTGGGTTTCCTTTGACCAATCATCTTGCTTTGCCTGATTCAAAGTCCTTATTTGGTTTATCTCAGAGTCCTCCCATGTGTGTGCAGGCATCTCTTAGCCAAGATGGATTCTAGCAAAGAGCACTATGGGTAAGTTGACATCACCTACTTTGGGGTGACGCTCCCTCCCTTTTTGGACCTCCAAGGAGCCTTTCTGTGCATGTGTAGTTGGGGAGGTCTCCTTGATTTCGAGAATGAGGAATATGTGGTCTCTTATCTTTTATCTGGGCAGCGTTCAGCTTCTCCTCCCTCTTGCTAATCAGCCTGGTGCCCATCTATCTCCTGCCTCAAGTGTAGAACTGGGCTCAATTCTGAATACAGCCTGGGCAGTGGGAATTTATAGTGAAGGAATTGGGGGCAGGCGGTCAGTGAATGGAAAGTCACTAAGAGGAAACCTCAGGGGTGAGGGGCCACCTGGCTAGACTAATCTAACAGGCTTGACGGTGACCAGGGTGATGAGATATCAAGGGTGGGGATTCTCACTAAACTCACTTAGCATTTGCTAAAATTGGATGATGCAAGGACAAACACAGAAGTCCAAAGGTCAAGGCCTCACTGAAAATGGGGTTCAGAGGAGCCTGATTGAAGTTTGATCAAGAAGAGAATCTTTGTCAAAACCCCATATATAAAATAGATTTTTTAAAGTATAGCTGTATGAATTAGGACACAGGGAGGCTTAAGTCACCACACATTTGAGCACCCCTTCCTCTGTGGTAACCACTGAGATGCACATGTTGAAACCCCAGAGGCCCACCTGTATGAGAAGTTTTGACATATTGATAATGCTGATCGTGGAGTTCATCAGACTTAGTTGTGATTTCTCTCTTCAGCTCTTTCTGGGTATTGACAAAATTACTGAGACTCCAGAAGCCTCAAAATTTCCTCATCTAAAATGTGAATAATGCAACTTACGGCCTAGGACTTACAATTACAACGAACAATTCATCAACTAATCTATTACTTAAGATGGTAATTGCAGTTAGTGGGTTTTCTATCAACACAATGACTTTAAATATTAGGGAAGAATTTTTACTAAAAGTATAAGCAAGCAACTTACAGCAAGAAATGATTATTTCAAATGGTTTTACCCTGTAAGTTTAGATATACAGTTTTTAAAAAATTGAGGAATAAAGTGAAATGAGGGATGGAGTTCGTGTTTGATAGTTAATAAAATATAAGGGATGAAAACAGTGGTGAAGTGAAGGCGATGTCAGTGGATCAGGACCTTGTGCCGCAGTGAGGTTCCTTGTACGTTTATTTTAAACGACTTCCTTGATATTGATCTGAAATTGAAACCACTAGGTGGCGTTTCGGGGGCCTCCAAGGAACTCTGTTTCTTTATGTCTCAGCACAGAAAGAGTTCAGCGAGAGGCAAAGTGATAGATAAGAAGTGATTTATTAGAATAGGACGCTAATGAGGCTTACAAGCAGCCAGGTGAGTGTTGGTCTGCCCCAAGTACTTAGCGGGCTACGTTTTTATAATCAAAGGAAAAGTGGGGAGAGGGAAAGACCACCTTCTTCCCCATTCTTGAGTAGACATTGCATTTGCACCATCAGCCCCACCTCCAGGCTGGACAGGGGAGTTTTCTTGTCCCTACATGGTCAAGCCACGAATGACATGGCACTATGGAAAAATTATTTCAGGTCTCAGTACAATGAGGGCCCTTCACTTTGACATGTCACCTTTCCATAAATTATTGTTTTTTATGTGTGCAAAGAGCATGTCCTAGGGGTCATTAACTTACTGAGCTCACTTGGCAGGATGTGGGTCTCATGCCACCATTGTTTTATTGTGTTGAGGCATGTCTCATGCTTCTGTTGCATGGTTTTGTTGCTACGCAAACTGGCTTGGTTTTGTGGTTAAACAAACCTGCTTTCTTGAGTGATCATTAACTTACTGTGATCTCCTAAAGCCCCCTAATGTTCCCTTTCTATCTGCAATTCCCTAATGGGGTTTCTGAGCTAATTATTTGATTATCCTACTCTATCTCTATCATTATGGAGTATACTTTCAAGGAGTTTAGAGTCAAATGGAGAAAACAGACTTGAAAAGATACAATGTCAATACAATGTATTAAGTGATGCACACTGTTAACACAGCATGGCTTTCTGTGGAGGACTTACAAAAAATGTATTAAAATAATGTGTTGAAATATTGAATGTGATGAGATATTACCTGAGCCAATTTTTAAAGCATGGGTATGCCAACTGGGGTTATTATTTCAAAGAATGTAATTCTCTCCAAATTGTTCAAAGAGAAAGGGATTTGTCATGGACCATTAAATGATATTTAATCATTGGGAGTACTGATGAAGTAGACTGTAGTCTAAGCTTCCAGAAAAAGTTCCCAAAACTGTACTGCAGGACTGGGTTGTTAATTGAGTTGCTACACCTGTTATAATCAGGAAGCCATCTGCTGATCTGAGAAATTATCAGACAAGTATTCACTCTAGAACCATGCTGTTCTGCTACCATCAGGAAGCTGCCTGAATCAGAAGCTAAATCTGTCTTTGTATTGTAACAAAATCAATGTCTTATAATCTGCCATTCTTTCTCTCCCTAGTTATTAAGTTCTGATCTCAAGACTTACAAGATTAATAGACTTACATGAGAGGCAAAAGTGTTAGGGAAATATCACTTTAATTTTCCCGCTTCCACAATTCAAGAAGGCATACTAGAGAGAGAGGTTGGAACAAATGTTAAGCAATCACATACACAGTATGAATTATCCATGAGAAATAGGGAAAGAGAAATAGACTGAAGAAACAGCAGGCAAATGTATCGGGATATGGAATAACATGAAGTATGTGAAAATATAAACAATGATATTACAGCATTAAGTACAACAGAGAAAGTGACTAGAAAACTGGAATAGGTAGACAGAGGCTACAATGTAGAGGGTTTTTTATTACAAAACCAAAGTATCTTGTTCCATGGGTGATGAGAATGTTCCCTCTCAGAATAGATGGCATATGACAAACACTGTGCCTCTGAATATATTGTCTTAGGAGTGGAAAAACATTTTCCCCTCATTCAATCCACTTTTCACACACTCTTTTCTTGAAGATATTTTCTGCCTGTAATTGATACAATACAGTGTAAATTATTAAAACATAAATTATGATTCTACCTTTAAGAAAAATCCAGCTTTAGGGTTATATAAACCTTTATGGATTCCTGCTTTCATTTAATATTTAACCTCTGAGGATTATGAATTTCTTTGCAGGTATCTTAAAGCATGAGATATATATTTCCCTCAACACTTTTAAGCAGATGTTATCAATAGAGTTTTCAGAACATAATATATTTTCTGAAAGATGAGAAAATTGAAAATATAATTAAGGAAAAAAGATCCCATAAAAATGAACAAAGAGTTCTGAAAAGGAACCAAATTGAACCTTAAGAATGAAGAATATATTAAGATAAAATGTCTCACTCCCAGCTAGGAGGTCAGGGCAGATCTCAGGGCAACAACTAGAAAACACAGATGCATCACAAAAATAATACTTTTTTCTTACAAAGCTAATATTTTGAAGACATCAGAAGTCTGGAGAAACCACAAAGACTAGATGAATTAAAATTCTAGAGAGTGAGAGACCTTCTGAGATAAGCTGATGACGGCTGGTTATTTCCTTCCTAAGGGTGTTTACTTACGCTGTGCTCAAGATAAAGACCACGCTTGGTAGCCTTTAGATGGTCTCCAAGCATCTCCACCACCTGATCCTCAGGCCTTTGTGTAATTACCTCCCCTGGAGTGTGGGATGTATCTACTGACATAAAATAGAACGTGGCAGAGTGATGTGACGTGGCTTCTGTGATCAGGGTTTAAAAACAGGGTTGTTTATGTTTCAGATTCTTCCTCGATCGTCCATGGGGAAACCAGAAGCTCTTCATAAGTCATTCCTGTGCAAAGACTCATCTAGTAAGGGGTCTTGGCCTGCCAATAACCAAGCGAGAAGGCTTGGAAGTGGATCCTCGCCCGCAGCCAAGCTGTTACAGGAGACCACTGCTATAGGTATATTAACATATGGCTGAAAATTCATGTGAGATCTTAAGAAGGAGGCACCAACTAAGAGACGCCCAGGTTTATGGCTCACATTCTTATGAGATAAAATATGTTTGTTTGTTAAGCTGCTAAATTCTGGAGTTATTTGTTACGCAGCAATAGACAACTAATAAACACAGTGATTCATTCATCAAAAAGATATGACGGTCCTAAAGGTGTATGCAATTTATAAATTGCAAAATAAAGTTTCAAAATAAATGAAACCGATGTTATACAACTGTAGGGAAAAACAGTTGAAGACACAACTATAATCTGAGGTTTCAGCACCCTGCTCTTAATAGTTTAAAGAACATCTATGTAGAAAACCAGGAATGATTTATAAGACTTGAACAACCCTATCAAACAGACTTGACCTAATTGACATTTATGGAACAATCCACTCCAAAACATCAGAATACAACACATCTTTTTAAAGTGAACGTGGGATATTTAACAAGACAGAACATATTTTTTGCCATAAAAGAAGTTGAAAGGATTCAAATTATATAAGGTATCTTTTCTCACCAAAGGAATTGATATAAAAATCAATAACAGAAAGGTAACTAAAAAAAAAACCCTCCAGGGCTTCCCTGGTGGTGCAGTGGTTGGGAGTCCGCCTGCCGATGCAGGGGACGCGGGTTCATGCCCCGGTCCAGGAGGATCCCGCATGCCGCGGAGCGGCTGGGCCCGTGAGCCATGGTCGCTGGGCCTGCGCGTCCGGAGCCTGTGCTCCGCAACGGGAGAGGCCACAGCAGTGAGAGGCCCGCGTACCAAAAAAAAAAAAAAAAACCCTCCAAATATTTAGAAACTGGAAAGTATACTTCTAAATAACCTATAGGTCAAAGACAACTTTGAGAGAAAAATTAGAAGTATTTTTAACAGAATAAAAATGAAAACACAACAAATCAAAATTTGTGCAATGTAATTAAAATACTTCCTAGAGGAATGTTTAGAGCACTAAATGCCTATATTAGAAAAGAAAAAGGTATGGAGTTAATGATCTGAACTTTCTCCTTAAGATATAGAAAATGAAGAAGAAATTATACATTAAGTAAGCAGAAGAAAAGAAGTACATAATCAATGTAAGAATAGAATTCATGAAATATATAAAACATTGCCAAAACATATATAAAACATTACCTGCAACAACTTAAAAATGTTTATTATTTTCAAGCAATCTGATAGCTTCTTCGACATAAATTTTGTAACATTGAGTAAACCTGAACAAATTTCAAGACTGCTTTCCTTCAGATGATGTTACTGACAATAATATAATTAGGCAGGTTAAATAATAAAAGTAAAATGAATCCCACCTAATTTAAAAAATAAAATATACTAGGAAATAATTTCTTACTGCATTTAAAATCATAATGGAAATTAGGACTTATTTGGAGCTGACATATAACAAAAGCACTCCATATCAATATTTGTGGGATGCAGTTAAAGTAATGCTGAAAGGAAATGCATAGGTTTAATATGTAAAAAGCTGAAAGTTAATGAATAAAAATAGGAAAGTAAAAGGAAGGAAAAACAAAAGTTCAGGAAAAAAATAATAAAACAAACATATAATATTTAGAATCATATTAGCCAAAGTTTATTCTTAAGCATAAAATACACAGGATCAACTTCTAGCAGGGTTCATCAAGGGAACATAAGTGATAATATAAACAAACTCCATTAGGAGTGAAAAGAGGACATAATGCCAGATGCTGGAGAAATAAATATGATAAAAAGATATTATTAACTTGATGTCAATGCATTTTGAAGCTTACATGAAATGGACAATTCCATTACCAAAATTAACTGAAGAAGAAATATGAAACCTGAAGTAGATAACCATTGTAGTAATTGAATCAGTAGTTTAAAAATCTTCCAACAAGTGCAAACCAACTCACAAAAGGCATTACCAGTGGGTTCTAAAAACATTTAGAGAATAAATTGTGATATTAAATCCATTGTCCAAAGAAAAGGAAAAGTGAAGAATCTACAGTTTATTTCATGAGACTCATGTAGCATTGATGTCAAAATCAGTAAAAAATATTGAGATGAAGGCCTTATAAATAAAACTCAATGATAAACACAGATCAAAAATTCTAAGCAGAACATTAGCTACTAAATGTAGCAATTTATTGAGAAATAAATATACTTCATGGCCAAATGAGGTTTAATTGAAGGAATGAACTTATTAAATATTAAAATATTAGAAAATAAATCAAGTTGTCCTTATTTTCACATGGTATAATGATTTTGGTAGAAATCTAGATGAAAGTATAGATAAAAAATTAAGATTGGAGAGTTTAGCAAAGATTTTAGACATTCAATGTACAAGATCAGTTCAGTTACTTTTCACCTACCAGGAGAATATAGAGAACATAATTTTTTAAAGACAATATTTATACCAGCACCTCAAATTTTTTAAAATCTGAGGATTTAATCTAACAAAACCTATATAATACTTTGATGTATAAAATTCCAAAATATTATAGGAAAACACTGAAAAGCCCAAAATAGATATTGCTATGTGTATCTGGCAAATTCAAAGGAAAAGAACAAAAAAGTGGAAAAAGAATTCCTTAACCTCAGTAGAAATTAGGGGATTAGAAATTAAAACCACAATGAAATATCATTTAACCACTATACTGACAGAAATTCAAAAGTCTGACAAACATAAGGGTGTGGAGCAAAGGCGTGCTTACTCTTTTCTTATTGGTTTGTAAATTTGTAGAAATGCTGTGAGAAAATGGTTGACATTATGCAAAAGTGTTGAAGTGGGCCTATAACTTATGGTTCAGGATCTAGGTGGACACCCAAAGAGATTCTTACAAATGCCCAGAGGACACAGGCATTCATGGTTAATGCAGCCACATACATAATGTCAAATGTCCTTCCTAGGCTCTTTGGCTGGTCTCATAATTAAATTAACATGAGGCAGATTAACAGGAGAAAAACAAATTTAATTTCTTATGTACGGGAGCTCATAAAAATATGAGACTCAAATAAATGACCAAAGGAGGCAGATTTTATATCTTTTAGACAAAGAATCAATAACTTTGTGAAGAATTGACAAAATTAAAGGGGTTTGAGCTTGGAGTGGCTAATTAGTGAAAAAGTAACAGGGTTTGTTCATCCAGCTTTCTCTGCCCTGAATTCCCTTCTCTGGTAAGAAGTAGGTCTCTTTACTCCTGGTGCACAGAGGGTACCTTTCACATGGAACATTTATGTCCTGCTTTCAACGGGAACAAAGGAGCATCAGAGGGTCCTTCTCGCTCCTGCTGTTTTCTAAATAACATTAATCCAAAATAATCCATATGCCAAAGTGGCCTATTTTGCTTCCCTTCACATGCATCCATAAGGATGAACTACCAATTATGGAAGAATTTTCCTTTGGCCATCAAACTGGGATATGCATTTTTATTTAAGAAAGAAAACACATGCTTTCTGAATTTCACATCTGTAAGTAACCTCTTTAACCTTAATAATTACTTGGAAGATTTTTAAGATTGTTTTAACCTCTTTTACTGAAAGTATTATATTGATATTTAAGCATCTTACTTCAGCTCCTTCAAGTTTTAGAAATCAGGAAGAAAACTGAAGAGGAATTGGCATGATCATTACACCCAGCGGATTAAAGCCAGAGCTGAGATAAGAGTGAGGTTTCCCGATCACAAATTAAGTATTCAGTTTACAACATTATGCTGATATAAAAGACTTGATAGGAAAAAAAAAAAATAGTAACTTTACTGATTTGTAACTATTTTGATCTACCTACCTCCACTTTTCCCTGTACTCCTTAAGTACAGTTCCACATACTCTATTTTTATCTAATCAAAAACTTGCAAGAACTTCCAGTTACCTCTGGAATAAAGCATAGTCATCATCACAGCATTCAAAGATATTTACCATCTGGGCACAAAATAATTTTTCAAATATCTATTACTGTACTTGTCTGCATATATCCTATATCCAGCTAGAGAAAAACACCCATTATTACCCACATCATCCCTAAATTTCTTGATTCAGATTTGCTCATGCCCTTCTGAACCAAAACTCCCTCTCTTCCAGTCAGTCCCAAGGTTGTGAGTGCAGAGGAAGCACGTGAGGAGGACCTGCAAAGATGCTGTCCCTGCGCATCGCAGCGGCCATGGCCCGCGCCCTCCCTAGGCAGGCTGGGATGGCCTCCAAAAATGCTTGGGATCCTCCTTCGTTGCTGCAAGGAATCTCCATGCCCCTAAATCTCGTCTTCGGAAGAACTGGCACTGCTGAAGTGTCCTCTGTTATTATTGGTGACACCTCTGTTGACCTTGAAGAGACTGTGCACGCTTTTAAGTATTGGTGATGGTATTGCCCATGTACATGGGCTGAGAAATGTTCAAACAGAAGAAATGGTAGAGTTTTCTTCAGGTTTAAAGGGTATGTCTCTGAACTTGGAACCTGACCATGTTGGTGTTGTTGTGTTTGGAAATGATAAACTAATTGAGGAAGGAGATACTGTGACCAGAACTGGGGCTATTGTGGATGTTCCAGTCAGCAAGGAACTTTTGGGTCGTGTAGCAGATGTCCTTGGTAATACCACTGATGGAAAGGGTCCAGTTGGTTCCAAGATCCAAAGGTGAGTTACCCTGAAAGCCCCGATCTCCGTGCGGGAACTAATGTAGACTGGCATTTGGGCTGTGGACAGCTGGTGCCAATTGGTCGTGGTCAGCGTGAGCTGATTATTGGTGTCTGACAGATCGGCAAAACGTCAATTGCTATTGACCCAATCATTAACCAGAAATGATTCAATGATGGATCTGAGGGTAAGAAGAAGCTATACTGTATCTACGTTGTTATTGGCCAGAAGAACCATTGTTGCTCAATTGGTGAGGAGACTTACAGATGCAGGTGCCATGAAGTGCGCTATTGTAGTTTCAGCTACTGCCTCGGGTGCTGACCCACTTCAGTGCCTGGCTTCTTATTCTGGATGTTCTATGGGAGAATATTTTAGGGATAATGGCAAAAATGCTTTGATCATCTATGATGAGTTATCTAAATAGGCTGTCGCTTATTGTCAGACGTCTCTGCTGCTCCGCTGACCCCCTGGTCATGAAGCCTGTCCTGGTGATGTGTTCTTCCTACACTCCTGACTGCTAGAGAGAGCAGACAAAGTGAACGATTCTTTTGGTGGTGGCTCCTTGACTGCTTTACCAGTCATAGAAAGACAATCTGGTGTTGTGTCTGCTTACATTCCAACGAATGTCATTTCCATCATTGATGGACAGATCTTCTTGGAAACTGAATTGTTCTACAAAGGTATCCATCCTTCCATTAATGTTGGTTTGTCTGTATCCCATGTCAGATCTGCTGTGCAAACCAGGGCCATGAAACATGTGGCAGGTACCGTGAAACTGGGATTGGCTCAGTATCGTGAGGTTGCTGCTTTTGCCCAATTTTGTTCTGACCTTGATGCTGCCACTCAACAACCCTTGAGTCGTGGTGTGCATCTGACCGAGTTGCTGAAGCAAGGACGGTATTGTCCCATGGCTATATATATATTTTTTTTTTTACAAAAATCAACAGTATTTATATACACTTGTAATGGACAATTTGAAAATAAAATTAAGAAAATGATTCTACTTAACAATATCATCAAAAAGAATAAAACATGTAGAAATAGATTTAACAAAAGAAGTTCAAGACCTGTACATGAATCCCACGGCTATTGAAGAGCAAGTGTCTGTTATCTATGCGGATGTCAGGGGTATCTTGATAAGCTGGAGCCCAGCAAGATCACAAAGGTTGAGAATGCTTTCTTGTTTCATGTTATCAGCCAACACCAAACCCTGTTGGGCAAAATCTGGGCTGATGGAAAGATCTCAGAAGAGTCGGATGTAAAGCTGAAAGAGATTGTAACAAAATTCTTGGCTGGATTTGAAGTTTAAACACCTGTGGATTCACACCAAATGCCAGTTTAGTTGTGTCATCTTTTCTTCTAGTTGCATTTGTAAAAGGATTACGGCAGATGTACCATAATCACGTTAAGCTAAAGGTTCCATATTGAAAAAAAAATCCCTTCTCTTCTTTCTATTCTCCATGTTGAATTTTCACTCTTCTTTCAAAATCAATTCAATGATTAGCTTTTTTATAAACTGTAATAGGTGAAAGAACATGATGTTTGAAATAAGACAACTGTTTGGAGTTTTACATACCTCATTTCTTAGCTAAGATGATCAGGACCAAAAACTAATTTAAAAAAATCTTATCAGTAAAGTAAGTCTAACATTTGTCTTTTCTTACAAAGTGTTTCGTACATCAATAAGAAAATGCACACTGAACAAGTCTCTGGAATAGGTATGTAATATATATGAATCCCCTCATCTAGAAGAACTACCTTTATCCTGATGCCATTCATAGAAGATAATTAATGCTTCCTCTTTACCTCATACTCCAGATGCCCTTTTTATTTTAATAAATATATATATGTATTTTATTTCCTCTACAAAACTGAGTTTAATACACTATACCATCTGACCCATATTCCAAAGAGTACCCAAAATAATGCCCTGTACATAATAGGTTCTCCATAAGTGTATTGACTGGAAGTGTATTGATCCTTACCATGGTTATTTAAGAATGATTTTGTTCAAAATGTATATTAATACTTTAGTTAGCTTTAATTTATTTTAAACATATTTAAATTTAATATAAGATGTGAAAACAAAATTACGTTAAGAAGTAATTGCTATAGAGTAGAATTTATTTTAGCCAGAATAATAGGATATGTCACACATAACAAAGAGCAAGTGAAACAACACTAGCTTGTATGTCTTAAATTGTTTCGATAGAAACTAATTTAGTTAAAATTATATCCAGCCGTTAGGAGCAAGTTTATTGTTCTATAATGGTTATCTAAATATATAAAAATAATATATACAGAATCTTTTAAGAACAATAACATTAGTAGATTTACTAATGAGGAAAGTCCACAGCCATCTGTTAAAATTTATGTTACGTGTCCTCACAGAGCTCTGCTTCTTTTGCTAATATTGAATCAGAATTGAATTGGAAAAGGATGCGGTTTGAGCTAGTGTATCTTCATCCTTGTCCATTTCCCACTCTTCCCCCTATTTTTCCAGCTCAGACTGGGAGTGTCAGGCATGCACATGCCCCTCTGCACTCCTTAGGCTCCTAGCAGTGGGTTTGTTACTGAACTCAAGTCAACACCCAAGAGGCCAGTGTTGGTAGAAATGGAAAATGCTGCTTTTAATCAGAAAGCTGGCAATCTGGGGAGAAGGTGGGCGCACGGTCCTCAAAAACGAACTCCAAATATCCTGCTGGGCCATGAAAGTTTTTAAAGGGAAAAAAGGAAGTAATATTAGTTAATCATGGAGACAGGTGGTCACAGCTGTCACCGTCCCCCACTGTGTGCAGGCTTGTCGACTCCTTGTGACCTTTCTTTAGATGCTATCTTGTTCACACAGCTTGTTCACACAGTTTGTTTGCCAGGTTACTCAAAGGGAAGCTAGGGAAGGGATCTGGTCATCTGTTAAGTACTTATTCTTCATTTCTACCTCTTTGATCTATGGAGAAAACCAACAGGTTAGGCAAGGCATTGTGTGATCACAAGATTTGAATGGTGTGTTTGGTCTGGAGATGAGTAGAGCATGGGGGCGCCTAGTTTAAAAGTTAGTTACAATGTAGCTTTGCTAAAGTGACAAGGAAAAGGGGCTTCCTGCTGAGGGCCGTTTCCTGCAAAGAGCTGCTTACAAATCCCCCATCAGACATCATTCCATTTCTATGGGATCGGGGTGAAGGTCCATCTTCTGTCACTTCTTCATGCTGACATGGGGCGCTGTATTCTCGGAGTGGAGGATGTCGACATGGGTCCGTAGCATCTCTTTGCTGACAATTTTAGTTGCTCCTTTATAGAACAAGCTACAATTATTTTGATGCCCACAAAGGCATAGATTATTATGAGCAGTCGTGTTAACCCCATTCTCTTGAGGCCAGTTCTTGGAATTGTGCTGGCCGTAGACTCAGTACTGCTCAAGTTGGAGTAGCTTATGTCGTGGCTGCAGTCTGGCTTTTTCCCGCTGGTGGCAGTTACAGTATCTGTAAAACAACTCAGGAAGGTGCATCAGACACTGAGTCTGTGACTCTGTTGTCCTGATCGTTAACTGCTCGAGGCCACTCTTTGTGACTCAGGGAGGCCTGGGAGACTTCAGCTTTTCTACGACCAGAGGCAGGAGATGTGCAGGGGCCTTTGTACTTGGCGGGAGGGGGGGGGGCCTGGAGGCTTCTGCTTGGTTCCAGTTTTCCTTTTAGAGAAGTAATTGACAGAGGATAGGCCCCTCCTTTGACTTGCAATATTTCTGACTGGCAAATGTTCCCACATTTTTAAATGTTCAAATTTACTAATATATTTTAAACCAGGGTTAACTTTGACACTGCTAACTTTGACACAAATCTTTTTTTTTTTATTTTTGAACCAGAAAGAGACTTTATTTCCTTCCATCTTTTCAAACTGAAGTCCAAGGAATATTTGACTTGCAATATTTCTGACAGGCAAATGTTTCCATATTTTTAAATGTTCAAATTTACTAATATATTTTAAACCAGGGTTAACTGTGACCCTGTTAACTCTGACACAAATCTTTTTCTAAATTTTTGAACCAGAAGGATACTTTACTTCCTTCCATCTTTTCAAACTAAAGTCCAAGGAAAGCACCTAGATTTAATAAGCAAAGCGGGCGGGGAGAGCAGCTCAGTGTCTATGATCTGCAGCAGCAGAGCCCAACATCCGACTAACTGGAGCGCTTGCCTCCAATCCCAGTACTTACCCTCCGCTTCAGATGGGCTTCCTGCCCCTCCCACACAAGCTGAAACAGACTGACACCTCCAACATGCTTGCTGTAGTTGATGAATTTAAAGTCTGCTGTGTCCTTGATGCTTTTTCCTACACCTTCCAGCTCCTGGAAGGAGTCATCTATCCTCATGGCCACCCCTTCCTTACTTCCATCCACTCCCGAATGCACTGCATTCTGGATTCTGCTCTCATCATGCTAGCAGGTTGCCCTGATTCCCCAAAGCAACTCAATTTCCAAATCCTTTCTTCTCCATCATCTGAATATTTTGTGCATGTGTCATCTTGTCTTCATCCCTATTCCCAGTGTCTGAAGTTAAGGCCCTCATGTCTCTTGACGATGGTCTTATGCCTGGTTTTCCTGAGGCTTCTTTCTTTGCTTTTCCCAGTTACACAATTATACTGCTGCTTTTTTTTTTTTTTTTTTTTTTTTTTTGCGGTACGCTGGCCTCTCACTGTTGTGGCCTCTGCCGTTGCGGAGCACAGGCTCCGGACACGCAGGCTCAGCGGTCATGGCTCACGGGCCCAGCCGCTCCGTGGCATGTGGGACCTTCCCGGACCGGGGCACGAACCCATGTCCCCTGCATCGGCAGGCGGACTCTCAACCACTGCGCCACCAGGGAAGCCCCTTCCAGCTTTTTTTTTTTTTCTATCTCAAGATTGTTTTGGTGGTTCCGTACAAAATTTAGGATTATTTGTTCTAACTCTGTGAAAAATGCCATTGGTATTTTGATATGGATTGCACTGAATCTGTAGATTGATTTGGGTAGTATGAACATTTTAACAATATTAATTCTTCCAATCCATGAACATGGAATATCTTTCCATTTATTCATATTGTTTTCAATTTCCTTAATCAGTGTCTTATAGTTTTCAGAGTTCAGGTCTTTCACCTCTGTGGTTAGATTTATTCCTAGATATTTTATTCCTTTTGATAAAATTGTAAATGCTATTGTTCTCTTGATTTCTCTTTCTGATAGTTCATTATTAGTGTATAGAATGCAATAGATTTCTGTATATTAATTTTGTATCCTGAAACTATTCTGAATTTATTTATTCATTCTGATGGTTTTTTGTGGAGTTTTTAGGGCTTTCTATATATAACATGATGTCATGTGCAAATAATAACAGTTTTATTTCTTCCTTTCCAATTTGGAAAATTTGTTTTGTTTTATTGTCTGATTGCTGTAGCTAGGGCTTCCAATACTGTATTAAAAGAAGTGGTGAGAATGGGCATCCTTGTCTTGTTCCTAATCTTAGAGGAAAACCTTTTGGCTTTTAACCATTGAGTATGATATTAGCTGTGGGTTTGTCATAAATGACCCTTATTAACTTTAACACATTTCTTATTGCCATATATGTAATCCAAAGACTAAAATTGCACAACATATGTTCACTTACTTTTGGAATGTTTTTATTTAGACCTTAATATTGTAGCCAAAGATTTATACATATTCTTTCATGTTGCTTAAAAAATAGGGTACCGGAAACTATTCTTAATTTAGTTAGAGCATTACCAAAAATGATTCTCAAATATCAAGAAATATTTCCAGGTTTATATATCAATAGAAAAGACTTAATTATACTTCTAAGAAATAGTTTTGTCATATTGTTTTACATAGAAAATCTTAAATGTTTGTATTAAAACACGTCTATTCACTCATTCAAGTAGCATTTTTTGAGCAATTACTAAGTGCTAAGGCTTTTGTTGTTGCTGCTTTTATAAGTACTTAGGCTACATCAGTGAACAATAAAAATATCCTGCTCTTATGAGGCTTACATTCAAAGGAAGAAAAGACAGAAAGTAGCCAATATCATAATTGTAATAAATCAGTGGTGTGTTCGAGGGCAATATATGCTTTGAAAAACAAAATAAAATGCAGAACAAAGGGAATTAGGAATACTGGTTTGGAGTGGAAGATGCAGTTTTAGTAGGGATTGTTAGGTTAAGTCTCAATGAAGATGTGATACTTGAACAAACTCTTGGGGATGATCAGGGATGATCAGGGAGGTGACCACACAGATGTCTGTGGGAAGACCATCTAGGTAATAAGAACAGACATTGCACAAACACTAAGATGGGAGAATGTTTGTTATGTTCTAAGAACAGCAAGAAGGCCAAAGCATACAGAAATACTAAACAACATAGGGACTATTAACGGAAAAAATAATTAAGGGGCAAATGGTGTAGGGTCCTGTCAGATATCCCAAGATCTTTATTGCTTACTCAATGGGAAAGGGAGTTTTTGTTGGCCTTTGATTAGAGGAGTAAGAGGACCTGATTTTGACTTTAAATGCCTCTGGCTGCAGTGTTGTGAGTAGACTCTAGGTTATGAGGGTGAAAGCAAAGAGGCAATTTAGGAAAGAACTGCATGAATTCAGGCAAAATATATTGGAGCCTGGGACTAGGCTGGAGAAGATTTCAGGTGAAACAAACCTAGTGGGAAGGGTTGAGGAGTTCAGGAGATTGCATGTTAAGTTTAGGATGGTTTTGAAACATCCACCAGAGAGCCACACAGGCAGTTATAAATACACGTATGAGTGGGCTTGGTGCTGTCTAGTGATCACTAGTGAAAAAACGGTAGTTAGAGCCATACGATATAATGAGATCTGGAAGCCCAGGTTATTCCTACATTAAGAGGTAAGGGAGAATAAAGAGACCAGCAAAGGTCTATGGAGAGAATTTTCCAGTGGGGTAATATAAAAGCCGATAGCATCTGGTGTCCTAGAAGCAATGTCCACAAGGCATATGAGGGAGAAGGAAGTGATTAACTGTGCCGAAAACTGGTCATCAGTAGAATATAGCCTATCATTCAAGCACTGACAGTGACAGGTGGGGCAGACAGTAACACTTTTGGTTGAAGGAAAAGGAATCAAAATCCAGTTGAAGTGGGTTTGAGAGAGAATAAAAGAGGAGGAATTAGGGATATTAAGCATAAGTATGTTTTCAAGATTTTTGTGTTTTGTTTGGTAAAGGAGAGAGAAGGCAGGACAAGTTGGTTCAAGAGAAAAACAATAGGAAAAATAATATGGTGCTTGTGGAGCAGGGCAAGAACACTGAAAATAACTGATGACGTAGGAGTGATAGAGAAGTTAGGTGAAGCTTCGATCTTGTAAGCTCAGTATAAGAGGGGATGGAGGAATAGATTATTAATTGTGTTCTGGGACCCAATTTCCAACACGTTTTGGGAAGGTTTTCCCACCAACATCAACAAGTGAATCTCCAGCCTCTTGACTGGGTGTCCTACAGTTCAACTCAGTTTCACTCCATCCTGACAGTATGTATGTGGAGATCGTACCAGATGCCCCAGGTAAAGGGTTCAGTCCAACAAGACTGCCCCCAATCCCTGGCCCCCCACTTCAAATGTCAGCCGCTGTTGCCGAAGTTGTCACTTGTGCTTCTGACTGACCAGCTATAGATTGGAGGTTTCCATGACCCCCTCCTCCTGTTACAGTTATTTGCTAGAGCAGCTCACAGAGCTCAGAGTAGCATTTTACTCTCTGGATCCCCTGCTTACTATAAAAAAATTTAACTCAGCAACAGTCAGATTCAGATGGAAGACGTGCACAGACAAGGTATGGGAAAAGGGTGTAGGTTTTCTGTACCCTCTCCAGGTGTGCCTCTCTCCATGCATCTCCAGGTGTTCACTAAACTGGAAGCTCTGGTCCTTTTTATTTGTGTGTTTCTTTGTTTGTTGCTGTACATTACATTCGTATGACTTAACTTTTGGGTTTTTATGGTGGCTTCATTACATAGGCTTGATTGATTAGATCATTAGCTATTGGTGATTGATCCAACCTCCACAGAAGTTGGGACGGGACTGAAAGTTCCAACCCTCTAATCCCATGGCTGGTTCTCCTGGAAACCGGCTCCCATCCTTGGGTACCTCCACAAGTCACCACATTCAAAAAATAAAATTCAGCTTTATTATGCTCATAAATTTAGGAAATTCCCAGGAGTTTAGGCACTCTGAGTCATAAACCAGGAGGAAGCCCAAATATATATTTCTTATAAATCACAATATCACACTTATGCTTAGTTGGGGGAAATAAGGTGGGAAGTCAGGATGTAGACATGCAAATAGATACAGATTTCGTGGTTCCTTCTACCATTTGGTAGTTTCTTCTGACTACTTCAATTTTCTCAGTGAAATAGGAAGCAAGATCGTTTTTTGAGAATGATAATGGAGAGGAGGTTTTAGAGGATCTAGGGAACAGGAAAAGATGTGAAATAGATATTTAAGAGCATGTGAAAGGAAATGGGTTAGGGAAATGTATAACTGTTAGTCACCTTTAGGAGAAAATTGTCACATTATAATCATGAAATCAAAATGAGAAGAGCAGGCACGGTTGTTTTTTTTTCGTGTGTATACACACACACACACACACACATATTCAGATTCAGCAGAGTCTAGGTGGAAATTTGGACTTAGATTTGAGGTTTTGCCAAGAAAATGTTAATGAATAGAGAGAATGCCAGGATATTTGAGGGTGAATGCAAAAGATTGATTTGAATTATTGATCATGGATTTAAATTAAGAAAGTAAGAGAAAGGATGCAAATTGGGTGAGTGAATGTGAAAAGATAATAGGATAAGTGGATTGGATGTTCTGGTGGGACAGATGTTACTGGAATTTGTGCGCTATACTGAGTGAGCTGTGTGGAGTTAGGTTTGTGAAACTGAGATTGTTACAGTTATTGGTAATGACCTTGACATGGGTCTAAGTGGTGGAGGTGTTATGAGGGAAATGAGCTTTGGAGTAGGACAGTCCCTGGGGCTAAGAACCAGGATATTAGAAAAATCATCTAAAGGGTGATGAAATCTCAAAAAATGTTGGAGGAGTGACCGTGAGCCAGAGCTGTATCTTTTGATATTTGTAAAATAGCAAATTGACATTCATTTTATCACATTAAATCCCAAAGATATTGAATTTTAAAACAAATATTTCAATGTATTGATATACCTGATTATACGTTTGGAAAGAAGGGATTTTAAAAGTAGGGGCATCCTTTGAATCACTAAACAGCAAGTTTAGTGTATAATAACTGGCTTTAAAGAAATTTTAAAAGATTTAAAAAAATATTTTATGAAGAAAAGGAGATAAATAGTGTTTAACTTCATTTTTAAGGTTATTCACAGTTTAGCTATGCAGGGATATATCGCAGTGTTTAGAAAAAGCTATCTTATTAAATGCTGTTTGATAACTTCATTGAATCATTACATCTCCCTAAAATGAGAGTTTGAATGCTGTTTCATCAATCGATACTGAAATCATTATCTCTGTTTCCTGTGACCTTTTCTTATTATATCATATTTCTAGTTAGCCCTCCATAGAATTCAGTCCATGTTGTAGAAACGAAAGAGTGGGTTAAACTTTGAGGAGTGTAGGACCTATTGATTCTTTGCATCTCTGTATACAGTTCCCTATGGGGGCTGTAAAGATGGACTTTTGACTAAGAGTGTTGTACAAGCTGGGACTGGAGGACAGATGCCAATGTGGGACTGGCCTCAAACACAAAGCGTAAGAGGAGACAGAGGTAATGACTGTGAGAAGAAAGAGATGTACAGGAGATCAATGGTTGTGAGTAAAGACACGGGAAAGGGAATGGAAGTGGGGCAGGACGTCTGACACTATAAAAGAATGGAGAAAGACAAAAGGAGTACAGCAAAAGAGGGTTTTCTTAACTGAGGCTCTGACCCTCACATCCAAGCTTGCTATTTATGTCTCATGCTGCTGGCAAAAATGTTAGTAACCTACATCAGAGTACAAGTTGACCTAGAATTTAAGTTCTTCTGCTTTTTTTTTTTTCTTTAATAAAAACATACCCCCTCCTATTCTACCAGAGGGACCCTACACCGCTTCAACGCATGGCAGGTCCTTAAAGCACAGAATTTTTACTAGAGAAATCAACCCTTCCTTTCAAAGAATCAAAGTAGACAGGATGAGAAACCTGAAGTTTCGGACAATGTTTTGGCTTGAAAACAAATCAGCCTCTTAGCCCATTATTTAGATATATTACAGTTATGATATTTGATATTTACATTGTTTTAAACATTAAATGTTTCTTTTCTCATTCCCAATATCCTCACATCTTTTATGTCTTCCTCTTCTTTTTCTTACATGGATTGTACTTTTTTACCTTCCTTTTGAAAAACTGACAGAAGAGCCTGAATAATGATGTCTTAATTGGGAAATAATGCACTATGATATGGACTCTGATATCGGTAGAATGTTCTAATTTGCACAATAAAATGCTTCCAATAATTTAATGTAATATATGGAGCTCTCAGAAGGAAGTAAGCTTTATTCATCTGGATTCACAAAGGCAAGTTACTTATAGTTCTTTTTTTCCTTTTGATGATAAACAAATATTTAAATACAGGAATGATTAATAACTAACTCAGGACTTGATGACTATAATAACAGGATTGAAAAAGATTACTGGAGCCATACAATTTTACACACATATACAACTTATATAATAGTGGCAAGTCCTCTTTATTAAGGAACCAGAATGATTCTTACCACTGGAAAAAATGAATCACCTTTGTAGAACTTCTACGTTTTACCTTAAGCTCCTTTCTTAAACTTTTTCCTAACGTGATTTGAGTTTGTAGCAAACAAAGAAAAGCATTGCTTCTTTCTAATGTTTCTGCAAAAGCTAGGTCAACATCCTCTATTATCTGCTTTTCCATGCTCATTGGATTAGACTTTTTTTGTCCTCTCTGACCATGAATTCCTTTATTTTGACCTGCCACTCTTTTGAATGATTTCTCCCCATGTGGTGATCATAAGAGGCATTTTAAAAACTCTTTGGTGGATAGCTTCTCTATATTGGAAGCTTGAAAAACAGGAAAGATACAAAAATTAAGTTGGCAACAGCAGCAACTTGCAGATTTACTGTTATTAAGAGGATTTCTTAAATCTCTTATTATGATTACCTATTTCAGAGAATTGGAAAGAAAGGTATGAATCCAGTTTAAGGCTTTTTATGCAAATCTTCCTTTGCCAATAACAATTTTCATGCCACATCTACTGAACTTGACACCTAGATCCCCTTCCCTGACCCATCCTGGGGGAGGAAGATGGAAATAGACTCCAATGGCACAATTAAATAATGGCTCTAGCTCAAATTGTATCATGAACGATAACAAAACAGGCTTTGAAGTTAATCTACCCCTCCAAAAGTATAATCTGGTTCATAAAATATGTTTTCCTAAATAAGAAAGGCTTTGATCCAGTATAAGTTAGAGCACTCCCACTAGTGGGTGGGTCTTCCCAGGAAAGAAGTCAATGGGATACACCCTAATACACCTCCTCATGCTGGTTTCTTATCTACTTGCTTCACGGGTGATGGCTGGGGTGATCACAGAAGCTGGGAGACGCACTGTGGCTATTGCGAGCAGTTGGGTGTTTTATGTTGTCCTCATTAGGAATTCACCTGGAAAATAAGTCCTCCTCCATCAGTCATCTTTGCCTTGGAGACAGGTGTACCAACACTGCCCAGACATGCTCCTGAAGGAGCCGTTAACCAGGCATTGTCAGCAGCCCGTACGCATCCAGAGGGGAAGAAAGCTTGGGTTCAAGCTGCTTTCTGTCCAGGAACCCCGTAAACCACTGCTTCTTAAATTAACCTGTGCACAGGAATCGCTTTGAATATTGTTAAGAATGCGGGACCAGCAAGTCTAAGATGGGGCCTCACCTGTATTTCCAGCAAGCTTCCAGGCGATGCCAGGGCTGCTGGTTTGTTGACATAATGTAAGTAACAAGGTTCTCAATGGACTCGAGATAACTTCTTTGTGTTTCTCCAATAAATGGGCTTCTTTTCCTTAAGTGATGTGAAGTGAAAAGTCGTGCATTTGCCTTAAACATACAGGTGGGCTAAGGAGAACTGTCTCAGGATGTCTGTCAATTAGTTGGTAATTTTCCAACACTGATGAGTCACTGAATGCCACGTTGTGTGGGTTATAGTACAGACATCATACAACTGAACTGGGGCATTTTGAGAACAAAAGGAAGCACTTTTAATAACGATGCTGAGACTATAATCAAGCTGGAAAATACAGATAGCTCACCCTACTAAGAGTGACAAATGCTAAAGAACTCTGGGTAATTTGTTTCGGCTTTACCATACAGAGAATCAAGTTTAAAAATGACCATGGTAACTACTGTTCTTTCCCAGAACAGCTTATGAACATTGCTGCTTTCTTTCCTCATATATTTTTATAAATGTATCCTCAGATAGAAAGGAATTTTAAAAAATACATCCCTTTATAAACCCGTCTTTCTGAAAAGACGTAAAAAATATGATTTGACCAAGGCTTTATTGGGCTTATTAGCATGAGATTATTTCAGCTTGTGTAATAGTCGATTGAAATGGTAATTTTCCGGAAGATTTGGTTGACATTGCCCTACATTCACTAAGACAAATATGAATATTGTTCTCCATGTTCAAGCTAAAATATGATGTGTTCTGATGCACCATTGGCAAGTGTTGTTCAGCCTTAATCCCGATGATAATTGCCTCTGATGATGACCTACTGTTGTCTTTTTACACAGGCAGGTAGATGGTGTCCTGGTTATGTGACTAGCATCACTAATGTGTTTAATGTATTTTATGGCTGGTCATCATTGGTTCTGCACAGGGAGTTTGCCCCATGCAGGGGATATCTCCTAATTTCACAGTAAATTTTGATCTACATTCTGCCAATTTTAAGAGCTTGGCCTTATAGACGAACTTGAGCGCTCATACTTTGCATTGGGCACCGAGGATTTTACTATAAGTTCACGGTTCTTAAACAAGATTTGTTTAAAAATCATCATCATTTTATCTCAAGTGATTTCCTTTTAAATCCCCTGACTGAATTTTATGTGTGTGGAATAGCTGTACCTCAACTTTAATATCACGCTATAATGCATGGTTTTAAAATTCTTTGACTCTTAAGAGAAACGGTAGAAGCCGAACTCAATTACCTGCAGGTGGGCTGTCACTAAAAGAGTGAGCCTGTTTTTTTTCCCGGTATAATTAACTAGCTTGAAGCTGGCATACAGTAGCTGGTCAGCTAGAGATAACCCTTTCTTAACCCTTTTTAAAATATAGATTTCATATGTAAATTTTAGATGTTGGCTACTTGTTAGTTCAATTTGTTTGTTGTTGTAGAACTATATAGTTTTCTTAAATCCGCAATGACTAGTTTAAATAAAGCTGCCCCCAAGAAAATATTTCTTCTCATCTTTATACTGTTTCTTGTATAGGCAACTGAGTAATTACAACTTTTTATCAGGCCCTCAATTTATCTATTCTTTTCCCATAAATTACCAAAAAACAAAAACAAAACAAAAAAAACAACCCTGAAGTGATATTTTGGTAAGAACTGAAGACTTTTGTCCTTTATAATGCAAAACTATTATATATGTAGATATATTTAAATCATATACATATGTGTTTTTAAATAATAATGTAAAATAAGTAGATGAAAATGGATGATCTAAATTCCCACTGGTTAACCAACCAAAACATCCAATCTTTATTTAAAGCTACTTAAAATATACTTATCAAGTTTCTTCATTTTTTTCTCAAGTGAATTACTTTTATATCTCCTGACAGAATGCTAGGCTTATGTCAAGTTATTATACTCTATTTATCTCTATATTAACAAATTCTCATTCTTAAATTATTTTTCCCCTTAACTTATATTCCAGAAATAAAAGTAAGTTCTTTGCCCTATCAATATTTATGTTTACCTGGTAGTGAAGTTGTTCAGTTCTTTAGTTTATCTAGAAAAAAACAGCTTGCCCAAATCCAAAATTAATTTACTGTTTTTATGAGATTCTAGATTTTTAAAGTTTAACAAAGATTTTCTTTGCTTAGGTTCATTTTTCATTATGTTTTTAATTTTTAGCTTTTTGTTTTGAAATAAAAGACACAGTTAATTTGCAAAAGCTACTACAAGGGATCTCCATATACCCGCCACCAGTCCTCAAATACTAATGTCTTCTATAATCATAATTCAGTTATCAAAACCAAAAAGTTAACAATGAACAACTCTATAAACTACTTTTACAGAATTTATTAAAAATTCACCAACCGTCCTTCCAATTGTTCTTTTTCTGGATCAGAATATACTCTAGGATCATATTGTATTTAGTTGTTATGTCTCCTTCCAATCTAGGATAGTTTCTTATCTTTGTCTTTCAGGATCATATTAGTTTTATAAGTTCTGAACAGTCATTTTGGAGAATGTCCATCAATCTGTCCTGTTTGATGTTTCCTCATTACTAAATTCAAGTTATGTACTTTTGACAAGATTACAACAAAAGTGATGACCCACATTTCTCAGTGTATCATATCAACATGATGTTGATTTGTTTTATTTTGGGTGTTAATTTAATTTTTATCACTTTGTATAAGGAGTGTGGTCCAAGTTTCTCCACTATGAAGTTACACTATCCCCTTTGTAATTAGAAAGGATGTATTGGGGAAATATTTGAAACAATGTAAATATCCTTTTTTCATTCTACTTAACCCACAAAGTTCAGTGTGCATCCATGGTTCTTGCCTAAAACAATTATTATTGTGTTTGCCAAATGGTGATGCTTATTTAATCATTCATTCAAAGTTATTTGCACAGTGTATTGCAAACTAGTCTCTTATGATTTTTAAAAATATTTTCTCTTTAAATGACTATTTCCCTTTTGACATTACTCATTTTCGTGTTTGTACTTTCTCATTTTCTTTCCTGAGGAAATTATACGGTAATGTTTCATTGGTTACTTAAAAAACAAAAAAAACTAAACTCAAAACAGAATTTTAATGTATTAAATAGGTCTATTATATTTCTTTCTGTATTTCATTAGTTTTTAAAATTCTTTTTTAAATTACTTCTTCCATTTTGCTTTTGTCTGATTTACTTATTCCTTTCTTATTTTTAAGCTCACAATTATACTCAATCTATTACAAATTAAAATTTTAATTAAAAATTTTATAAAATACTAACATTTTATTGTTAATTTAATGCCTTAATTTTTACTAAAAACGTTTTTATTACTATGAATTTTCTTCTGATCATTGTCTTGACATATATCATAAATACAGGTAATTTATTTTACTTTCCTTTTTACCTTAGTCATTTAGTATTAGGCAATTTAATTTCCTTTTTGCTTTTGATTCAGTTGATGGTTTCCAGATTTGTTAATACTTTCTAGTTTTATCCTATTTTGATGAGATATTGCTATTTAATAAGACTACTTTATGGAATCCAGTTATTTTCTGTGCATGACAATATATGATGAATTTTGTAAATGTCTCATGAGTGCTTAAGAGGAAGGTATCTTTTCAATTATCAGGGTGTAAAGTTTGATAGACATCAGTAAAATCCACCATATTGAGTATGTTGCTTTGGTCTTCTATATACTTATTTGTTTTTGTTCACTCAACTTGTCTTATTTTGAGAAAGACATATGAAAATCACCTATTATTAATGTGTTTTTAGCTTCCTCTTTACTTCTCCTGTAATTTCTTTGTTATATCTTCCTTCTGAATGGTGACTTTTAACATTAAAATATGCCTTTCTTTGTCAGGTTTAATGTATTTTTTGGCTTGATTTCTAGTCAGGATCACTATACCTCCTTTCTTATGTCTCCATTTACCTTTGTCCTTTTCTAATTTTAGCCTTTCAGAATCCATTTGTTTTAAGTACATTTTTAGTGCACAGAGTATTACATTGTGAACTAAATTGAAAACATTTCTCGTTTAGTAGGTGAGTTACTATGTTCTCAACTCTGTCAAGATATTTTATAATTATCTGTGTTATATTTGCTATGTTTCTTTTTCTACATGTATTTTTTTAACTTACCTAATTTTTGATAATTAAGAAGGTTCTTATTGTGCTGTATTTACATGGTTTTTACTAGTAGTTTTTTACTCTAGTATTTTTACTGTAGTATGTACATAATTTTAATGCTTTTAGACCCCTGTTTTATTATTCAATGTTTTACAGTTTAGTTTGTCAGTTTTTTTAATCCTTTATTCACACCAATTGCCTGTATAACAACAATCAATGAGATTCTTCTACTCTTTTTTTTTCTTCTCCCCTTTTCCATTTTTAATTGCAATGTTTCTATAATGTGGCCACATATAATACTCATATAATAGTATTCTACACTTTTCTCACCTTTTTCTAGTTCTATAATTACACACATGTACACACACACATATGCCCGGAGGCACCGAAAGTTTATTCTTCACTGTTGGAGTCAAGTCGTTTTTCTAGAATAAGTGTCGAAATTGAAGTTTTGGGTTAATTTACTTATTTACTCAATGCAGCCCTTCAATAGGTATATTCAGGTCTTCTTTTATTATTGCAAAGTTTTCTTGGATTACAGTTTTAAAACACTAAGTTGTTTTACTTTTCTTCATGGACTGGTGTTATACAAATATTATTCCTTCTTTGTTTGTTTTAACATTTCCACCACTTTTTCTCTGACCTATTTTAGCCCTTCCCTTATCTCAATTTCATTCTCTTGGTCATTTTCTTGACTTTTTTCAACAATCTTATTATGCTTCCATTTGAGTTAAACATCCCTTGGTCACTATGTACTTTAGTAATTATTTCTGAGATAATTTTGTATTTTATTCCACTTTGTTCTTTTTCATATCTTAATTCTTACTCATTTCATTTTTTACTTTTTGAATTTCTAGCTTAAGTTTTTTTGTTTGTTTTGTTTTTTAATCTTCAAATGTTTGCTTGATTGTATTTAATTCAGTTTCCTGTAATTTTTTGCTGTTTTTTTTTTTTTTTTACTTTTTAAATTATTCTATTTTATTATCCTTTTAAAAATTCTGCTTCATGTTTATTTTCTTGGGGGCAAGGAAGGGAGTATTCATTAACTGAAGAGTGTTGTATCTCATTTTTCAAAAATGTGTTACAGCTTTGCAGAGATTTAATTTCTTTTCTGTTTATTTTTAAAATTTGATATGATTTCTAAGACTCTGTCCAATGAAACCCTCTTCCGTCAGTGTGGTAAAGTCAGCTTCTCTAGTTTGATACATTTGTTGGTGATGATGAAACTTGTGTTATCTGATTTTTTTATTCTCTTTTTTTCTTGATGAACCTTAAATTTCATTTTTTGCTTCATCACCCCTTTACTACCAAGTTGCCAATGAGTTCTTCTCACTTCTTTCTTTCTTCCCTATGAGAAGCTGTGCGGTTCAAAGACCAGTGTTTCAAATCACAGGTACCTTTTAGTTTCTTCTTGGTCCTCTGTGCTCTGCTGGGACTTACTTTTGTGTTTTCACACTTAAGGTAGACTTTTTCTTTCTATCTGTGGTGGTATATCAACCCTTGGCCTGTTGTTAGCTTCCTCTTCCTTTCTGCCATTTTTCTTATCCTATCCTTGTTTTATGCAAAGGCATGGGGCAAGATAGGTATGTGAGAGTTTGCTTGATATTTGGTGTGATTTCTTGTTTTTAAATCACAGTTTTTTGAAGTTTGTGAATTCTTTGTTTTCACATTTTGCTGAGGGCTTGCATGTGTGTGTGTGTGAGAGAGAGAGTGTGTGTGTGTTTTACTTGTTGCTTTTTTGTTGTTGTTGTTTTGTTTTGTTTTTGTAGAAAATATTGGGAGATGTGGACCTAAGCAACTGCCCTTGTCTTTAGCTACTTGGAAGCCCAACATAACTTGATTTCTAATTTCAGTGTGTCACAGTTAGAAGTATTGAACTATATATAATTAATGATTGCCATTCAATGTTTGGAATGGCTGTTTTTCCCATGATAAATAACTATAATACAAATACTAACAAACTAAATTTCTATTAACCCTGAGAAATCTCAGCAGTCAAACTTGGAGGTCATATTTGGTACAGAATGTTTTCAGAACATATTTACCTCTGGAGTCAGCTGACTGATTTCATATCAGCTACTTAGCACTGTTTGCCTTAGGGTAGTTCTTCACATTTTATCATTTTCATTTGCTCAATAAAATGAGAAGAGTAATGTTCCCAACTTCACAGGGTTGTTAACATGACATAAAGAAGATAATGCAAATAAATCAATTAAAACCATCTCTGACATAAAATCATTGTTCACAAAAGTTAACCCTTCTTACTGATATTGGAAGCACATTGGAAAATATGTCTTCATTTCTACATCAATATAATTTTTCTCACTTAAGATGCCAGTTATTTACCATTTAAAAATACTGGTACTTAATATGATTTTATTCCTTATAGTCTCAGAACCTAATTTTACTCCTTTAATTACTCTGATTAGCCAGTGCTGTTAAATAACTGTTATAATTTTTCATTAACTTAAGGCTTCTAAACTTAAAACTCACTACTATTTGTGTGTGGGGTGATGAGTAGCATTGATTTAAAATGTAGATGCATGCAGAGCTAGTGATGGTTATGTTAGCTGCCACTATTCTCTGTTCTTTCAATAAAGCAAACTTCTTTAGAATATCCAGTTAAGAAATGGTTCTGGAGAATTAGTTAACAAAATGCATTCAAAACATATTTATTTATGAAAATTTAAGCTGGAAGATGGAACAGTAGGAAGCATTTATAAAGATTCCCAAAGAACTTTACGTAATTACTTGTTATCAACCTGAGTTATATTTTATGGAATAGAGGTTTTAAAATGTTTGTGTATTTCCAGAAAAGTATAGATAAGAGGTACCAAAGAATATTTCTTGTCACAGTGAGATTTAAAAAATAATACTTTGATTAACTGAGCAGGATTTCCTGCCTCTAGAGTCTGTTTCTCCTTTCAATAGAATTCCTGTTATTTTGCGTGTTTTCTAGTATAAAGAATACATGTATATGTATACCTGATTCACTTTGCTGTACACCTGAAACTAACACAACATTGTAAATCTACTATACTCCATTAAAAAATTAAAAAAAAGAGTACATCGGAGACGTGGAGAAAATACTTCATTCACTTGAACTTGTATGTATCTAATTAACATGGTTAGTTATAAACAACATGCAAAGAATGCTATCAGGTGATATGAGACAATACAGCAATAACTGCAATTGTTTAGAGCTTATCATAACAAAAACATTTGGGGCTGGAGAATACTATTATTGACACTATTTAGAATTTCCAGTGCATACTGATGATAAAAATCAGGCTGATTTTGGTTGACATTATTTTGTTTTTTAATTCTTTTTAGACAGTCTCCCTCCTTATTGCCTACCTTCTGGGTGGACGAGCTTCTATCACCCCCCCATTGTTATTCTCCTGCTGGTGTGATAAAAAAAAAGGTGAGATCTTATTTGCTAGGGATGCAGGTTCCTTGGAGGTGGAATGTATGCACTCAGTTTCCAAGATAGGGAGGGACTGCATTGCAGAGGACCTTGAGTGTCCTACATCTCACAAGTTAACTGCTTAAAAATCCAGAACAGTTTCAGGAACCTTAATAAATGTAAAGTTCAAAAGAATACATGAATAAATTTTTCCTGATTATCATACAGGTGACATAAACATTCATGTTAGTTCATTTAACTGTAAAATAGAAGTGGATACTCAGAGCTCTGCTAACAAAGAATGCTGATTTCCTCACTACAGGTATTGAAGAGGCAATCTGCATAGACACAATTGGAATATTCATCATGTTGGTGATACAGCATGTAGAGGAGAATCAAAATATTCAGTGGATAACAGTTCTAAAGAATAAAACATCTCAGACTGAAAAATTGTACCGGGACTAATACCAGGATATAAGAGGATCTGTTTCTAATCAGTTAACATTTTATCCAAATTACCCTTAATCGTGATGATTTTCTGTCCCTTCAGGACTACTCCTTATTTTAATGTGACAATGAATTAATAGAAGGCTTTAAAACATGACTAGTTATTTGAACTAATGATTGAGTTGGTATTTACTCTTTCATCTAACTTAATGTTATATTTACTGAAGAACATTTATTGCTTAGCAAAATGGTGCAAAAAAGAAATGCAAAACAAAATAACACAAAACAAAAACTCCACTATTCCAACATTGGTTATTTTAGCTTGTGCATGATAGTCAATTGCAACTGATTTAGGCCTTACCACTAAAATTTCATTATTTCATTGCAAATAGTAACTTTTCCCTCCAGAAACATCTGGGATTTATAATATAAAGTTCACATTTATTTAGATGGCATCAAGGAAACAAGCCTCTCGGAAATCCCTCACTCAAGAAATATTTGAATGTCACAGCTGATAATTCCACAACTGCCCCTCATTACTGTGTATATTAATCTTTATTGTTATTCTATAAAATCCATGGAGATAGGTGCTTCCCATATACTGACAAGCACTGCAATCCCTAAAATTATTCAATAAATACTTGTGGAATAAAACTGATAAACCAGTCTGACTTATATTGATAGCTGCCTGGGCAACAATGATAAACTGGGATTACCAAAATTACTTTGGAGGAGCTAACATTATAAATAATATTGATAGATAATAATTTAGCTCTTGTCATGTGCCAGACACTATGTGTTTTACATTGTTGACTCATTTAATCTTTATCACAGTCTTAGGAATATGTCCTAATGTTGATCTCATTTTGCATAAGAGAAAATTGAGACAGGAAGAGGTGGAGTAAACTGACTATAAGTACAATTTTTGCTCTGGGTCTGTTTGCTGAACCAGAAGAGATGGTTGAGAGGCTGAACAACACTTTTCATAGTCTCACTTCGGTAGAGGAAAAGCAGATTGAGGTCCAGATTCTTCCCAGAGTGCAGCCCTGGTAAACTTCACAGAGTGTATAATGGAAACCTCCAGAGCTTCATTCTGGAGAATGGGTAAACTAGAAATGCACCCTCCTTGGTCACACAGTCCTCCAGATTTAAATCATCTGAGTGGCTCAGTAAATCTCAAGGTTAATGTTGGACTATGATGATGCCAATTTAGAGTCTCTTTAGGCATCTGGAAGAAACAAACATAAATCCTCTCATTCTGGGACTCAATTTTTTTTTTAAAATAATGACATTTTAATGCAAAATCTAGAACACAATCTAGAGTAATCTAGGCATGTGATGATATATGATGACATGGAGGGGAGCCAAAGTAAATAATAAGTAACAGAAACAGACTACATTCCCTCCAAATAATAGAATCACCATATGCAGACTAAAAAACTCATGGATATAAAAATGTTAAATTTTCTTTTTCAGCAAAGAAAGAGAAAGTATAAGGTAGTTTTAGAGTTAAAAAAAAACCTTATTTAGAAATAATAGAACTGGAAAATATAAAAATAAAAATTATGTATTATATTGATGGTTTAAGACACAATTAAAAAGAAAATGAATGACCTGGAACAGCAATCACAAGGAAATATCCAAAGTAACAAAGGGAGACCAAATGAATGAAACAATAAATACAGTAAAATATCTTGTGAAGTGACATGATAAAAATATCTTATAAAATACCACATAAAATGGAGAGGACTAGATGGAGTTAAAGTATTCTAAGGTCATTTACCAGTAAAAGTACCTATTCATATTACATTGTGATAAGTCCAGGAGGTGTGTTGTAACTTCTGTAATTTATTCATTAATATATTAGGAAATATTAGCAAAGATGTTAAGCTTTTGCAAAGGTAAAAATTTAGATTACAAACATTAAAAATAGTCATAAAAATAATTCCAAACAATTTGAATCTCAAAAAATTAGCACTTACATTAAATATTCATGAACTAGATATCTAGTTAAAGACAAAGATTGTTATATTGAAAAAAAATTACAGTTGACTGGTTACAAGAGACACACCAAAAACATGAGTTTACAAAAGTGTTAAAGAATAGATAATAGTATACCATTTAAATACAACCAAAAGGAAGGTAGTGTCACTAACTTTTTAGCATACAAAATAGACTTCAAGGCAAAACAAAACATTAGCATTAGTTGTTAAAAAAACATTAGTAGTTATAAAAGTGTCACTTCATGGGGAAAAAAGTTTTTATTTAACAAGAATACATGAGTGCTAAATGTATATGCAATTAATATGATGGTATCAAAATATATAAGGCAAATATGGTCAAAATTATAAGAGAAAATGGACAAATCTTTGTAGAATATTTGATATACTATTTGATATAAAATTTGTAGAATATTTGATATAACAAACAGATAAATATTTTCTTATATCACTGTAGGTAAAAGCTGTAGGTGATACACACATTTCAGTCATAAAGAAAATGTTAAAAATACTGATTTCAAAATCTTTATAGCCACTTGTGGCTTGTGGTCACCATATTACACATTGCTAACTCTACACAATTCACATGTGACTCTTCATACTTTATTTTAATTTTCTGTGTTAAATGGGTATCTTAACTTCTTTACTGTAACTTTTGAATGGCATTGGGACATATATAACCTTGTTAATTAGAGGTGGAAACGATCATAATTATACTTGGGGTATTGTTCAATTAGGATTCCATGCTCCAATTCTTTTTAGGCCAGTCTATCCCAGGTGCATGAAATTTATATAGCTATACTTTGTTTTATTGTGCTGTGCTTTATTGCATTTCAAAGATATTGCCTTATTTTTTTTTAACAAATTGAAGTTTTGTGGCAACCCTGCATTGTGAGAGCCTAGCTAGTATTTTTTAGCAATAACATATATTTTAATCAAGATATGTACATTTTTACACCTAAAGCAATTAGAGAAAGAAGAACAAAAAAACCCCCAAAGTTAGCAGAAAGAAAAACTCATAAAGATCAGATCAGAAATAAATGAAAAAGAAATGAAGGAAACAATAGCAAAGATCAATAAAACTAAAAGCTGGTTCTTTGAAAAGATAAACAAAATTGATAAACCATTAGCCAGACTCATCAAGAAAAAAAGGGAGAAGACTCAAACCAATAGAATTAGAAATGAAAAAGGAGAAGTAACAACTGACACTGCAGAAATACAAAGGATCATGAGAGATTACTAAAAGCAACAATATGCCAATAAAATGGAAAAACTGGAAGAAATGGACAAATCCTTAGAAAAGCACAACATTCTGAGACAGAACTAGGAAGAAATAGAAAATATAAAGAGACCAATCACAAGCACTGAAATTGAAACTGTTATTAAAAGTCTTCCAACAAACAAAATCCCAGAACCAGATGGCTTCACAGGTGAATTCTATCAAACATTTAGAGAAGAGCTAACACTTATCATTCTCAAACCCTTCCATAATATAGCAGAGAGAGGAACACTCCCAAACTCATTCTATGAGGCCACCATTACCCTGATACCAAAACCAGGAAAAGGTGTCACAAAAAAAGAAAACTATAGGCCAAATCACTGATGAACATAGATGCAAAAATCCTCAACAAAATACTAGCAACCAGAATCCAACAGCACATTAAAAGGATCATACACCATGATCAAGTGGGGTTTAGCCAAGGAATGCAAGCCTTCTTCAATATATGCAAGTCAATCAATGTGATACACCATATTAACAAATTGAAAGAAAAAAGCATATGATAATCTCAATAGATGCAGAAAAAGCTTTTGACAAAATTCAACACCAATTTATGATAAAACCCTCCAGAAAGTAGGCATAGAGGGAACTTACCTCAACATAATAAAGGCCATATATGAGAAACCCACAGCGAACATCATTCTTAATAGTGAAACACTGAAACCATTTCTACTAAGATTGGGAACAAGACAAGGTTGCTCACTCTCACCACCATTATTCAACATAGTTTTGGAAGTTTTAGCCACAGCAATCAGAGAAGAAAGAAATGAAAGGAATCCAAATTGGAAAACAAGAAGTAAAACTGTCATTGTTTGCAGAAGACATGATACTATACACAGAGAATCCTAAAGATGCTACCAGGAAACTCCTAGAGCTAAGCAATGAATTTGGTAAAGTAGCAGGATGCCAAATTAATGCACAGAAATCTCTTGCATTCCTATACACTAATGATGAAAAATCTGAAAGAGAAATTAAGGAAACACTCCCATTTACCATTGCAACAAAAAGAATAAAATACCTAGGAATAAACCTACCTAAGGAGACAAAAGACCTGTATACAGAACGCTATAAGACACTGATGAAAGAAATTAAAGATGATACAAACAGATGGAGAGATATACCATGTTCTTGGATTGGAAGAATCAACATTGTGAAAAGGACTATACTACCCAAAGCAACCTACAGATCCAATGCAATCCCTATCAAGCTACCAATGGCATTTTTCACAGAACTAGAACAAGAGCTTTCACAATTTTTATGGAGACACATAAGACCCCAAAGAGCCAAAGCAATCTTGAGAAAGAAAAATGGAGGTGTAATCAGCCTTGCTGACTTCAGACTATACTACAAAGCTACAGTAATCAAGACAGTATGGTGCTGGCAGAAAAACAGAAATATAGATCAATGGAACAGGATAGAAAGCCCAGAGATAAACCCACACACATATGGTCATCTTATCGTTGATAAAGGAGGCAAGAATATACAATGGAGAAAAGACAGCCTCTTCAATAAGTGGTGCTGGGAAAACTGGACAGCTACACGTAAAAGGATGAAACTAGAACACTCCCTAACACCATACACAAAAATAAACTCAAAATGGATTAAAGACCTAAATGTAAGACCAGACACTACAAAGCTCTTAGAGAAAGATATAGGCAGAACTCTCTATGACATAAATCACAGCAAGATCCTTTTTGACCCACCTCCTAGAGAGATGGAAATAAAAACTATAATAAACAAATGGGACCTAATGACACTTAAAAGCTTTTGCACAGCAAAGGAAACCATAAACAAGATGAAAAGACAACCCTCAGAATGGGAGAAAATATTTACAAATGAAGCAACTGACGAAGGATTAACCTCCAAAATTTACATGAACTCTCCTACACTGTTGGTGGGAATGTAAATTGATACAGCCACTATGGAGAACAGTATGGAGGTTCCTTAAAAAACTAAAAATAGAACTACCATACGACCCAGCAATCCTGCTACTGGGCATATACCCTGAGAAAACCATAATTCAAAAACAGACATGTATCAAAATGTTCATTGCAGGACTATTAACAATAGCCCGCACATGGAAGCAACCTAAGTGTCCATCGACAGATGAATGGATAAAGAAGATGTGGGACATATATACAATGGAATATTACTCACCCATAAAAGGAAATGAAATTGAGTTATTTGTAGTGAGGTGGATGGACCTAGAATCTGTCATACAGACTGAAGTCAGAAAGAGAAAAACAAATGTCGTATGGTAACACATATATATGGAACCTAGAAAAAAAATTGGATCTGAAGAACCTAGGGGCAGGACAGGAATAAAGATGCAGATGTAGAGAATGGACTTGAGGACATGGGGAGTGGGAAGGGTAAGCTGGGACGAATTGAGAGAGTGGCATGGACATATACACACTACAAAATGTAAAATAGATAGCTAGTGGGAAGCAGCTGCCTAGCACAAGGAGATCATCTAGGTGCTTTGTGACCACCTAGAGGGGTGGGACAGGGATGGTGGGAGGGAGACACAAGAGGGAGGAGATATGGGGATATATGTATACGTATTCTGATTCACTTTGTTATACAGCAGAAACTAACACACCATTGTAAAACAATTATATTCCAATAAAGATGTTAAAAAAAATTATAGTAAAAAAATGGAAATAAAACGTGTTCTTAGTGGACTAGTTTGGGTTTCACTGAGATTCTTCAATCTGTGGCTTGATGTCTTTCATCAGATTTTGAATAGTCTTGCCTACTGTATCCCTAGATTCATATTTCCTCTCACTTTCATCTTTCTCCTCTTTCTTGTGTTGCAACTTTACATGCATTATGTTTTTAAGCATGTCCACATGGGTCACATCTAAATTCTTTTATATCTACCTATATTTTTTTCTTTCTCTGTTTTATCTTGGAGATATATATATATATATATATATATATATATATATATTTTTTTTTTTTTTTTTTTTTTCAGTATGCGGGCATCTGACTGTTGTGGCCTCTCCCGTTGCGGAGCACAGGCTCCGGACGTGCAGGCTCAGTGGCCATGGCTCACGGGCCCAGCCGCTCCGCGGCATGTGGGATCTTCCCTGACCGGGGCACAAACCCGGGTCCCCTGTATTGGCAGGCGGACCCTCAACCACTGCACCACCAGGGAAGCCCCATCTTGGATATTTTTATACTAACCTCTCTTTGAGTCCTTGACTTTTTTTTTTTCTGCTGTATCTACTGAACTAGGAAACATGTTCTCTTCTTATTTTCAGACATTGTATTATCAGTCCTAGAATGTTGATTGGGTTATTTTTATTGAAATGAATTTTCTTTTGAAATACTTGGTGTTTTAACTCATTTTAAACTATCTCTTTAGCTATTTTGGTGTATTTGATTGCTACTCTGATAGCTAGATCATCTTTGGGTCCTTCTTGATTTATCTCTTAGTTATCAGTCACCTTTTCTTACTTCTTAGGTGGTTTAATAAATTTTTTCTGTTATACCCAACATTGCAGATGAAAGGTTGTGGAGGGCCTGGGTTAAGATGTCTTCTTCTACAGGGGACAAGCAGTTAAATTGTGTACAACTATTGAATCTTGGTTTTAGGCCTCATTAAACAATGTCTATTTTAGTTTTCCCCATACTTTATGGAATCTTCTTTTCTACTAGAGCACAGCTGTAATTCTCAGAGAGTAGTCTTTTAGAGGTCTCATTTGAAAGAAAGGTACTTTCTGGCTGTGCCTAAAATCTCCTTGAAATCTCTGCTTCTAGGGTTTTTCAGCTAGATCTTTTAGAATCTCACCATGTGTCAGTACAGTGTAGAAGTTGTCCAAAGGCTCAAGGAGAATTTTTGCATAGTATTTCAGGGCTTGTTTAGGGGTCCTTTCTCACTGGCATCATGCTGCCACATCCCAGCTGCCTTGGAGTCCTCACACTCTGGTCACTCTTTCTTCCACTCGGTGAGACTCTCAGTCCCATTCCTTGTGCCATGATTTGGAAAATGCCATCAGTGATAAAGTCTGTGTAAATAAAGGACTCATTTTATCTGTTCTTTTCTCAAGTATTACAGGTCAATATTGGCTGCTGTCCCAACATTACTAACATTGTTTTTAAACCTTGTTCAGCTTAAATAGCTCCTTACTTTGGGGAGGTAAAACTGATCCAGCCACTCTGTCTCAGTTGCATCCAAAGACCTTTGTCGTGCATTTTAATAAATCTGATATTTCTTAAATTGAAGTTATATGTAAAAACAATACAGGTTCATATTTGTATTTTTTTATGTTCCCTCCAGCTAATATAGTACCTGTCATGCATTCGACACGATATGTAAGTTTGTGTGTGTGTGTGTATGTGTATGCATTTGTGCACATGTGTATGAAGAGAGAGTTGGTAGGAATATAAATGCATACATACAAATATACTTACATTTTTTTCTGCTTGGACAAAATCATGTGAAGAATTAAATATTAGCACAAGATTATTAAAGAGGTTAAGAATATATCTCACCCTAGCTTTGAGGGTACCTTTTTATGGATACCTTTTTCATGCAATCATTTGTAAGAAACTCCACACATCTTCTGCAGGTAATCTGTAATATCAAGGTCTGATTTCTAGTAGACACTAAATGTCAGTTTTCCAAATGTTTCACTTTTCAGTGACATTGTAGATTTGACTTAAAATAACTGCATTTTGTATACACAAAATGATGAAGGAATAATTTGCTAACATAATCAAATTTAATTATCTCTCCTTGAAACCAATTTCATTTTGCTTGGTACCATTAATAGTTATTATCATTGCTGACAAAGGAATCCTATGTATTCAGAGCAGACATTCTTAGAACGTTTTGTACATTTGGGTACCAAGTTTAGAAATGCTATCAGATAAAAAGGAGCTTCTCAAAACCTTATATTTTGCTAATGAGAGAAATAAAATCCTAAGAATTTTGAAGTCTTTGTTTTGTTAGTTGTGAATACTAAACGGTTGCCATTCAATAAAGGTTTTTGAGTGCCTAAGAAACTAATTGAAAAAAAAAACCCTGAGAATTTAATTGTTTATATGTCTAGAAGAAAAATATAATAATTTTCTTTTCTATTATCTTATATGACACTTTTATAATACAAAGGTCATAGTTAAGAGTGATTGTTCAGACATTCTGCTTAGTCATATTTTTTCACTGCAATGCACCAGATGTCAGAACCCATTACATTCATGTTGTCATGTTGATAATTTTAATGAATGAGCTTCTGTGACAGGTAGAAACACTGTCAGTATTTCCCAAGGATTTAAGTCCCTTTCAAATTTTCTTATTTTAATACACGTGCTTTTAGAAAGTATGAAATTCATATTTTTAACCTAAAAAAATCTTTAGTGAGACAAACAAATGACATTAAGTTTCATTATTCTATACTTTTATACAAAGTTTGGGATTTGTGAATTGCTAATTTGATCTATTTGAACACTGCAGCTAATGTTTTATTAGGATTCTTGAACCATGTGATTTGGTTTGCTTTCTCACTTCTGAGAGGACTTGATAGCTACATGAATATTTTATAAGAATTAACTAAAAAAAAATACTGAAAGTTTTTAGTTAATACTTTAGTACATGATAACTAGTACTTAACTCTAGAGACAATTTTTAGGGTAAACGTAAAGTACCCAACCCACCCATCAAGTATGGACTGTCAGGACAGCAGAGCAGGGAAGGGCAGGGGAAATGCGATACTGAGGAGATACAGAATGAGTGAGAGAAGGTGGAACAGAGGCAGGAATAGAATGATTTGATATGTGCAGGGTATCAAATCCCTCCTGTTGAAAAATGTTCCTTCCTGCAGGGCCAGCTCCTGAGGCTCAGAGCTACCAAGCTGAAACACATGTGGCTGAACAGGTTATATCATGGAACTTGTGATTCTAATTGGATGGAATCACAAACAGTGCCCTCCTTCAGGGCAATCGATATCTGTCTTCTATCTGTCTTCTTTTCTCCAAATTAATGATTCTGCCCTGAGCAACCTGGGAAAAACTACACTCTCCCTCAAAATAAATTCCATTAAAAAAATCAAGTGATGTAATCAATGTAAAGCACTTAGCACAAGTCCTGGTCCAGAAATATTACTCAGCAGAAAGTTATTTCTCTCCTCTAGTGGCCATTGCCCATATCCACGTGCGGTCCTGTGGAGGAAGCTAAATGGGGAAGGAGGTGGTAACTCATCCCAGCTCTCTCCCCTTCCTCCCTGCTCTTTACCTCTTCTCATCTTCTGCCTGCTTCCTGCCGGTGGTGCCACTTCCTTCAGATATTCAGACCTAACTCTGTCATCAGTTCTCCTTTCTCTGGGGAACACTAACCCTAAAATAGATTAGATTATGTATACTGTTCGTGTGAAGTTCAACATGAGCATCCTCATAAAATAATCCTACCAATAGGTATTTTCCCCATAGGGAGCTACAGGAAAGGGTCTTTGTAAAAGGATGATAATTCAGGAAGCATTTGTCAGATACAAGACCCGCCAGTTTCTATTTATGTTGAAAAATGTTTTCAGTAGGAACAGTGCAGTGTACTCTGGGACGGCTACTGCTGCCACTGTGTCTGTAGCGGGCACTCAGATGACAGAAGCAGACCCAATGCAGTTTGAGATGATAAAAATTCAAATAAAGATTCATCATAACTCTTCAGAGCCACAGACTCTACTCAAATCATGGGAATACTGTCCAATGGGAATGCCTTGCTGAATTATGTGTTTCCTTCCTTGGCACTTAAAAACAGTCATAATTGTGGTTCAAATTCAAACCCCAGGCCAGTCCTGCCATATCTCAATTTAGGAGGAGGTTTCTCTCGTTCAACAAAGGTAAATAAGAAATAAAGGCAAAACGAAACAGCATAAAACAAAACAAAGAACTGAACTTAATCATAGAAAACAAAATGTGTGGAAAGATCATAAAACATACATTTAGCCCTGGCCATGTAGAATTCTTCCATTCTCCATGACATTATGCAGGATTATTTGGATATATTTTCAAATTAGGAATAGGAATATATTTTGAATATATTCATTATGAAGATGTGTTCAGCACCTCCTGGCTAATAGAGACAGAGCTTAATGAGTTCAAAGATTTCTTTTGCTTCGAATTGTTGAGATTGTTACACGCATTCCTCAATCTTTCTGGGTGATGGGGTCAGCCATATAATCGTGGCTTACAAATATAAATTTAGAGCATATTCATCCTATTATACATCAACTTCTCACTATGTTAGTATTACTCTAAGTCTTAATATTCACTGGCAAAATTGCAAAGGATTAAATTACACTGTCAGAAATGTACCTATTTGTTTGGTACTACCTAAAAGTTATAGAAAGCCAAAGCAAAGATGAATGAATAACTCAAATAAAAATATTTTCATCAACTTTAATATCATTGATATAGAAAATAAACATAGAAATCACATGAAACCTTTGTTATCATATAACTTCCAGTACTTCCTATTTTCAAGGAGGGCACAAGTAGTTTTTAAAAATTACTGACTTTCCAAAAATGAATCTGTAGAATACACATTAAAACAAAATCTTCAAAAACATTTACTTTTAAAATTTTGAGATTGATTCCCAATGCATTTTTAGAATACGTACAAGTCCCCCCAAATGGCAACATATATATGTCTACCACACAGAAGATTGAGACGACACCCACTTATAATCTATCTCCAGATGCACTTTGTTTTTTTAATCAAATACATGTACCTGTGTAAATATTTAGGTCCTAAAAATGAAAAAATAAAAAGGAAATACTGTATTTCATGTAAAGTTTTTAGGAAAAAAAAAAGAAAAGAAAAATGGTCTAAATCAAGGTCATACAAGTTGTAGAGTTTGGAGTTTTATTTCATTAAGCTTTATGCCCAGCACATGGCAGGGACCTGCTTGGAATCAGGCGAATGGCAGTTTAGACCTGGTTTTCCCACTATGCTCTGGGAACCGTGGAAAGTTTACGTAAAGTATGAACCTCAGCTCCTTATCAACAAAAATAGGCATTATAGTAACCCAGATTTACTGCTGTGAGAATCAGATAGTAATAATAATAACAACAGAACTGTAATTTTATAGTCAAATTGATTAAAGGGTTATGATGTGCCAGATTCTTTGATAAATATTTTAAATAATTGAATCTCAAAGAGCTTTATGTGTAGATATTTTAAAACCTATTTTATAGGTTAAGAAGCTTAGAGCAAAACAAGTTGAAAATGTTAAATAATGTTTCATCAGATAATAACTGCCTCTATACATAGTTTATAATGTATGAAGCTGCAATAAAATAAATAACTGTGGAAAAGGTTTCTGCTCTCACAGAGGCTACAGCATGACAGGTACTCAATGAATTTCATTGCTCCTCTGTTTTTTTATATCAGCAACTTCCTCTTTTCTGATTTATGGGGAAGGAATTATGGTGGCAGGTATTGGAGACACTGAGAACTCAGTTCAGTCTGTGTTTTGACACTGGAACTGTGAACCTCAGATGAGTCAGCTGAGCTGCGTATTCCAAATCTGTTAAAACAGAGGGAAGAACACACATTGTAAGATAATTAATAAAGGAATTATTAATTGTTATTATGGGGAGACACATCTACCTTCCAAATATTAGAGTTTTGACCCTTTTTCAAAACATTAAAAATAATTTGGTTCTTTTTTTAACGTATTTACTTTTCTATTCGTATAGCAAAACGTCCCCTGTGTCATGGATATATTTCCACATTTGAAATATCTTTATTCTGAAATGCACAATGATTAAAAGAAAAAACTACAAAGGCTAAATCACATCTCTAATACCTCCGGGGTGCATCCTCTTGCTTTTTTTAACTACAACTTGGAACTTGTTGATTGCCAAAAGTCTTGAAGATTGTGATGGTAGAGCCAGAGCTGTAGTCTTTGTTAAAAGGAGTGTAATCATATTATGTTTTGAATTAACAGTTCATCAATTATATGTAAATAGTAATGGTCTTCTGAGTTCTCCGTTACTTCAAAGGTTTTCTCAAGATGTCTTCTTAAGTATGGATATCTTTAACAAAGTGTACACAGAGTGTGGGTATTGTCTGCCTATCCCACAAATTTGCCATCTTAAAAAAAAAAAAGACCTGTTCATCTGTGTAATGAAGCATTGGGACTAAAAGACCTAGGAAATTGCAAAACTCATAATAGTCTACTCATTGCTACTGAAGAGGTGGTCCATGGACTGCAACGCTGACATTACTTGAGCTTCTTAGAATTGCAGAATCTCCTCTACACTCCAGACTGACTGAATCAGAATCCACGTTCTAACAATGTACCCAGGTGGCTGGAATGCATATTATATTTAGAGGACAGTGCAAAGTCACACCTTCACTTGTGCTCAAGATTTTCTGAACTCAGTCATGTAGTTCTGGAATACAACTTGGTACCAAGAACAGATTCCAGAGCCTTGGAGCAAAATGTGTGTAGGCTGACCTTCACCCACTGTTAGTTGTTAAAATTACATAGAGAAAAATTCTCTAATACAGAAGGTGTCAATTTTTTGCTCAAACTCTTGCCTGGTCAATCAGCCTTTGCTAGCAATTCATTCAGAGACTATGTAGTGTGGTTTAAATATAAATATGAATAGGATTGCCAGTATTCACTCCCTCTGAACTCAAGCACAATTTGAAACCTAGGTATTACCTTCCAACAACAGCAATAGTACTCAAACCCAGAAGACAACATTGAAAAAAAAGTAACTTATATAGCTGACATATTGGCTGATTGAAATCCCCATATTTTTTCTTTTGCTCTTTCTTTAATGCTTTAAACATATATAAATAAAATAGTGGTATGTAAGTTGGAAGCAAGTATTAAGTTTTAGCTCTGAAACCGGTGGAAATCATTTAATGTTTCTTTTCACTGTTCCAGTTTTCTCAGGACATTGGTCCCAAAGTTACATTTTGTCTTTCAATTTTAGAAGATTTTTCTGGTCTACCTTTAGAAGAGTTCATTTTGACAATATAAACTAGATTATCACAACTAACTATTTACATGATCCTTCCAAGTTTTGTGACATGTAAAAAATTAAATTTAGTTTCAACTTTTCAATTGAGTATGGAAAACACAGGAAAATTTGATACTGATCAATAAATGAGGAAATTCCAAATACAAAGGAAATTCAAGCTACTAAAATACCTTCATTGGTTTAATTTCTTACTATATGTGAGTTTTTATAAATAGCACTGACATGGATTTAAAAATTCATGATAATAATTTATACTAATAGTAATATTTTCCTATCAAAATAATGACATGGAGAATTATCCCTTTTAAAATGGATATCAAAATAATGACATGGAGAATTATCCCTTTTAAAATGGGATTTTATTTTAGAATAAAATCAAGATCTATAGCTCTAATTTTTTTAAACCTCAAGGATTGAAAATGAGCTATGTTGAATTAAATATTTGTATAACATAATATATTGTTATAACATAAACATAACTAATGATCTAGCTGAACTTTCTGACTTAGACTCTTATAAACCATGAACTATATGCATAAGAAACTCCAACTTTACCTGTATTGTCGTCACTCTAATTAGTGGAAAGAATATAACCAGCTGTAACATTTTCAATGACTCTTCAAATACGGACTAAAACTTAAATAATAAACAGTACTGAAAAAGAGCACATATTTGAACTTAGAAATACCAGTAAGAAGTTTCAGTGACCAGAGTCTTAATTGGGAACTTTGGATGCATACAGGACATTCAAGAGAGGACATTTTTACATAAATTTTAAAATTTATTATTCACCCAGGACTTTTTTACCATGACCCAAATGGAAGTTAGGACATTTAAGTACTGACATCTTCATAGCCTAATTCTGCAGCTAAATAAAATCCTGCAGGCACAGTTGTGCTAAACTCATCCACGTTACCTGATGGAAACAAAAAATAACCTCCACCGTGGTAGGGTAATAAAACCACTTAGAATTACTGGAAAATTGATTAATAACATCTGAACCTTCACAAGCTTTTAAGTGCTTGTTATTAGTTAGAACCTTTTAAAGGTATACCACCAGGGGTAGGGATTTAGATTTAGAGGGTTTTAGATTTCTGTTTGCAAATATTCTTATGAACTGAATAGTAAATATATTATTCTAGACCAGAGTTCTCAATTAAGGCATTTCAATAGAATCACCTGGAACCTTTTAAAAATATTTATGACTGAAAAAAATATATGTGTAAAATAATATTTATGTGTGGGCAACACTTCTCAGGAATTCTGATAATTAGAATGGTGGGTTCTGAGCATTGCTCTGTTTTAAAGGCTCCCTAGAGGTTCTCATGCACAGCCACACTTGAGAACCACTGGTCTAGACATGGAAGAGCGTGTCTCTCTCAGAAAAGACAGCAATGCTTTATATCGGTTGATAATCCTAATTATTCATTTACCTAACATTTATTGAACATCTAAAATATGAAGTTATTATTGGCAAAGCAGAAATAGCTTCACAGCTGTAGAGAATACATGTATGGATACCAAGAGGGGAAGGGGGCGTGAGATGAACTGGGAGATTGGGATCGACATACACACACTACTATGTATAAAATAGAGAACTAATGAGAACCTGCTGTAGAGCACAGGGAACTCTGCTCAGTGATCTGTGGTGGCCTAAATGGGAAGGAAATCCAAAAAAGAGGGGATATATGTATAGATACAGCTGATTCACTTTGCTGTACAGCAGACACTAACACAACATTGTAAAGTCACTATAGTCCAATAAAAATTAATAAAAATATGAAGTTATTGAGGTAAATTCAGAGGACACAGGAGTAAAAAGTGAAACATAATTCCTGCCCTGAAGCTTTTAATGGTCTAGTGGAAGCCGTAACCTAACAAAGAGCTGATTTCAACATACAGTCCCTTGGTATCTGGGAAGGATTGGTTCCAGGGGTCCCTGTGTACACCAAAATCCCCAGATGCTCAAGTATGTAAAATGGTGTAGTATTTGCATGTACCCTACACACAGCCTCCATTTACTTTAAATCACGTCTAGATTACTTACAATGCCGAATGCAATGTCAATGCTAGGTAAAGAGCTGCAGTTGCCAGTGTACGGCAAATTCAAGTTTTGCTTTTTGTAATTTCCTGAAAATGATTTTTCTGAATATTTTCTGCCAGTGGTTGGTTGAATCTGCAGATGTGGAACCTGCAGACGCAGGGCCCTGACTGTAGTGCTAGGGTAGGGTTAAGATAGTGCTCCAGGGGACCCAGGAGGTAAAGAGGGGTGAGGATGGTGGGAAAAAGGGCATCCAGGAAGGAAACTAAGAGGAGCAAAGACCTGGAGCAAGAAAGGTCATGACTCGGTCATTGAAGAACTGCGAAGTGAGGCCGGACTATGAGCTTCTCTTCAGGAGCAGCAACGTTATCCAGGAAGCAATAGGCACCTTTGCATGTTCGTAACTGCAAGGAAATGAAGTACAGTCAAGAAGCAGACAGTGTTATCCAGACTGCTATTCTATTATGCCACGGTTAATAATAATAGTGGTCATTTACCTACTTTTTTTTTTGGTACGCGGGCCTCTCACTGTTGTGGCCTCTCCCGTTGCGGAGCACAGGCTCTGGACGCGCAGGCTCAGCGGCCATGGCCCACGGGCCCAGCCGCTCCACGGCATGAGGGATCTTCCTGGACAGGGGCATGAACCCGTGTCCCCTGCATCAGCAGGCGGACTCTCAACCACTGCGCCACCAGGGAAGCCCAATGACTCACATTTAAAAAATTCCACTTTGTGATTTTATTTTACCAAAGCACTTTCATTATAATTTCATTTATTGATATATAAATATTAATATTATATAGTAAGTATTCTTTACAATTTATATATTAGGAAATAGGATTTTTACCAAACGTAAGGTAGATAGCTAGTTGGAAGCAGCCGCACAGCACAGGGAGATCAGCTCGGTGCTTTGTGACCACCTGGAGTGGTGGGATAGGGAGGGGGAGAGGGAGGGAGACGTAAGAGGAAAGAGATATGGGAACATACGTATATGTATAACTGATTCACTTTGTTATAAAGCAGAAACTAACACACCATTGTAAAGCAATTATACTCCAATAAAGATGTAAAAAAAAAGGAAATAAAAATAAATTTAAATTAGTTATAATATTCTCATTTCTTTGAAATATTTATGTTAAATTAATTTATTATCACCATTTAATTTTTTCCTCTTCACGGTGAACAGACAGAAATGGGGTTTTTACTATCCAGAATCCTGTTAATATTAGTTTTTTTTTTTTTTCCTGGAAAATGGGTAGTAGATTTTGATTGCAAAATTGTGTTCTTTCCCCCCTCATGTTTCATTCTTTATCATGGGTCAATTTTATTTAATTGTCTCTTTTTAACCGTTTCTTAACTGAAGTATATATATATATAATTTTCAGATTCCTTTCTACTATAGGCTATTACAAGATATTGAGTATAGTTCCCTGTGTTATACAAAAGGACCTCTTTGTTTACTTATTTTAAATATAGTAGTGTGTATCTGTTAATCCCAAACTCCTAACTTATCCCTCCCCCTCCCCTGCTATTCCCTTTGGTAACCATAAGTTTTCTATGCCTGTGAGTCTGTTTCTGTTTTGTAAATAAGTTCATTTGTACCTTTTTTTTTTAGATTCTACTTATAGGTGGTATCATATGATATTTGTCTTTGTCTGACTTACTTCACTTAGTATAATAATCTCTAGGTCCATCCATGTGGTTGCAAATGGCATTATTTTATTTTTTTATGGATGAGTAATATTCTATTGTATATATGTGTCACATCTTCTTTATCCATTCATCTGTCAATGGACATTTAGGTTGTTTCCATGACCTGGCTATTGTAAATAGAGCTGCAATGAACACTGGGGTGCATGTATGTTTCCAAATTAGAGTTTTGTCTGTATATATGCCCAGGAGTGGGATTGCTGGATCACATGGTAATTCTATTTTTAGTTTTTTGAGGAACCTCCATACTGTTCCCCATAGTGGATGTACCAATTTACCAACCAACAGTGTAGGAGGGTTCCCTTTTCCTCCACATCTTCTCCAGCATTTATTGTTTGTAGATTTTTTGATGATAGCCCTTCTGACCGGTGTGAGGTGATACCTCATTGTAGTTTTGATTTGCATTTCTCTAATAATTAATGGTGTTGAGCATCTTTTCATGTGCGTGTTGGCCATCTGTACGTTTTCTTTGGAGAAATATCTGTTTAGGTCTTCTGCCCATTTTTGATTGGATTGTTTGTTTCTTAGATATTAAGCTGTATGAGCTGTTTGTATATTTTGGAAATTAATCCTTTGTCGGTAACATCGTTTGCAAGTATTTTCTCCTAGTCTTTAGGTTGTCTTTTAACTTTCATTTTATACAACATGAAGAATTAAGAGGATGGGTCTGAGTTGCCACTAAGAGGATCCTATAGCCCCCTCTAGGTGAGCTCTGGGGTGGGGCAGGGAGGGGTACCATATCCTTGTGCTGCCATCTGTCCCCCCACGGGGAGATTGTACAAGATGCCATGGCTGCTCTGATTTGCTCTCTTCCTCCAGAGAAGCTTCCAGTGGAGATGATGTAATGGCTTTGGCTGGGAAAATAGACTAACTACTTTTTCTTTTATGCCTGGGAGGGTGCCCTGCACATGAAGAATCCTTTTAAAGTGCTTTAATCAAACTGACAAACCAAAAATCTGCATAAGAGTGAAGATTGTTTCAACAGCCTGAAATAGTCACCCTTACTGGAAGTTCATTTCAGATGTCTCATTTCCTAAGTTTCTCAAGGCAGAGCTCCTAATTTGATTATTTGAGATCCCCAGTAATTAGAGTGTGCTTGTTAATTAAAAAATATCTGTACAACGACTTTAATATGCAGTTGGCAGTAAGGATACAACAATTTGCAGCCAGAGCCCCTGGTGAAGTCTCTGAGCTGAGTGAAGTGGTGCACGCAGAGGGGAGTGCTGGGGGCAGAAAGAAAAGGATGTGCAAATGCCCTGGGGTGGGGAACACGGAGAGGTACATGGAGGAGATTAGGCACAAAAACAGGAGCCTAAACTAAATAGAAACACTGTCAAATATAGCCCTCCCACCCCAAAGGCTTGTTTTGTCTATGATATGGCATGGGAAGCTCCAATGCTCACATTTTCACATGCATTATGGAAAGTTTTATTCATGTGTCCCCAGTTCTCACAATGGGTGTGGCGTCTTCTTGGCCGATGAAGGCTCTTGACAATTGCTACTTACACTGGCACATCATTAGTGGGGGAAAATCTTGATTGGCTGGCACGTTAACTATCTATTAGAATCATTCTTCATTAATAAACTGTCCTCCATCTCCAACAATTTATGTCAGCAAGAAAATACGCAAAACGAAGGTGAGATTTGTGGATGAAAAAAGAAAAAAATCACTGAGGTGTAATCACAGTATTTCTTGCATCTGCTGTGTTTTCTTTTCTTTTTTCCCTCCAAAATATTAATTTATAATATATTCTATTAAAAGAATAACTAGTGGCAGATTTCCCCATCAGCTAAGTCACAGACCGACATAATTAACAATGGCACGGTTTGCTACCCTTCAAATCAACCTTACAATATCGCATTATTTCAAAAGTACTTGCCTTCTTTACAAATGTCATCACTAGAGCCAACAGCTCACTCATTTTCACTTTTTATTTATTAGCTTGCAGTTTTACATCTTAGAAGGTGACTAAACAGCCCACGGAGAATGCAGAGAGCACACACTCAAACACACTGATGCTAAGGTCTACCTGTATATGTGAACATTGCCTCTAGCTTGGGCGTTAAACTCTGCTTAGGAAACCATTCTAAATATGTGCTATCTTAAAAATAGTATACGCCTGTGGAAAATGTGGGTACCGCATGCTTATAAGAGGATTTCTCAATACCCAGCACCATTATCAGAATTAGTAACAAGCAAGGAATTATTGCAGGGGGAAAGGTTTGTTGTAACCCTTAAATCAATTCAATGAATAGATTAGCTTCTGTTGTTATTCCCCAAGAGACCAAACAAAAATCTCATTTCAAGGAACATTTATGGTTATAACTTACTGTCTGCATTTCTGACCTTTTGAGCTCCCTCCCATCCCAGCGTTTCATAGGAAAGTCTTTAATCAGTCTGGGAAGTTTGCACATTGACTAAGGCCAGCGAGTCACTATAACAGATGACCAGCGACATTTGCCAACGTGTGAGAATGACACCAGATATTTATTCCTATGGCTCTGATAGTTCCGGTTGGAAAAATTAACAAAACGACCTTGTGAGGTTCACTCCTCCCAGCCGAGCAAGCCTCATTCCTCCAACAAAGGACACAGAGGCGGCTTAGTGCGGAAGATGAAAGAGCAGGCGTGAGCTCTTGTGCTAATCATCCTATTTTTACCATGAATATAATTATGCTTTGCGTTTGCATTCATCACAGAAAACCTGGGACAGGATCTCCTCCCATATTAGAATTAAAAGGCTCTGTACAGTGCTTGGCAGGAACATGCTCAATGTGCTGTTTGTCTATAGAGCTTTCGGGGTGCTACTTCCACTTACTTCTCATACGTAAAAACAGCCAGCCAGCCATCTGTTAGGAAAAATACAGAGTGCACATAAACTGTTCAGCATGTCTGGTTTGCAGGCCCCCAGAAATGGGGACACTTAGCTCAGAGGAGCTGTGAGTGGGGTTCGTAGGCAGAAAGCATGGATTCAACCTGCCTAGCAACAGACTTTGGCATTCACCTCATTCACCCTGCTGGTTGCTGGGATCCCTAACTGGAAACATTTTAACTGTCATTATTACATACTTTACAGTATTCGGCAGTGAAAAAGTTAAGCGAGAACCAAAAAATGGTCAATAATCTAGACTGAAATGTGATTGAAACAAAAAACATGGTGACACAGGCAGAAGTGTCTACAGAAGGGCTAGGGAAGGGATTGACAGAACACCTGTTTGATGTGAGATGACCAGGAAAGAGCAATGAGTGGATGAGTGGATTTCCAGGGCCTTGGAAGTGAAAAAACACTGCGGTACCTGGAGATCTGGTGAGGCAAAGAAGCTGTGGAAATGCAAATCTTTTGACCTAATTATTTTTGCCCTGCAGTTTTACTTCTTGGAATGTTTGTACAGTGTCTAAAATTGATCCCAACAAAATTCATTATAGGAAGAAATATTGGATGGAGAATAATGGTGACATGTAAAAAAATAAATAATTGCTCATTGTAATTAAGTGTAAGCTCCTGGAGAGCTTGTTATTTTTTGAAACAGATTCTGGTCCTTTTTAGACATTCAATAATGAATGGACAAATGAATGATTGTGGCCAGTTCTTCCACTTTGCTGAATTCGGAGAATTCATTTCATTGTTAATGAATGAACACCAAAACAACAGAGAGTCAGGAGGAGGTAAGAAATGATTATCGGTTTGCAGAAGCATCACCATAATAATGCGCTCAAGTCATGAATGTGCCCATGCGTGGACATTTGATACACGCTGAATAACATGTGTGGAGAAACGTCTTTGAAATCCATCAAGGTAATTTCTGCCACCATCCATTCTCATTCGTGTTTCTCTATCTTGATTCCAAAAAGCGGGAGCAAGGTATATTTCTTAATCCTTAAATTATGTTCATGGTTTGATGGTCTATTAAAATGTCATTTTATTAGACGGGAAATGTCCTGTTAACATATATGCAATAATTATGTACAATTATGTAAAATATATGTAAAATTATCTGGTCAATGTTGGCTAAATAAAAAGCACACAGTAAAATTTAGCTATCATTGGTTTTAATGTTATTACTATTAGCTTATAATAAGTATCTTTTAAAATCCAGACATTGATTTTTGTTAGTTTTACTATCATTTTCATTATGATATCTCAGACTTTAAAAATTATATCTATGTACATATAGATGTTTATATGTAAGATAAATGAAACATACTGATTAAGAAGTTAGACAACCGTGTTTCCACCTCCAGCTTAAAAAAAAAAAGTACTACTAATAGAGCTATCTTCCCTCCTGTCCATATGTTTACTGGTGATTTCTATTGTCTCTTCACCATATGCCTTTTCATGTCTTTTCAATTTTTTTTAAATTGAGATGTCTGTTTTTTTCTTACTGATTTGTCAGCATCCTTTATATATTCCAAATACTAACATTTTAATGTACATTTGATGAGAATATTTTCTCCCAGTTTGTGGTTTATGTTTTGATAATTTTTAATGGTGTCTTTGATGAACAGAAATTTTTACTTTAACTTATCAGAATTTCCTTTATGGTTTATTATAGACAAGTGTTTTGTGGAATCATTCATTACTCTGATTTCATAGAATCCCATATTTATTCAAATAATTTATTGATTACCAATTATGTTCCAGGCATTTTCTAGGACCTTAAGTACATCATTAAATAAAATTCTTGAGTGTTTTTTTTTCACATGTAGGTGTTTGATTTTCCTGAAAGTGAATTTTGTTCATGGTATGAAATATGAATCCATTGTGTTTATTTTTGATAAGTATAATCACTAATCAGACTACTACTTAAAGAAAACTTTTCTCACTGGACTACAATGACTCTAACAAATGATGCATTCATACATATGCAGAAATACTTCTATGCTCAACCCTCTGTTCAGTTTATCTCTTCTTTATCTTTATGTCAATAGCATATACTCTGAATTATTATAGCACTGTAATAAGCATTCATATACAGCAAGCACGTCTTTCCCATATGCCATTCTCCGTGAATATTTTGTATAGTCTAGGCCCTTTACTTTGTCATATAAATTTTAGATCAGTCTTATTAAGTCCCACACAAATAATGTTAGAATTCTAATCAGAATTGCATTTTATTTATATATCAATGTGAAACAAAATGGCCTATTTATGATACTCAAGAAAATGGTGTGTTTCTCCCTGTTTGGTTTAGGTCTTTTCAAATCGTTTTCAGTTACTTCTATAGCTATTGTTAAAAATATCTTATACCATTTCTTAAATATTATTTCTAGATGATTTTACAATGTTTTGCTATTTACATTGTATATTTAAAGATTTTCTCTTTGCTACTGGTCTGTAGAAATACAGTCAGTTTTTATGTAGCTTGTCTCATTTTAAACACTCATGTTAATTCTGATACTGTATAGATTATTTAGGATTTTTTATGTAAGCAAATATATCACTGTAACTAATGAGAGTTATTTTTCTTCTTTTCCAATACTTATTTTGTTTTTGTTTCTTTAGCTTTTTGTGATGACTAGGAACTACAATACAATAAGTAATATATTCATATACAATTATATATATTATTTGTGTATTTATATAATAAGCATACTTTTCTCCTTCCCGATGTTAAATAGACTGTTTCTAACATTTTACAATTATTTTTTCTATTGATTTTGGTAGGCTCCCCTAGTTGAAGTAAGGATGGTTCCTTTTATTTTACTGTTATTTTTTATCATTAATAGGTATTGAATTTTACTGCAAGCTGTTACAGAAAAATTGGGTGTTTCGTTTAAAGTTTCACTTCTAAGTTGTTAATGTGATAGTTACTAAATCAGTCAGGATAGGTTATATTAAGCTGCAATAACAAATAACCCCCAAAACTCAGTAGCTTAGAGCAACAAAGGCTTATTTCTTGTTCGTGCTAGTGCCCATCACAGATTGGCTGCAGTTTTAATCCACACTGTCTTCAGTCCAAGATCTGTGCTGGTGGAACAGCTTCTATCTTAAACATTGCTGGTTTTATGAAGGAAAGAAAAATAACCATAAGGAAGCCCATGGTGCCTCTTGAAGTTTCTGCCTGTCACTGAACTTACATTTCATTACCTAAGGCAAACTACATGTCTAAGGCTGGGATGAGGGTGTATAACTGTCTTCCAAGTTGAGGCAATGAATAGATAGGAAAAATAATACTGTCTAGCACAATATATTAAGATTGTTTGATCCCAACTTGCAGGCTTCTAATAATTTCATTTCATTCATGGTATATTTTAATAAATTTCTAGATACAGTATGCTAATATTTTCTTGATGATTTTTCACCTATGTCCCTAAATAAAATTGGCCTGTTAAAAGTTAAAAAAAATTTAAGCATTTTTTGCTTTATCTTTTCCTGTTGAAACCTACTAAAATGGGCTGAATTTTTCTCGTTTCTGGGAAGGTAAAATTGGAAAGATGGCTTCCTTGAAAAGATGCCAGTGTTACCTTTTGTAAAAATTTAAATTATTGTTCATCCTTTTCACGTTGAAGTGGTGTTCATGTTTTCTGGGTTTATTTTTTTCTGGAGTCATCTAAAAATTATATGTGTCTAGTTATCTGTTTACATTTAAAAATTTATCGTGACAAAGTATTTTATAGCATCCCCTCATTGTTTTTGTATTTTTTTCATTATTTAGTTGTATCCCACTTTTAATTCACACTGTTGGTCATATGTGCATTCTGTGTCTTTGCTTGATTATTCTTGTTAGAATTTTAAAAATTTACTAACTTAAAAAAATCTTAATTTTTGTCCCAGTTAATGATTTCTGCTTGTTCTTTGCTTTCTATTTTATTAATTTCTGCTATTATAATTATTGTCTCTATTCTACTTTTCTTGGATTCATATTCAGGTAAGTGCTTGCTCAATTTAATTTTAGCCTTTATTCTTTTCTGACCCTTAAGGTTACATATTTCCTTCAATTGCTAATTTATCTGAATCACAAAATATTTGATATGTTGTGTATTCATCTTTATTCATCTATCACTTATTTGACTCATATATTATTGTGTTCTTTATAGTGTTAAATACATTGGAACTTCAGTTTTGTCATTGTTATTTATTAGGAACTTAATTTCATTGTGATCCATGTCCATGGTTCTGTTATACTAATTTCTTAGAATTTTTTCTCTATCTTGGTTCATGTAATGTTGAAAAAATATTTTGTCTTTGCTGAAGAAAAATATGTATTATATATAAAATATGTATCAACTATGTCTAGTAAATTGAGCTTATTATTATGTTTATCAAATTGTATATAATTTTTAGTCTTTTTTGTCTGCTTGACTTATTTATTGAAACAATTGTGTTAGAATCTTCTGTGTAATAGAACATGTGCCAACTTATCCTTGTAGTGATACCACTCCTTAATTCACATATTTAAATTTATTTTTAAGATGCATGGAAATTGAACCAATCATTTTTGACTATGTTTAAGTATACATTAAAGTCAACAGTAAAACTAAAATATACAATAAGATAAATGAGAGACAAGAGTAAAATTTAAGAATTGTACTTTTCTTTTCTCTCAACCTGAAGTAAATTGCTCAATTCAATATGGATATTTGTCTTAAGTACGATATAAGAAAGGCTGTTAGTCCTTATTATAAATTCCTGAATTTCCAAGGAAGAACTAAGATTTTCAAAAAAGATTCCTGTGTTTTAGTGCTTACTTATACTAGTTTAGACAATATTATTATTGTAGATTTTATGTGTTATGCCTTGATGTGTTTTAGACTACAACCCATCTCACCAGTTAAGCTTCCTCATTTTTGCATGTGCCAAGTGCCATGCTAATCTCTGGCCCACTATCTTCTATAGTTTTGTTTTTAGGAAATTTATTTCATTTTTATGTAGAATCTGCCCTATTCTAATTGGGTATAAAATTACTTACACTATGAATATGATATAGCAAAATAATATAAGTTAACTGTGAGAGAGGAACAGGAAATGAATGTAAGAACGGAAAATATAATCTTTAATAAATCTGGAATATCAGTCTTAAAGCCTAAAAAGTTATTAATGATGATAATAATATCAATAGCAAACACTTTGTAGCGCTTACTGTGCCGCCCGTATTTTAAGTGCTATATATATATATATATATATATATATATATATATATATATATCTCAAGATTTTTAATACTTAACACAATCTGATAAGGGAGGTACGATTTTCCCATTTTTCAAATGCAAAAACTAAGGGGTAAAGTCAACCCATCCAGGATCTCAGAGCCACTGAGAGCTATTAAGAGTCTCTAGACATTTCACAATTCAATATAGATATTTTGCGATTCTATATATACAGGTTATGGTTCCTGACATAAACAAAAATTATCAAGAACCAATTAACATAAACACACAAATGTATGAAAATAGACATAAGGAAATTCAAAGTGATTTTACAAGCTGCATTTGACTTTATAAACCTTGCTGTTTCAACTTCAAATGCTGTCCTTATATACACACCAAATCTTAAGTAATCTAAACCTTAAGAGCTTCTCTAGTAAAATAACTACGTACAATTAAAGTTTATGTTTTTCGATAAGTAAAGAGAAAACACGATTAATTATAGACATGATTTCTCATTATATTCCCACCAGGCAGAAAGCCCCAAGAAAGGGTTTGTCATGAATAAATACATAAGGGTTGTTAAAAGGGAGAGACAGAATAAGCAAGGTGATAACAACAATGAGCTGAGAGTCATTTATACACATTTTCAAAGCAAAGGTATAAAAAAGGCAACATACTTGCAAAGATTCAATATTCTAGTATATGTTTGGCCAATAGCAAGCTGTGTAACTTTCTACAGGTGATATATGCTATATGGAACTCATATGTCTTCATTGGTAACAAAGGAGGATTAGAATAAATTTTCTTTCCTAGATTTCATTAATTTCTCAATGACTTTGTGGAGTAACAGTCTGGAGCCCATCCTGCTTTTGAGACGTAAGAGCCTTGAAGGTGTGTTGGGGGTGGAGCAAGTGACACCTCATGTACAGGTGCAGCTTCCTCCTTAAGCCACCCATTGTCCAATCAAATTGTGACAGTGAACAGTAGATTTCAGTCATTTGTCTTATTGTCTCTCTCTTTATTTATTATTTTCTTTATTAGAGTTTTAAAATATTTTTAGGTATATAGCTATATGAGCCCCAGTTTGGTCAGTTGTAGGTATTTGTATCCAGATGCCATAGAGTTGGAAACTGAGTTAAAGTGATACCGAAACTCAGGCCTGGTAGCTTGCCCCTCAAAAGCCAGTACTCCTCGAGAGACAGGTATTGGTAGGAAGGAAAGTTGCTGTATTCCAGAGGCCAGCAACTGGGGAAGAGGGTGGATTCACGTCCAAAGGCCAATTTCCCTACTGCCGATCAGTGGGCAAGAGCTCTTAAAGTGAAGTCTCAGGGGTGTATAGGTGGAAGGAGAGGGCTATGTGCAGAAACAGCACAGTCAGCTCTGACCGTCATCTTGAAATTGGTCCTGCAGTGATCTGATCAGTGTCATCTTGATTGTTTTAAGTAGTTAGTCTTCAGTTCCAGGGTCGGTTTGTTCCCATTTCTTTGAGGCCAGTTCTTGGAATTGCAGCACCTTATGTCATGGCTACAGTCTGGTCGTCATGTAGTTAACTTCTTCCTCCTGGCAGGGTTTTCGGTATCTACAAGACAGCTCACAGGATACGGCTCAGAATACTGAGGAGGAACTAAAGGTCCTGGACTTTGTTGAATGACTCAACTATTATTATTTTGTCTTGTTGACTATCTCCCTGTTCCTGCACTTTCTCAGTTCTCTGGTTAAACTTATTCTTTGACTAAAGTTATTCTATGGAGAAGAGGTAGGCAGAGGACTTGAAGGGATCTGTACTGCGAAAGCCCCATAGGGTCTTGCTCTGCTTCAAGAGAGGATTGTGGAATTTCTCCCTGTCTTCCTCCATGTTATCATTATTAGCTATAACATGTTAGAGCAAGCCACCTGGTATTTCTAAATACAGGTATCCCCCATTTTTTGAAAGTTCGCTTTACACCATTTCACTTTTATGAAGATCCTACATTAGTTCCTATTTTGCTAACTGAAAGAAATCCAAAGAGGATTTTTGATTTTTCCAAAAAAAAAAACAAGTGATGGAAAGTGAAAATAATAGCATTTGTTTTGGGGCCAGCTGAGCCATTACAGAGGTAGCACATCCCCGAAGCTGTGACAGTGGCATCGCCAAACCCCTTCCCCAAGAGCTCCTCTCAGCATCTCAGCATCCAGCCATCTTAGCTTTGAACTGTGTCTGTGAGCACCTGAGTTCAACTCCATTTATTTTGTGTATCCGTTAGCAAGAGCCCTCCTAAGGTAATTTCGACCTCACTTTACACCATTTTGATTTACAAAAGGTTTAATAGAAATGCCCTACTTTCAGATGGGGGAGTGGGACCTACACAGTCACACAAGAAGAAAATATCTACTTCTGGAGGCAAATATATAAAAGCCAATTTCTGGCAATTGTGAACCACCTCTAGGACGTTTCCTGGTTCTGTCTCACTAAATATCAAATACTCCTTCATAGGTAGGCTTTTTATTCCCAGAAAACATTCTTCTAGGTCATTTCTTATTTTTGAACCAAATTATTCCCTAGAAAAATCATCTTTCTTCTGACTCTTCTCCCTTCTTAGGAAGAGAAATTTCTACATACCCATAGAGATGCTTCAACACGTTTTCAGGTGTTCTCGAGCTAAACCACTTTCCTTTACCTTTCATCTCCCTAATTTCCCTTCAAATTGTCTTTAATTTTGGCCTAAAATATGTTTAGATATAGCAAGATCTAGATACATGTTTTTAGACAATTTGAACTAAAGTCAAATCTGAATTTTTAAGCTGTAATTATGGATAGACATCGAATATATTTTATCACTCTGAAGAAAAAAAGAAAGAGAGAAAGAAGCTACCCAGCTTTTGGTGCTAATTTTGAGTGCCCCAATATGCAAAGGATGACTTTCTTCCCCTAGCTCTGTGTTAATCTCAGCTATTGTCTGGAGTTATTAGGAGACTAAACTATGGTTGCACGTACTTTGAAGGGTAAACCATGCTTGGGTAACTTTCTTAATATAATGCAGCACTTTATCTTTCTCTCTGTGTGTTTATTCTGGGAATCCATCTAGTCACTTGCTCCAAGTTGTAAGCATTAGCAATTAGCATCTTTTTTTCAGAATGAACAGGAAGTATAGTTATATTTCTACCGAATGTGTTTTATCTCTAGTAAGTACTTCTTTAGTTGGATTTTTATTTGGAATACTTAGGTTTATTCTCATTTGAATGGTTCTTTTCTCTTTTAATTGTTCCCATTAGTATCACAAACCAGTTGACAATGACTTCCCTGCATATTCTCTCTGACACTTTCATTTGCTTTACCACTAACATTATTACCTGCGTGTGTGCTTTATAAACCCGCTGGGTAGACAAAATTCCAATAGCCTGAACTACCTTTCTTCACTATACCCTCAGCTACCTGATCATTTCTACTTTAGTGCTTAGGGTTCTTCAGAGAAGATGACAATAAAAAACTAGGGCATTGAAGTGAGCTTACCACATAATCATCACGAGCATTGGTTTAATATCATAAAACTTCAGAAATACATCATCCCACTGGACTTGGAGACATTACAAAGAACGCGTTTTTTTATTATTGTTGCTGTTAATAGTATTACTGAGATGGGAGATTTGGAAATATAAAAACAAGTTAATGCATACAGCTTGTAAATTTTAAAATCTTTCTACTGGGCAATAAACATTAATTAATGTCAAATAAACATATCTGAGTCTCATAACAAATAAACTGTTACACAGAAAGTGCTGTTGAGTTGTACGCCAGGGAATGCAGTTTCAGCTTAGAATCCAGTCAGAGGGGATGCTTTCTGAGAGAGTCGAATATGACCTTTGATCAGTACAGCAGAGAACAATGCTGATACTACCAAAGGTCCTGGGTGTAGGGTCAGCTTCTCAGTTAGCGAGAAAGATGCCATAGTGCCACACAAACTTATGATGTGTTCTTGAGGTTCACACCTCAACCAGGAGTCCCACATTCAGTGAAGAGTATAGAAAATGAAAAAAAATAGGAAAGTCAAAGGATTAAAGACTTGGTTTGGAGGTGAATTTTGAAAAAATCTTTTCAGTGCATAACATGAAAAGTCTGAAAGCACTAAGAGATGCCAGAAAAACATTGTTACAGTTTTTGAAACAAGAACAAAGGAAGCCAGGGATGAAGATCGGCAATTCCTGAGGAATCCAGTGTAAGGGATTCCTTAGCAGCTCTGGGTATAAAGTCTCATCAATATACTGGTATGAGAACACAAAGAACTGAAAAGATAGGGCTTTTTAAAAAAAATCTTGCTATTATTAAAATTTTAGCTAGTAAAATATGTACAGTGAATGTTTGCTTTCAATGTAGTTCAAACATTTTTAAGAAATATTTTTGTGATCTTAAGCTCTGTATTAAATACTCCATCTAGTTTTTGTGACACTATGGGCTGTATATTACAGAATGATGTATTAACTAGACTTTACCTTTCTGTGTTTGTGCTGCAATTGAAAGATCATTAACTTTTCCTTATGTACTCTGAACAATTCATCATAAGATATATTTTTCCCATACTCTCACTTTCTTGTCACCTAGGACAATGCCTCTACTTCTATAAAACATTTGCCATGAAATAGCACTTTATTCTCAAGAGAACCTCCCCAGACTATCTTGAAAAGCTCATTCCCGGTGTCCTCTGACACACACACACACACACACACACACACACACACACACACAGACACCCCTCTGGCATACACAGTTCTAAGACATGCTCCCATTTTGTGGCAGAAACAAGTTGTGAGAGACACTATTTCTTTTCATTTCATTCAGAAGTTTCCTTGTATCTATAGCATACTCACTGATGTAGTCATTTATTTGTTTAACAAATACATTTATGTTGAGGTAATAGAATATCCCAGAAATCAGTCAAGGTAGAAAAATATCGATTCATCAGCCAAAAGATCTCGGAGTGGTTTCTTTTCTCCTCACTGGCTATGTGTGTCCTTCACCTTCCTGATGCACAGCTTGTGCATTTAGGAAAAAATGATCATATTGACACTTGGCTTATAGATGTGTTTAATACTTTTTAATAAGCCTAAATAAAACACTTAGTACAGTGCAGTGGAACTGTGATGATCTCTTCTATAAATGGCACTTGTCAAATAGAAAATCCATAGGAACAAAAATGAAGCAGGACCCTTACCTCTTACCATGTTAATTTTAAAGAGATCAGAGATGTAAATGTGATAAGTAAAACAATAAAAGAAATAAAACAGAGAAAATAAAAACAGGAAGATACTTTTATGACATTGGATTAGGCATTCCTTTTTAAAGAGGCCATAGAATGAAAGATTCTGGACCTAATTTTCAGCTCCAATGATGCTGTGACTGCAGCAGAAGAGAATCTTTCTAAAGCTCTCTGTGTGGCCCCTCTGTCTTCCAGAGAATCCCCTGGGCCGGCAATTCACAGTCTGGGCTGAGGCTAAGGTGGTCTTCAGATTCACCTTGATTTGGGTATAAGCAGTCCAGTCTTTGTATCTCTAAATTAGCTATTGGATACTGACCACTCCCAGGAAAAGGCCAGGATCTTATTTAATTTCAGCCATGAAGGCCGGGGAGGACCATGTGGTCCCATGAGTTATTGTACAGTTTTTCCCTTAATACCCTCTTTCAGCCCCATGCTCCCTCCTTTCTTATGATGGTTTCTCTCCAGAGAACAAGGCTCTCTTCTCCTTCATGGCTACCTGGCCGTATGCAGGTGGTGAAATAGGGAACTTCTCTGTGAACTTCAGAGTGAAAAAGAAATAGAATATTAGATATCAGAGAAATTCTCTAAATCACGGTACGGTCAAATACAAATACTTTAAGAGGCATTCCTACTTAATAGAATGAGTTTCCTTCATAATATAATAACAATCACGTGTTCAAATATTTTCAGCCCACTACAATTGGATATCATGAAATAAATGTTTATGATCAAGAAAATGTAGAATTAGAGCCCTGCGGCATGGAGGGCATTGAAGCCGGCACCAACAGCCGGCGATGCAGGGGCTCCGGAGCGCAGCATGGAGGGGCCGCCTAGCTGGGGCCCGTGGCCCTGCATCTTCTGCTTGTGATGCGGGTCCTGTGCACGCTGTGGCCCCCGAGGGGCTGGGAGGCGAGCCAGGGTCCCCTGGCGGGTGTGGGCATTGTGTCCGCAGCCAGCGTCCCTGAGGCTGCGCTCCAGCCATGATCACTCGGTGAAGCTGCGCCGCAACAGCGTGGCCGACTTCTGGCGCTGTGAGGACCTGTGCGCGCTGCAGGGCTCGGTGCCTCTGCCCGCCGGTCGCGCTTCCCTGCGGGAGGGCCTGCTGGACTTCAACACCGACCGCCTCCGCGGGGTGGACGGGACACCACTCTTGAGCACCCTCTGCCCGTGATCTGTATCCAGAGCTTCTTCCAGCCACGGCTTGGCGAGACAGGTTGTGACAGAAATAAAGTTTACAGAAGTTGTGTTCCTGCGATAAGAAACAAAGATGTGACCTTCCAGTTGTGTAAAGCTCATGAATGCTGTGCAAGTATGTCGGGTGCGCTAAGGAACCTGGAGCTAAGTGGGCTAGTCCTGAGAGAGAGAGACTTAACTATGTAAACAAAGATCATTCTGTGATGAAAGCAGTTATCATAAAAGTTCTCCAGATGGAAGGAGTGCCAAGTCAGAGTACCAGTGTATAACTGCTCCATCGTGAAGGAACCATGCAAAGCTGTTAGACAGAAAAAGAGAACTCCAATTTTGGGAAGTTATCGAAAAGGAAAAGCTACTATTAGAATTGGCTTGACCGCAAAGCAACCTGTAAGTAATGGAAGGAAACACTCTGCTGGTAAATAATGTTATGGTCCTGAACCTCTACCACTTGGTGTGTCTGGTTTCCGGCCGTGGCGTACTGCAGAACATGCAAAAAGCAGCAGGTCTATCAGAATTTCCTGTGACTGTGACAGTAGAGAGTCCTTCCTCCTCAGAAATCAGAGAGGTCCATGATTCCTCAGAAAATGTTCAGGAAGAGCCAGAGAAAATCCGTTTGAAACAAGAAGCATTGTCGGTACAAAGTTATCACTTTAAAACTATAGAGAAGATTATTTTTCAAATGGAAGCCTGATTGCAACACGCCATAGCTTGTGTGAGGGTTCTGTTTTCCCCTCCCATCTGCATTGTATCCCCTTGAATGGTTCCTTAAGCTTAGACCAAGGTGAATGGTGGACATTTAAACTCTAAGAAATAAAAATCAAAACGTCGTTAGTGATATATTTTCCTTTCCTTAGAACCTTAGTATATTAGATTTAGGGAGAACCTTAGTGATCATACGATAAAGAAATTGAGTTCTGAATGAACATAGTCAGCTGATTCAGTGCTCTTGTTTTACAGATGAGAAAATTGACAGTTCTAGTTGAACTCTCTTTTTATAAGAGGAAAATATGGCCTCATTTTAAATAAAAGTAAAGTTAAAAAAAAATGTAGAATTAGTGTTATTATTCTAAGTGTTTTAAAATTAGTTTATTGTAAATCTAAAGCATCTACTCTAAGAAACACACACACACACAAACACACACACACCTCTCTTCACTTCTACTAAAAAAAAATCCCTGGCCTCACTATCAACTGTAGTTGGTATCTTCAGTAGAAAGAAATTTAAAATGAAACTTTATACCTCAGTGTTAGAAGACTTGTGATAATAAAGTGGAATTCCACTTTCTACATTTGAAGGTGATGTGGTGACTATCATAGTTATCACAATATTTCTCAGGTGGGTGATCCGACACAGTACTGAAAAGGCAGTTTGCTAAGACACTGACTAAGAATTCATGTCTCAAAAGCCACAGGAGATCCAGAGCAGTAGCATCTGGTTGATTTCTGGATATTAGTACAGTTCCTTTTGTGGAGGAAGAACTGTATCAGTAGTTTATAAGTGAAGGCTCTAATAGACATCAATATTTCAAAGAGAATTAACTTCATTTATATGAAAATGTTTTGACTTGGTAGATTGTAACATTTCCTAAGTGCCACTAATTTGTTGAGACCTCATTATTTTTTACCTATATAATGGAAGAGATTCTATTCAATTCAATATTATATTTAATATTCAATTGTGATTTTTGGGAGCATAAAGAAGGCATTATTTAAAAAGAAATGATTAGTTTAAAGTTATTTTTTACTTATATGGTTTATCCTTTCAAAAAAAATCCAGATATGATTTATAAAGTGCATATAATTAATACGCTTAAGACATTATTTCAAGTTTATGAAAAATGCAGATAAAAGAAACTGTATATCAATTCTTTAGTAGGTGTTTTAGTCAGCTCATGTTGTTATAAAAAATACCATAGACTAGGGGGCTTACACAACAGAAATTTCTTTCTGACAGTTCTGAAGGCTGGCAAGTTGAGACCAGGACGCCGGTATGGTTGAGTTTGTTGAGGGCCCTTTACTTGGCTTGCAGATATAACCACACAAGGCAGACAGAGAGCAAACTCTTTCATCTTTTCCTGTAAAAGCACAAATCCCATCATGACCTCACTGAAATCTAGTTATCTCAGTGATTTCTAGGTAACTGAGCTGCACCTCCTAATACCATCACATTGGGGGTTAGGGATTCAACATATGAATTCTGAGAGGACCCAAACATTTAGTCCATAACAGTAGAAACACAGGCAAAGAATTTAAAAATGTAAATTTGTAACTGGTACGGACTTTCCCAAGGGTTGTTTATTTACCATTCTGCACTGAGAATTGTAAGGTTTTGTTCATTATACAGTTACCGCAGCAGGTATGGTGGGCTCCACAGGTGCAAAGGTGATTCAGGATGGGCCACCTCCCAGCTTATTCCAGAGGGAGCCTGAAGCCAGAGCTTACACACTTTAGTAAAAGTTCTGGAAGAGATACATCTTCCATTTAATGTGATCTCTTTACTGCGTAATCATAGGGCCTTAATGTCTCTAAGAAAGTTCACCTTTACATGTTACTGCATTGGAATGCCCATTTGTTTTCAAAGATTTGTGACTTACAGTTTTACAGATGACAGAATAAGGCTCTGAGAAATTAGTGGCTTACTCAGAGTTAAGGAACAGACATAGAGAACTCATATTTATGGTTGCCAAAGTGGAAAGGTGGGAGGGATAAACTAGGAGTTTGGGATTGACATATGCACACAATTATGTATAAAATAGATAATCAACAAGGACCTACTGTAGAGCACAGGGAACTCTACTCAATATTCTGTAATAACCTATAAGGGAAAAGAATCTGAAAAAGAATAGATATATACATATATATGAGTATATATGTATGACAATCACGCTGCTGTACACCTGAAACTAACACAACATTGTGAATCAACTACACTTCAGTAAATAAATTAATTAATTAAAAAAAATGAACTAGTAAATGGCAGTAATAAGACATTAGGTATTTTGACCCTTCTTTGTTTTTTGTTTAACACTCTGCTTTTCTCTATACAGAGAAAGAATTAGAAATATATATATATATATATATGATAATAGAAATCATAAGCTCACATTGATCCTCCCAAACCCAAATCCAAGTGTTTTAGGGTTGTTCTTTTTTTTAATTAATTAATTAGTTAATTTATTTATTTTAGTCTGTGTTGGGTCTTTGTTCTACACGCGGGCTTTCTCTAGTTGCAGTGAGTGGGGGCTACTCTTCGTTGTGGAACACGGGCTCTGGGCACGCAGGCTCAGTAGCTGTGGCTCACGGGCTTAGTTGCTCCGCAGCATGTGGGATCTTCCTGGACCAGGGCTCGAACCCATGTCCCCTGCAGTGGAAGGTGGACTCTTAACCACTGTGCCACCAGAGTTGTTCTTTAGCTACCTTCTTTCTTCATATTTCCTTTTCTATATAGTGAAGTGTCTGGTTCCCAAAAATCTCAATACATTTATTTATCTGCTTAATCTCATAACACACATAAAATAGTTTCAGACCTTCTATTTTCATATCACTATGTAAAACCAACCCATGAAAAAGAGGTCATGATTTGTTCATAGCTCTGTTTCATATTTCTCCCTGGACTTAGAGTACCTAGTGAAAATATTGTTTTAGAAGTGACTCTTATTAGCTATCTAAGTTTCTCTAGCTTGGGAAATGCTGTTTGTTGCATTGGTTTGTGTTGCCTTTTCAGTCGTAGGTATTTTCCCTCACCCTTTATTTTTTACTGGGTTTCTAACATGTAAAATGTAAACATGATTTCAAACATCAAAATCTTAAAGAAAAACTATAAAGTATAAAATTTTATAATATTAAAAGTATCTCGCATCTTTCTACAACAAAGTATACCCAAAGTGGTGCCACTTCGTCTCCCATACCTTAACCCTGCTCTCTCCAGAATGCTCTGAAAGCGATCAGTTTTAGTGTTTTGACGTTTGTCCTCCCAATGCTTCTTAGATACAGGTAAATGCATTCCAGTTTGTTTTTATTTCTCCTTTTCTTCACTTGAAATATAGCATACTACATATCTTTTGCACTTCATTGTCATTATTTTTATACTTAAAACTACTCCTGCAAATAATTGCCTCGATCTCTTTTATGGCTGCAAACTACTCTACTTTGTGATGTAAGTGTGATTCAGGTGTGGTAACACCTTGAAGTTTTCACCCTCAGTAATTGAAAGTGACTAGTTCCTCAGAGCCTCATCAACAGAGCGTATTGTTAAGCTTTTAATTTTTTTGCCAATAAGATGACTAATAAATGATATATCAGAGAAGATTTAATTTGCATTTCTCTTATTTTGTTTGAAGTTGGGACATTTTAATACTTTTATGTGAATTGTTCATTCATGCTTGGTGCCTATTTTTCTAAAGATTTTTGGTGTTCTTCTCAATTTTTGTATTTTTCTACATGGTTATTGAGGTTTCCAACACCATTAACAAGGCTAGAACCAGTGAGTGCACATCTGAGAAGAACCAGACTCTCCTCTAAGTTATCCACTAAGTTCAGGGGAAAAGATAAAAACTTGACGGTGAAAAAGAGACTTTTCCTACAGCTAGCAGAAACTTGACAGGGGAGAAAGTCAGGTAACCCAGGTCAACATCAGCAAAAATAAGACATTGATATAATGAAACAGAAAATATGATACACTGAGGATACAATACCAATTCCATATACTCCTGTCAAAAATGTATAACCTCCAGTCATGAGAAAACACAGACAAACACAAATTGAGGCATGTTTAGCAAAATAGCCGAACAATACTCTTCAAAGGTATCAAGACTGTGAAAGACAAGAAAGCCTCGGGGACGTCAGAACGCAGGAGACAGGGGAAATAAAGATTAAACCCAGTGGAGACGCCTGAATGGCGACTTGGGAACATAGAAGGACATCAGTGGAGAAGCTGGTGAGATTTGAACAGAATCTTTAGCTGATGATATTGTTTCAATGTTAATTTTCTGGTTCTGGTAATTGTATTACAGTCGGGCAACAGATGACATGGGGAGTGGCTGAGGGAAAGATAAATGTCTTACTTTTACAATTTTCTGTAAGTGCAAATTACCTTCCTGTAAGTGGAAGTGGTTTTGATCAGTTCTGGTTAGGATTACGATGAATCATTTTGTAGTTTTGTTTATTTTTAAATAAGATTTTCTCTTCTGTTGTACCTTCTAACCAGTTATTATGTGAAGGCTATTTATTTCTGCGTGTTAATTTTATACGTAGAACTTATTCATCCTGCATAATTGAGATGTTACACCAGTTGATAGAAACTCCATTTTCCCCTCCCCAGCCCTTGGTAACCATTATTGAACTCTGATTATATGTGTTTGGCTTAGATTCCTCATATAACTGGAGTCGTGCATTATTTGTCCTTCTGTGACTGTCTCATTTCATTTAGCATAATGTCCTCCTATTCATCCATGTTGTTGTATATGTCAGATTTTCCTTCTTTTTTTAATGCTGAATAACAGTCCATGGTATGTGTTAGTATACAACACAATTTTTTATCTATTCGTACATCAATGAACACTGGAGAGCTAATATCTCTTTGAGATCCTGATTTCATTTCTTTTGGATAAACACCGAGAGATGGAATTACTAGATCACTTGGTAGTTCTATTTTTAATTTTTCAGGGTATCTCCATACTGTTTTTCATAGCAATGGCCCAATTTTTTATTCCCATTAACAGCCCACAAGGGTTTTAATTTCTTCATGTTATTTTCAACACTAATTATTTTTTTTCTTTTCTTTCATTCTTTTTTTTTGTTTTTTATAGTAACCATACTAACATGTGTGAGGTGATACCTTATTGTGGTTTTGATTTGTGGTCTCTCCAGTGTTGGTGATATTCAAAATATTTTCATATACCTTTGGACGTGTGTATGCCTTCTGTATAGAATGTCTAGTCAAGTTGTTAGCCCAATTTTTTTTTCTATGAGAACATGTATTTTTATATTTTAGTTATTGAGGACATATCCCTGTGCTCAAACAACTGTAAAAGTCAGTTAAAATTTAAGCACTTATTTTTTTATTGGTGTATACTTGATTTACACTGCTTTGTCAGTTTCTGTTAGCCCAATTTTTAATCAGGTTATTAAATTTTTGCTCATGTTATAGGAGTTCCTTATATATATATTGGAAATTCACTTCTTATCTGATGTATGGTTTTCAAATATTTTCTTCTATTCTATAGGTTAAAATTAATTTTTATTGGACTATAGTTATTTTACAACGTTGTGTTAGTTCCTGCTGTACAGCAAAGTGAATCAGCTATACATATACACATATTCCCTCTTTTTTGGATTTCCTTCCCATTTAGGTCACCACAGAGCATTGAGTAGAGGTCCCTGTGCTATATCTAGACACTTTTTAAGTGACTATATCAACACATGTTTGACATATTGCTATAATATTATATGGAACAAAAATCAATTCAAATAAGATGCACAAATACAAAAATAGAATACATTTGTGTCATATTTTTTAAAAACAAAAGAATCATTGACCTGTCTCTAATCAAATTGTAAAATTTCATATTCTATATCTCTGATTGTAGACATCTTTTGTCTACTTTAGGATGAATCTCTGTCCCTACTTATATGTTCAATATATGCAAAATATACACACAGAATACTGTCACAGAGCTAAGATGAAAATGTAAATGTAAAGAGCTTTGACAGGACTAAGATGTGGCCAAAGTATATTTATTAGTAAATGAAAGCTTTTGTTTCATTCATCTCTATAATTCTTATAAGTTGTACATTTCATGCACTAGAGAGAGTTATCCTTTTGTAGCTGACATCACCACTTAAAGCAATAACCTTAATTTTAAAAATTTTTGCAAAAAAAAATAAAACTAGTATTCTTGCTAAACATTCATCCCTTCTCTGAATCATAACCCAACATAGATTGTATGTTTATATAATATTGCACATATATGCTGCATATATATATATATATGTGTGTGTGTGTGTGTGTGTGTGTATGTGTGTATATACACACCAACCCACATACATGTGGCTATGACAGGGCAAAAAGCTGGAGGTGAGTCTGTCCCTCTAACGACCATACCTTTCTCTATATAAATTGTTGAGTTCTTACACATCTCTCCCAACTCTCCATGATTTCCAACTGTATGGAATTGTATAATTGTGGACTGGGCTGCTTAAAGAAAATGAATTCTGTAATTTTTAATATATTTTTGAAAAGGTATTTATGGCACCCCTTCTCAAAACACAAATGTACACTGAAACCCATCATGTAAAAGACGTTCTTAGCTGCTGTGGTTCAGAAGAATCAGGAGGGACAGAAGAAATAAAGGGGACAGGAGCCACTATATACATGGTGTACGTTTCCCGTGCTCCTGTGCATTGGCGGCCTCACATTGCCCCATGCATGTCAGGCGCTCACATGACAGCTCCCTATAATGCCAAATATGAATTATTTCAGGATGAACTGTAAGAAGCCTCCACACGGCACAGCTTCTTAATGTGGAAATTCACTCCAGTGGAAGTTCTTCCCCCTTTTCCAGCCCCTGCCGTTGGCAGCCCAGCACACCGTCTCTTGCTGCTTGATGCTTTTAGGCGGGGTACCAGCTAGGCATCTCACCCTCACCTACGGTTCTTGACCACTGAGCCCACGGGGAACCATCCACCCTCACCAGACCAGGTGGTGGGCAGGCAGAAGGCTGCATGCTGCCACCTCTCTCTGCCCTGATGTCTATCTCCCTTCTTCTTACTTCTCGTTACTTAAACAAAAAAAATGCATGATAGTGTGTGGAGTAAGCACATAGCCAAAGAGAAATGTGGGCCCAAGCAAGGGAGAACAGGCACCTCATGCTCAAAAGACCTGAAGTCCCTGATGGCTTTCAGGGAAGGGTTTTTAATCACAGTGAGAGGGAGAGGCTCAGCTTATGCACATTTTCTGATCGGTCAGTGGTGAGGTAAGCTGAGTGGTATTTCAGGGGTCAGTATCATCAACCTTCTGCTTCCAACTCGTTTGGGGTCTACCAGCTGGTGGTCAGCATGCAGTTAACATCCTCCACCTGGTGGCAGTTTCAGTATCCGCAAAACAGCTCAAGGACATGGCTCAGGATGTTATCTACAACCCTTGAGGAAGAACTAAAGGTCCCTGACTTTGTTTTATGGCTAAACTCTTATTATTTTGTCTGCTCGACTGTTTTCCTTTGTTTCCGTTTTCTCACTTCTCTGGTTAAGTTTGCGCTTTTGAACTTGGGGAAGGCCTAGGAGGCTAAAGCTTTTCTACAAACAAGAAGTAGGGGACAGGGTGTCTGTCCCTGGGAAGGCCCAGCAGAGTCCTGCTTGGTTTCAGTGTCTACTCCCTGAAGTTGGCTACGTGACACTTTTATTCCTCTTATTTTAGTACTTGACATTTTCATTTGAATATTCAGAAAACACTTCTGGGGAAAGTACATTTTTGCATTTCTAAATAATACTATTTCCCTAACGGCCAATATTTATGGAAATGTCTATGCTTATATCATTTTTGATTGTGCCAAATGAGGACTTCCAGAAAATAAATGGCATTTTCCTTGGAATGAACTCTGTATCACTTGGTTTAGTGTGTGTGTCTGTGTGTGTGTGTGTGTGTGTGTGTGTGTGTGTGTGTGTGTGTTCTTATTTAAGAATTGGGCATAAGACTAATATTTATTTTGAAGACCATCTTTAAAAGCAAACATTAACTCCATGTTTGTAGGGAAATAAAACAGTAAAACGTGATGACTGATAATTTTAAAAATAATGTGTTTAGGCTTTGCAGATACTTTACATTGTTTTATGGTTTAACTGCCTTCTACAATAGGTACAAAGGTACATCTTACTTTTTCATTAAATTTATGCGTCCTCCTGTGCAGTGCATAAAACAGCTGTCGATTTTCCATCGTGATTTTTCATCACTATACAGTCTCTTTTTAACCACTTGTTCTCAGTTAACTGAGAATACAGGCATTACTCTATATAACCACCGTGGATCAATAAGGCTAGCTCTTTAAAGGATGTTAGATCAGCTGTAAAGGAAAAGTATTTTATTATTTATTGTACTAATTATTGTATATTCCGTACATCTGTATAGTGTATAAGCCCATTCTTAGAGCACATAAAATATAATAGAAGTGGTAAAACAAAGGGTATTTTATTAAGAAATTTATGCAGCATAAAATGGAGTTAGCCACCTAAAAGAATGATGTGTATCAGAAAAAGGACAAGTCAACATCTCTTTGAAATGACTCTAGGGGCCTCAGACAAGGGAAATAATGCAAACTAGAGCAGAGCTGAATGCCAGCATGAGGAAGTACAGCAAAAGAAATAAACACACTATTTAGAGGGACTAGTACACAGAAGGATTTTGCATAAAACTCTTATACATTTAACATTTGTTAAAATAAATGTCAGAATACATTGAAACTACATGCTAGAAAATTTAGGGGGGAAAAAAAGAAGTCTCACTGCCATTCATTTGAAAAAGAGAACTTTTTCACAAACAGGATGGACAGTACCTAACTAGTAATTTTCTATCCCCCGCTTTCTCTTTTTGCCAACGTCTCTGCAGAAATAAAAGCTGTCCCCCTGCCACTCTCCTTTCCTTTTCACACTCAGCCAGAAGCAAAGCATAATAAAGCAGCCACCTCACTGGTAAACTACAAAATCGAAAATGTTCAAGTGTCGTTTTCCAACTGTAGGAAAATTTCAAGACCATGTCGCTTATTCATCCCATAGTTTATTCACTTATTAATTTTGTAATAGTGCTTCACTTGGTTCATGAGTCTGATTATACGGAACAACTAGAATTGGATTCCATTACTGAAATTTTAGTGAGTTTAGCTTCATTATTTCCCTGGTAGTTCAAGCAATAGATTTTTTTTTCACTCTTAAAAGCTTTTATGTTTGAATCTACCTGGATCTCAAATATTTCATTTTATAACTGAAGAGTAGATGCTTACTGTTGATAGAGCTTCAACCCATACGTTTGAATCGCGATGACTACATTCCCCTATGGTAGCAAATTTGTCTTCCTAGGAAATGGGCCATTTGGACCATTCTCATTGCCATAGAAAAAGCATAAAGGAAATTTTTAAAAACTTCAAATTTTATAATACTTTATCCAGTGGTATTATATTCAGTCAACCAGTTTGTCAGACTACATTGTGAACCAAATATGAATGAGAAGAACTTGACTTAATCCCCAAAAATGTTTGACCTTAAGTCATTTAAATATTCTAGACCTCAGATATTTTTCCTATATATCATGTATATTGTATATAATATAATAATACTATGTACAGTATAACACTGTATAAAATATAATACTACATTTATATGTATATTATAGTTTATAGAGCTGTTTTCAGAATAAAACAATGTCATATAACCTGAAAACTTTTAAATTCAATTTACAAGTATTAATGTCTTTTTTAAATAAATTTATTTATTTAGGCTGTGTTGGTTCTTCGTTGCTGCGCGCGGGCTTTCTCTAGTTGTGGTGAGCAGGGCTACTCTTCGTCGCAGTGCACAGGCTTCTCATTGCAGTGGCTTCTTTTGTTGCAGAGCAGAGGCTCTAGGTGCACGGGCTTCGGTAGCTGTGGCTCGTGGGCTCTAGAGTGCAGGCTCAGTAGTTGCAGCACATGAGCTTAGTTGCTCCGCAGCATGTGGAATCTTTCTGGAGCAGGGTTTGAACCTGTGTCCCCTGCATTGGCAGGCGGATTCTTAACCACTGCACCACCAGGCAAGTCCAGTATTAATGTCTTATGCAAAACATTATGTCAGTCAAGTACATTGGGATAACAATGAACTTTACTTAAGACTGGTATCCTGCTGCACCTTCAACTAATTATTGCTTTTCATATAATTTTTTTTTTCTCTGTGTGGCATGAGGGATCTTAGTTCCCTGGCCAGGGATCTAACCCATGCCCCTGGCATTGGGAAAGCAGAGTCTTAACCACTGGACCTCCAGAGAAGTCCTGCATATGATTTTTCTTGATAAGATATTAAATATTTATAAGTGAGAGGCATGGATCCCAATATATTGTGGAGGGGGTTCTTTTGCAAGGACTGGGGTATATTTTCTCCACCAATTTTTACCTTTGACAATCTTGAAAATATCTGATTAGTGAAGTTACTTTATATCTTACTTTTATTTTAGATTATACATTTTTGTTGTTGCATCAGAATATTTTCTCAGAACAAAGGATGCTAGCTTCCCTTGTACTGGGTTTTTTGACAAGAGGAATCCACCTAGAAACCTCAATAAAGGGTTATAGCATTCATATGCCAAATTTTATATGTAATTAAGTCAAGAAGAATATACATCTGGGTGGGAGCATCAGCAAAGTTTAAATAAATCACCTTCAAGAAGTCTCAGTGGATAAGATTGTGACTGGTCATGTTTGGAGGCGGTTTAGAGGGGAAGAGATAACTTAGATGCATAACAGTTTGTGAGAGTGGTGCTTTATGAAAGCAACAAGCATCCTAAACATATGTCCACAACATATGCAGGAGAAAATGTACAGCAGCTATTTGACTTTGAAGACCAAGTTTGTAGTTAGGAAATCATTAAGATGTTCTGATCAGAGAGCTAGTAAAAAGAAAATTCTGGCAGCATCATTAGAGGCATTTGTAAAGGGTAAGCCGTAAATGAGGATGTTAAAAAGCAGTGTTCTATTTCAGCATTTAGAAGGATTAGGCATGCTGATCATTACCAGATATCAGAAAACTAGAACTGAGTTCATGGCCTTTTTGAAGACATAAGCAGCTATAAAATCCCAAAACATGGGTGGCTGGTACAAGATGAGGCTGGACCAAAACCATGTAGAGGAGTTTTTCCTTCATTCGTATAGCACTAGAAAGCCACTGAAAAATTTAAGTAGTAGGCGTATTAGTCAGAGTTAACTCAGAAAATAGAAAACAGTCTATGTATTTCAAGCCGAAGAGATTTCATAGAGGGGAATAGACACTAATAAATCTGTTGGAAAATCTGAAAGAGTAAAATCCCCAAACCACTAGTTTTCAGTTGCCCTTCTCCAGCTATGCTACAAATGTAAAGTTGCACCATAACATAGAGGTTAGTAAAGTTTAGGAAGCTGGTGCCAATGTCACATCTGCCTTGTGGCCCTAAGACGGGAAAAGAAAGTCTAGGCAATCACCACAGACACTCATGCATGCTAAGACCCGTTTATCTTTTGCCTCTGCAATAAAAAATATGTCTACTCTTGCTTTACCTTGTTCATCCTGCAAGACTGCGTCAGATTGGATGCAATACCTGGAACCTTGTTGGCAAGGGCACCCAGGGTTTTTCAGTCGGACAGGTGTGGAAAAGGGTGAGAACCAACAGACAACAGCCAGGAGGAGTGGCACGATCAGATTTACATTTTAAAGTGTCTACTCTAGTTGGCTTGTGGAGATAAAAGAGGCAGAAAAAAGTTAGTGTCAGTCTAAAGGATAAATAAGTTAAGATGAATAGTTAGATAACTGAACTCCTGTGGTGGGGTTGAAGATGGATGAAAAGTGAAGGTTGACAGATATTTAAAATATAAAATAGGCAGTTTTTAGGGATCAATTAGCTTATTCTTGCTATAATTCTATGGACTATAAAGTTCCACAGGTTTCTACAGATTCTTCATTATCACACTTTATTTCTCAATGAAGCTTGTCTCAAAGGGAACAGTTTGAGGACAAGAAATATTCTACATATAAATTATCAGAGGAGGAAAATAATGTCTTTTGTAGCTTTATTATTTAGTGATATTTGAGTATTGCAATATGATTAAAAACTAAATCACAGATATGCCATATAATTAAAGATTTTATTAGCCTCCTGGAACATAAACACAGGTATCCCACGCCAGGGAACTGGGGAAAAATCCACTGAACACTTTAGACTCTACCGTCCAATAAAAATAGAGAATTAATTTTATATTTCCATTTTGCAAATAAACTACAAACTAGTTTATAAAAGTTTGTCTTTATTGAGTAAAATGATCAAATGAGAATAAGCATTGAATGGGAATTTTCTTATTAAATTGCTCAATGTATTTTGTAGCAAGTAGTTATCTCTGAAAAATGCATATAAGCAGTGGAATTTGAAGTCTCTGTAAATGGTTTATCATATGTGGATGTATATGAAAAGGTAGATATCCTCCTCCAACCCAGCATTTTAATTTTATATATATTACAGGATTTAAAGTAAAAGATTAAAAATGAAGCCATTCTCCTCAATTTTAGAGGACTGAATCCCATTCTTTGGCAGTTTGGAAGTCCCAGGCTGGTACTTTCCCTCATTAGCTTGTATTTCACTTCTTCCCTTTTAGATCAATACCAGGGAGAGCTGGTGGTGAGAAATATTCATTCCGATAAGGCGTAGGACAGGATGAAACATGAAATCTCCAAATGGCCTCCTTATGCATTAATATCAGAATTTCAATAGGCAGAGCTTCAATTCTCTATTAAAAATTTCTTAGGTGATTGTAATAAAAACACAACTCAAGTCATCACATTACACATGAAGGCTCTACTGAGGAAAGTGAATGAGTACAGTGGATGGGGGAATTTTGCGGCTGAAAACCAGTTAATTCTACTCTACATCGTTATTTAGTGCCGTGGGGATGTGGTGAGTGGAGCATGTCATGACTCTTCAGGGTGTTTCTAGCAGGAAAAGTGGATGTGCCCATGTAGAATTGGCAGGTGGTGGTTATGTGTGATGGGCAGACCCCAGAGTTTAGCGCTATAAACTAGACACATAAACAATGAGTGAGATGGGTAACAGACTCACGGTCTCAGTGGTTCAACGCCACAAAGCCTTATTTCTCACTCATCGTACGTGGACAATTTCAGTCAAGTTGATCTCCAGGCTCGTTCTCCACGTGGCACCAGCAATCCAGACCTTGTCCACGCTGTGGCTTGGTCATCTCGTCACCTGCCCACACAATTACTGTGTCGGGGAGAGACAGGATGTGGAGAACTCTCAAGTGCTCTGCATCAGCCTCTGATGACACACTGGGCTGCCATTCACAATTCTCGGGTCGTTCATAACAGTCGTGCAACCTATAACCACCACCACAGTCAAGATATAGGAAAACAGTTCACTCACCCCCTACAGAGTTCCCTTGGCCTCTTTGTGATAAATCCAATCTTCCCACCTCCAGCCCCTGGTAACAACTGTCAAACTGTCTAAATAGTTAGTCTTTTCCAGAATATCAAATACATGGATTCATACAGTGACTGGGTTTTGAGTCTGGCGTATTTCATTTAGCACGATCCATCTTAGAGTCATCCATGTTATTGAATACATCAATTTTTATTATTTTTAATTTTTCACTAGTATTCCATTTAATGGATGCTCTACAATCAGTTTATCTACATCTAAGTTGGTGAACCTTTTAGTTGTTTCTTGTTTGGGGCACTTATGAATAGGGCTGCTATAAACATACTTATCAGCACATGGTACTCTCTGGTTTGGTTTGGTTTGACTTGTCATTGTAGTTTAAGTTTGCATTTCTCCAATCATTAAGATGTTGAGCATCTTTCATTGACTTACTTTCTTTCCACAAATAAGATATCCTCTGGTTTATTTTAGCTGTAAGTCTTGGAATTATGTAGGTTTCATTCTTCAGATCTGTTCTTTTCCAAATAATTTTGGCTATTCTGGTTCCTATGTTATTTCACATAAATTTAGGAATTATCTTGTCAAGACCTAGCTTGATCTCCATTTATTTAGATCCTTTTTGGTGTTTTTCATTAGTGTTTATCACTATACAGACCTATATAATACAAATCATAAATGGTATTTTTTCCTGAATTTCACATTCCACTTGTTCATTGCTGGTTTATAGAAATACGGTTATATTTTTAAAATTTTTACTTGAAATAGAGACCCATAGTAAGTTTTCAATTTTGATAAAGTCCAATTTATCTTTTTTTTTTTAATGGATCATGCTTTTTGTAACACCTGTGAGAACTCATTAAGATTTTCTCCTTTATGTTCTCTTCTACAAGTTTTACATTTTATATTAAATCTATGATCCACTTTGAGTCAATATTTGTGTAAGATCAAGGTCCTCCTCCTCTTCCTCCTTTTTCGCTAACGATGTCCAATTTTTCTAGCACCATTTGTTGAAGGGACTATTCTTTCTTTAATGAATTGCGTTTGTACTTCTGTGAAAAATCAGTTGGGTATATTTGTGTGGCTCTATTTCTTGGTACTCTGTTTTCTTCTATCCAAAGGATACACATATCCTTTGCCAATACTTCACTTGTTTGATTACTGTAGTGATATTGCCTTAAAATCAAGAAATATGAGTCCTCCAAATTTATTCTTCTTTTAAAGTTTTTTACTACTATTTTAGTTTCTTTAGCTTTTTTATAAACCATTGATCATTGCAGATTTTTAGCTTTTCATATAAATTTTGTCTATAACTTTAAAAAAATCTTGTTGATATTTTGATAGAAATTTCATTGACTGATTATTGCATATTGCTAAATTCAGCAATCCTCATATGTTTTTAATAGTTTTATTGGGATATGTTATAGACAATCATATCATGTGCAAATAGAAGGAGTTTTATTTCTTTACAATGCATATGTATTTTATTTATTTTTCTTGCCTTAATGCACTGGCTAAGATTTTCAGTACAATATTGAATAAGAGTCGTGAAAGTAGGCATCCTTGCCTTATTATTGATCATAGAGAGAGATCATTCATTCTTTCACCATAAAGTATAATGTTAGCTGTATGTTTTCTTTTTGTAGATGCCCTTTATTAGGTCAAGGAAGTTTTCTTTAGTTCCTAGTTTGTTGAGGTTGTTATGACTATTTTTAATCATGGTAGAATTTTGAATTTCTCTCTCTATATATATATTATGGTGGTCTGTGATTTTTCTTCTTTAGTCTATTGATATAGTGAATATAATTGATTGTTTTTAATGTACAGACAAACTTGCTTTAAGGTAAACTCCACTTAGTCATGATGGAAATATACTGCTGGATTTAATAAAGTAGTATTTTATCAGTTATATTCAGAATGGATATTGATGGGTAGTTTTCTTTTCTTGTAATGTCTTTGTCTGCTTTTTGGCATCAGGGTAATTTTCACATCATAAAATAAGTGGGGAAGTGTTTCTTCTTCTTCCATTTTCTGTATGTTTAGTGTTGGTAGTATTTCCTCCTTAAATGTTTGGTAGAATATACCAGTCAAGCTGTGTGCCCTTGGAGTTTTCTTTGCAGGAAAGTTTTAAACTATAAATTCAATTTTTTGAATAGAGGTAGTACTACATATTCAGATCATTTTTTTCTGATACTTTGTATCTTTCAAGAAATTGTTCCATTTCAACTGTCAAAATTATTAGCATATTTTTCTCTTATCTTCAGGATTTGTAGTTATTTTGTTATTTATATTAATTAATATTATATATTTGTTTTCTCTTTTTTTCTTGACCAGAATGGCAAAAGAATTACTAGTTCTAATTGTCTTATCAAAGAGCCATCTTGCATTTCATTTCTTTTTCTCTATTGCTTCTGTTTTTCATTTTGATTTCTACATTTATTATTTTCTCTCTGCTTGTTTTATCTTTAATTTGTTTGCTTTTCTTATTATTTAGTGGTAAATTAGATCATTGGTTTGAGTCCTTCAATATTTTTTAATAAAAGCATTCGATTCTCAGATTTCCCTCTAATCATTTCCTTAGTTTATCCCACAAATTTTGATATGCCGTGTTTTCAATTTTATTCAATTCAAAACATTTTCTACTTTTCCTCTTTGATCAAGCAGTTAGACACCATGATTTACAAAGAATTAAGTTTCTTTGTTGACAAATATTTGAGGATGTCTTTTTGTTCTAGATTTCTACTGTAATTGTATTGTGATGAGAAAATATCTCTTGCATGGTTCAACTGTTTTAATTTGTTGATGTTTTTTAATGGTCTAGATTATGGTCTATCCTGATGAATATTCTAGTATACGTGGGAGGAATGTATACTCTATCATGGCTGAGTGGAGTAGCCCATACATATCACTTACATTGTGTCCTCTTACTGATTTTCTGCCTATTTGTTCTATCATTTATGAGAATAGACAGTTAAAGTCTCTAAATCAAATTTTGGATTTATCTATTTTTCCTCCCAGTTCTGTCAGTTTTTGCTTTCTGATTTTGAAGCTCTATTGTTAGGTATATACACATTTAAGATTGTTATGTCCTCTTGGTGAATTTAAACCTTTGTCATTATGTCCTTCTAATTTTCCTCTGAAATCTAATTTGTCTGAAAAAGAATAGCTACCCCATCTCTGAGTGGGTTTCCACTGTCATGATAGGCTACACCAGGCCTTTAGTGAGACATTGAATTTTAGCTCGTTTATTCTTAGTCATTTGATGGTGGCTGGCATCTCTTGTTTCTGTTCTTTGCCACAGAAGTGAGCTGATCTGCACGTAACCTCTCCTGGATATGCCTGTCCTTTCTTGGAACTCAGAATTCTTGGTTGCTTCACAATCTCTGGTTATTGATGGGTTCTAAAAAAGTTATGATTTCAAAGTTTTTATGTCTCTTCCTCACTGTTAGGATTTTTTTCACTTAACATTTTCTAGAACATGACTCATAGTTAAGTTTAAGGGGTACACTGAAGTAGTTTGTACCATACCTACTCCCATCCCCTGGTAAAAGTAGTCCTTTACCTAAAAGGCAAGTCTGAATTCCAAATTAAAGGGGAAATTTACACAGTATAAAAAAAAACTGTAAATCTTACCTTCAGACAGAACTGCATTACATTTCTGGTAAAAGTTAAAATCGAAATAATTTATTTTGATCTACTGTTCATAAGAGAAAACAGTATTTGGAAAGTTTTCTGACTATAGTGGAAAACATGAGTTTTATAGAGTCTATTTTTTCCCAAAATTACATTGTGTTTGGCACTTTGGAGTTGTAACTTACTTCTGTAATCACCTTTTTCATTTTCTCATATTGACACTTCTAGGAATCAAGCCATCACTTCTGTTCTCACACCTTGCATCACAAATTATAACTAAGAAAGTTCTGTCATGTTGGGAATTCCTGTACCAAGATGAACTTTAACACCAGAGCCTGAAGACACTTTGAAAATCTCCTGTCAAGATTTGATTTAAAAAAAATAAAAGTTTCTTGGGAGACAGAGAAGTGGGAGTATTTTGTATTTTAGGTTTATAGCATTATATGTATGTGATGTACAGTAGCATTATATGTAGTAACGTATTGTTTAGCCTCCATGTGTTTGTGTTTTTTACGGTTTTTTCCCTGTAATTGATTTCTAATCTCATAGTGTTGTGGACAGAAAAGATGCTTGATATGATTTCAGTTTTCTTAAATTTACCAAGGCTTGATTTGTGACCCAAGGTGTGATCTATCCTGGAGAATGTTCTGTGTGCACTTGGGAAGAAAGTGTAATCTGCTGTTTTTGGATGGAATGTCCTATAAATATCAATTAAATCTATCTGGTCTACTGTGTCATTTAATGTTTGTGTTTCCTTATTAATTGTCTGTCTTGATAATCTGTCCATTGGTGTAAGTGAGGTGTCAAAATCCCCCACTATTATTGTGTTACTGTTGATTTCCTCTTTTATAGCTGTTAGTATTTGCCTTATGTATTGAGGTGCTCCTATGTTGGTTGCATATATATTTATAGTTGTTGTATCTACTTCTTAGATTTATCCCTTGATCATTATGTAGCGTCCTCACTTGTCTCTTGTAACAGTCTTTATTTTAAAGTCTATTTCATCTGATATGAGTATTGTTACTCCAGCTTTCTTTTGTTTTCCATTTGTATGGAATATCTTTTTTTGTCCCCTCATTCCAGTCTATATGTGTCCCTAGGTCTGAAGTGGGTCTCTTGTAGACAGCATATATATGGGTCTTGTTTTTGTATCCATTCAGCAAGCTTGTGTCTTTTGGTTGGAGCATTTAATACATTCACATTTAAGGTAATTATCGATATGTATGTTCCTATTACCATTTTCCTAATTCTTTTGAGTTTTTTTTTTTTTTTTGGAGGTCCTTTCCTTCTCTTGTGTTTCCCACTTAGAGGAGTTCCTTAAGCATTTGTTGTAGAGCTGTTTTGGTGGTGTTGAATTCTCTTAGCTTTTGCTTGTCTGTAACGCTTTTGATTTCTCCATTGAATCTGAATGAAATCCTTGCCGGGTAGAGTAATCTTGGTTGTAGATTCTTCCGTTTAATCACTTTAAATATATCACGCCACTCCCTGCTGGCTTGTAGAGTTTCTGCTGAGAAATCAGCTGTTCACCTTATGGGAGTTCCCTTGTATGCTATTTTTCATTTTTCTCTTATTGCTTTTAATAATTTTTCTTTGTTTTTAATTTTTGTCAATTTGATTACTATGTGTATCAGCATGTTTCTCCTTGGGTTTCTCCTGCCTGCGATTCTCTGCACTTTCTGGACTTGGGTGACTATTTCCTTTCTCATGTTAGGGAAGTTTTCAACTATAATCTCTTCAAGTATTTTCTCGGGTCCTTTCTCTCTCTCTTCTCCTTCTGGGAACCCTATAATGTGAATTTTGGTGTGTTTAATGTTGTCCCAGAGTTCTCTTAGGCTGTCCTAATTTCTTTCCATTCTTTTTCTTTATTCTGTTCTGTGACAGTGAATTCCACCTTTCTGTTCCAGGTCACTTATCTGTTCTTCTGCCACAGTTATTCTGCTATTTTTTCCTGCTAGTGTATTTTTCATTTCAGTTATTGTATTGTTCATCTCTGTGTTTTTGTTCTTTTATTCTTCTAGGTGTTTGTTCTTTAACTTTTCTAGGTCTTTTAAAAACATTTCTTGCATCTTCTCGTTCTTTGCCTCCATTCTCCTTCTGAGGTCCTGGATCGTCTTCACTGCCATTATTCTGAATTCCTTTTCTGGAAGATTGCTTATCTCCACTGCTTTTAATTGTTTTTCTGAGGCTTTATCTTGTTCCTTCATCTGGTACATAGTCCTCTGCTTTTTCATTTTGTCTATCTTTCTGTGAATGTTGTTTTTGCTCCACAGGCTGCAGGATTGTAGTTCTTCTTGCTTCTGCTGTCTGCCCTCTGGTGGATTAGGCTATCTATGAGGCTTGTGTAAGTTTCCTGATGGGAGGGACTGGTGGTGGGTAGAGTTGGTTGTTGCTATGGTGGGCAGAGCTCAGTAAAACTTTAATCCGCTTGTCTGCTGATGCGTGGGGCTGGGTTCCGTCCCTGTTAGTTGTTTGGCCTGAGGCCACCCAACACTGGAGCCTACCCAGCTCTTTGGTGGGGCTAATGGTGGACTCTGGGAGGGCTCACGTCAAGGAGTACTTCCCAGAACTTCTGCTGCCAGTGTTCTTGGCCCCACAGTGAGACACAGCTACCCCCTGCCTCTGCAGGAGACCCTCTAACACTAGTGGGTAGGTATGGTTCAGTCTTCTATGGTAGGTCTCCCAGGTAGGTCTGGGTCACTGCTCCTTCCCCTGGGTCCCGATGCACACACTACTTTGTGTGTGCCCTCTAAGAGTGGAGTCTCTGTTTCCCCCAGTCTTGTCGAAGTCCTACAATCAAATCCCGTTAGCCTTTAAAGTCTGATTCTCTAGGAATTCCTCCTCCCATTGCCAGACCCCCAGGTTGGGAAGCCTGACGTGGATCTCAGAACCTTCACTCCAGTGGGTGGACTTCTGTGGTATAAGTGTTCTCCAGTCTGTGAGTCACCCACCCAGAAGTTATGGAGTTTGATTTTATTGTGATTGCACCCCTCCTACCATCTTACTGTGGTTTCTCCTTTGTCTTTGGATGTGGGGTATCTTTTTGGGTGAGTTCCAGTGTCTTCCTGTCAATGATTGTTCAGCAGTTAGTTGTGATTCCGGTGCTCTTGCAAGAGGGAGTGAGCGCACACCCTTCTACTCCACCATCTTGAACCCCAGAAACAACTTCTGTCTTCCTATAGCTCTGTCCATGTTCATTAGAATTGAAAAGACAATTGGATTAAAAAGGACCTAAACACAGTGGCTTGATGGATTACAATCAATCTATCAAAATGACATATCACTCATTCAGTCCAATGACTAAAAGCTCTGCTGAGAATTATCTTGATTCTTATAGATTGGATTAAACTTCTGTGCCAGAAATCTTTACAAAAGAAAAGAAGTGTTTCTTGACCAAATGAGGACAATTATCCTCAGTAAAATAAAGCAAAATACCTCTATGATTTAGACACTACTTTTGGGTGGAGAGGAGATTCTGAAAGTGAAGGCTCTGGATGTGAAGCACCTTACCCTGATTCCTACTTGCCCGGGATTTCCTCATTCCCTCAAGTCTCATGTGCTTTTTACTGTAAGCCCAGCATAACAGCCACAGAAATAGGCTTGCTCCTTCTTCTCTATGAAAGAATATAAACAAAGCAATGTTTTTAATTATAAACAAAACATTTTTAAAGAATTTTCACTCAACAAAATTGAGACAGTTTGATAAATTCAACATTGCACTTGTTAGAGTCAAAGAGCAAAAGGACATAGTTATAGCACACAGAAATGAACAGGTTAAAGAAAGCTGATTTTCTAAAGAACAGGGTTCTGGCCCCTAGCATTCTAGGAAAGCTGAATCCTGTGCTAGGGACCCCATTGCTTTCATTATCCACAACATCCAAAAATGAATAAAAAGATCTTGTGCCTTGGAACCTGCCTTAGGGGGACACGGCTGCCATGTGAAGGGTCCCATGTTGCCTCCTGGACTCACAAAGTCCTGCTCACAACCAGCACCAGCCACCAGGTACACAGGTGAGGACGTTTTAACAGAAACAGCCTCAGTCAAAGCACAAATGAAAGTAATCACCGCAGTCCCAAGAGAGCAGCTCAAGTTGTTACATCAGAAGATCACTGGCAGAGTATATAAGTCCATGCCACTCTCTCACTTCATCCCAGCTTACCCTTCCCCCTCCCCGTGTCCTCAAGTCCGTCTGCGTCTTTATTCCTGTCCTGCCCCGAGGTTCTGGGAAGCAGCCGCATAGCACAGGGAGGTCAGCTGGGTGCTTTGTGACCACCTAGAGGGGTGGGATAGGGAGGGTGGGAGGGAGACGCAAGAGGGAGAGGATATGGGGATATATGTATACATATAGCTAATTCACTTTGTTATAAAGCAGAAACTAACACACCATTGTAAAGCAATTATACTCCAATAAAGATGTTAAAAACAAAAAAGATCACTGGCAGAGAAAACGGATGTCAGTTCTAAGCTTCAGAGGTTTGGCAGCTGGTTGGTTTTGTAGAAATAGATAAATGATGAACTAATTCATAGAGTTTGTACAAATATTAAATGAATATTTAATAATATTTAATGAATATTAAATAATATAAATGAATTTAATTTACATTTAAATTCATAATTTAAATGAATATTTACAAATATTAAATATTAATTCCTACCATGCTTGTAACAGAAGCTAACACAGCATAAGAACTCATTAATATTGCCTCTTATTATTACCATAATTTTCTTACTCCTGACTTTACTACGTATCTTAAGGATGATAAGTATGAATGTAATAGCAAACCCTTTATCCATAATTTGAGGGAATAAGGTAAGGGGTGGTGCAAATTTAGGGAACTGAGACTTGATAGCTAAAAGTAGCTTTGCAGTAATTTGCACAAGGACCTTGAGGAAATCAGTACTCATCTCTGGGTTTTAATTTCCTTTTCTGTAGAGAGAGTAGTACTAAGGTATCCAAGCTTGTATATATATTCATGAGTCTACATTGTTCAAATAACCCAAGTGTCCTTTATAAATCTCTTGCGCTTTTTCTTTTCATTATACAATATTCGTGGCTGTTTTATTAGAATACATTATATTTCCTGACCTTCTTAAACACTGTATGATCAACACCATGCAACCCTTGCTAAAAGACTACAGATCATTATTAATATTTTTACAGGTATAAAGACTTGTTCTGGAAGGAAATGTTGAATGTTATAAGGCTATTTGTGTCTATACTAAATACTCCCAGACTGTACCATGGGCATACTTGTGTCTGCTTAATTTCTGTAGCTCTCTACCTTCATCTGTAACTTTTACAGTGTTTTAAATCATCTGGCCCTTATGCTGGAAATTAAAAAAAAAAAAAAGGTTTCTTTTTTGTCATAGGCTGGCATGGAATAAAATGAAGACCTTTAGAACTATGCTAAAAACAGAAAGTAGATAAACTCCAATCTAAGGCCTGGAGGTTTCCTTCTTAAAAACAAACACACAGACTCAGTGTAATATACATACAGTTAAATGCATGCAATTTATATCACCACAAAAAATATATAATCATTTTAATGAATAAAAACAAAGTTAATGCTTAATGTATTGAGAACTTATTTTTAAGAAATAAAGCACTGTTAGCGGCTTAAAAGTGCAATGTATATACCTCCAAGTCACAGGTCTCTTTCTCTAAAGGTAAATATATATATATATATATATATATATATACACACACACACATACACAAACCAGTCCTTCATTTGTGTTGGATTTAGAATAAATGTGGCCTGTAAAAAGCAGGGACACAAATCCATATAAACATCCATTTTGAAAGAGCAATGGAAGCTAAACATGCTCTGATCCTAAGATCTAAACAGTATCCATCACAAGATGGTTTTTATTGGTAGGAAGGAGAAAACTACAGGGCTCAGCCAAAGGGGTGCAGCAATTGTAGTAACTGACATATCCTCTCCACCCCCATCATAAGTTTCAGAATATTGAAGTTTCCTGGGTTTCTGCTTTTTTTTTTCAAAGATGTGTGAGAGCAGAGGAATGGAAATAATCACTAGTTTTTAGGCTAGGGAAGGTTGGAGATCATTTTTAAAAGAGCAGTACTACTCTAGAAAAAAAAAAATTACAATCCCACATCTTGTTTTAGAGTTTTAATCAACTCATGGAAGGGAGCATATCTATGGTAAACTCTTTTCCACTCAAATCCTGTGTTAATGCTGCATGCTTTAGTTTTTTATTTCCTTTAAGTTTTATAAGAATCTTAAAGTCAACGTTTTCAATTTTTCTTTGGATATTTATACTTTTAGACAGTCAGTACCTGTAAGTAGCAGCATGGGAGGAGGCTTGTAAATGTTTTGTCTAATGTTTCATTGTCACCTTTTGTGCACTTATCACTCTTCTAAATGAAACTTTGCACAGCAACCCATGTAAAAAATGTACATTTGTTAAAACTTGTAAATAAAAATTTTTTTTAATAAATGCATACATACACATATATACATATAAATGCACTACATAAACATATATACACATACATCTATACACATACTTAGGAAATATCATTCTGTTACTACTTCAAACAATTTTACTTTATACACCCCCTTCTTCACATATGCATATACAGGTATATACATACATACATACATGCATACAAACTAGCATAACTACACAATGTGTGTGTGTGGCTTTGTCTGTTTTTGAATCATGGAATTACATAGTTCTTATTCTTCTATGATCTCCTTCTTTGTAGTCAATACTACTTGTGAAATTCATTCAGTCATTGCATATAGATGTTGTTCTTATTCTTTGCACTGTGGTATTCCATTTATGCTTACATGACAATTTTATTTGCTCTAATATTTATACATATCTTAGTTGTCCCAATTTGGGGCTTTAATACACAATGCTGCTATGAGTATTGTATACAATTCTCTTAGTCAGCTCAGGCTGCTATAACAAAAACACCACAGACTAGTTGTCTTAAACAACAGAAATTTATTTCTCACAGTTCTGGAGGCTGGAAGTTTGAGATCAAGGTGTCAGCATGGTCAGGCTCTGATGAGAACCCTCTTCTGATTTGCAGATAAGCATCTCCTCCTTGTATCCTCAGATGGCAGAGAGAGAGAGCGAGCCGTGGTCTCCTTATCTTTCATGGACACTGGTCCTATTCATGATGGCTTCCCCACCTAGTTATCCTCCAAAGGTCTTACTTCTGGATATCATCCTATTGGGGATTTGAAGTTTTAACACACGAATTTAGAGGGAACACAAACGTTCAGTCCATACCAATAAGAATTCCCCTAGATTTACTACCTAGGAGTAAAATAATTGAGTTGTAAAATATGAGCATATGCAAATTCACTGTTTAGTGCCAAGTTGGTGTCTCAACATGGTATACCAGTTGTCTCTTATCTATAGTGTACGAGTTTTCCAGAAACTCTCCAGCTCTTGCTACAAATCCTCACCAAGTCTCAGGATGTCTGATTTGAAAAATATTGTCCATTGGGCACGTGTGTTGTAGAATCTCACTGTGTTTATAATTTGTAAGTTCTTTGATCATTCATGAAATGGAGAATATATCATGTGTATTGACCACCTGAGCCTTCATTTGTGCAGCGACTTTCAATTTTGTCCATTTGTTTATTTATGTCTTTTCCATAATATACGTCTTTGATATTGTAAGGCCTATCTTTCCAACTTGTTTTACCACTACACAATCACTAAGCCTATTCTCAGCATTCTGTGCTTCTTAATAAATATCTGAATCAACTTATCATGTTCCACTTTGGAGAAAAAAAAAGCCTATTGGAATTGAGTGAGATTGTTTTGAATTTGTGAATAAATTTGGGGAGATGTGATTTTTTATAATAGTGAGATTTCCAATCCATGAGCAAGATATATCTTTCAATTTACTAAGAATTATCAAATGTATCTTCATATAGTTTCACAATTCTGTTCTTTGAGTTATGCAAAATCTCAGATTTATTTCTAGATGCATTATACTTTATATATTAATTCTGTATATAGTAACATTATTAAATTATCTTATAAATTGTAATACTCCATTTCTGTTCTCTTTTTTATGTGTACAAGCATACCACCTTAGAATAACAACTTTGAGCTTTCCTTTCTACACCTTTGTTTCTTTTCTACTCTGGCCAAGACCCCTGTATATAATTAGATACAAGTGGCAATAAATGGCATATTTGTCTCCCTCCACATCTCAGAGGGATAGATTTCAACATTTTCCCATTGAATGTGATATTTATTGTAAACTGGTTTTGCTGATATCCTTTATCAGAGAAGGGGCATTTCCTTTCCTTTTCTAATTTAATAGTTTCATCATTTATGAATATTTAATATTACCAAAAGCTTTTTCTACCTTAAGATCATCATAAGTTTTGCTTTACTTTTTGATCAGTTAATATGATGGATATAATGATTGATTTCCTAATAGTAAACCATCTTATATTACTTGGATAAAATAAAATTGGTCATCATAAGACATAAAATATTTCTGTATTTATGAATTTAGTTTTCTAATACATTGTTTAGGGTATTTACATGTATGCCTACTACAGAGAATAATCTGTAGTTTTCCATGCTTACATGGTTATTATCAGATTTTACTATCATAAAAAAGCCTACCCTCATAAAATACATTAGGAAATACTCTTTTTCACACTACTGTATAGCAATTTTTAAATTGAAACTATTTCTCAAATCTTTGTTAGAAATCACCATTGAAGAAAAATGAATCCTAAGTTCTAATGATGAGAAGACTTTGGTTACTGAATCAATATTTTAATAATGAACTATTAAAGTTTTCCATTTTTTATGAGTCACTCTTGTATTGCTTATTTTAATTGTCTATTTCATTTACACTATCAAATGTATCGACATAATTTTATAACATCCTCTTATCAGTTTTAATGTTTCAACTTCTAAAATAAAAGCATATTTTTTCCCCCTGAAAATGGTTGTCTGTATCTTTATTATCTTTTACTCGATGTCCCAACAGTGATGCCTAATTCTGGATCTCTTTTAACTGAGACAAAAATAATATTCTGATACTTGTTTGTCCAACTCTTTTCCTGATTCTTTTACTAAAAATCAAAACTATTCCTTAACATTTTTCTGTCATTCAGCTATGCAGTTATCATTTATTTATAAATATCCAAAGATGCAAAGTGTTTGACAAGTGATATACCCCTTCTAGATGCTATGGCTTTGAGAGATTGCTTCCTTTAATACTCATGTTAAGGAATATTAGGACTTCATAGAGACTAAGTAACTTACCAATGGATAGTTAGTTAAGTAACACAGCCAGGATTCAGAGCCAGGTTTGTCTGAAATTAACCCTGTACATGTCCACAACTACATTGGATTGCCTTAAGAAATGTGCAAGATGCTTGTAATCCTAAAGTTTTAGTAAAGCAATCAAACTACCTGATCAAAGAATGAGTAAGGTAGAACTAAATAAAAGAGTATACTATGATTTTTGGAAAAAGAAGTACATATGAAATATAAAAGAATTCATATTCTTACATTTTATAACCTATACGTGAGTTGTTGTTCGAATATTGTGAAGAATTACCCTGTACAATTTAGCGAATTCTCCATATTTTACATAATCATATTCAGTTTTATTATTATTTATTATTATTATTTATTTATTATGGTTATATATAGTCTGTTTTATAGTTTCATCATCTTCAAACTGTGGATAATTAAATGTATAGTGTTTCATTTCATGATTTATAAATGTAGCTAATTTAAGTGTAATTTAGTTAAAGTATTTATGTTTGCCACTTTTTAATGAGAACAGATTTCTAGATGCTTGTGTATAATGCTAGGCACGGCTCTTGGTTCTTTCTGTGTTCTCTTGCATTGTCCTCAGATTTGGTAGACGAGAATCATAAAAGGAAGTAAGTAAGATTACAGGGATGAGAAGTCATTGAGTTTAATGAGCTCACACGGTGTTCTGTCATAATAAATTACCCTACGATGCTTCTGATTAACTAAGCTGCCACTTGTGCTATGAGCTTACAGTACTGTAGCCAAGTAAGCATAATAGAAAACTGTCTATAGAATTAGGAGGCTGCCTTAATTTTATATTTATTACCATCTTGTCACCTCTGATAACACTTCATCCTATACGTGTTCTTGCCTGAAGAGATCAAAATTAAAATTTACGTAAATAGAAGGATTGTAGCTCAATGAAAGCCCAATGAGGCTATTCAGTGCAACACACAATAAGGTGTACAAATTAGAATGAATTTGTTCCAGTTTGAAAATAACAACATTACAGTCTCAAAGTGTTCCCTTTCTTCAGTGCTATCATATATTTCCATTACAAGAAAACACATACCATTAAGTCTATTGGTAGTGGTGTATAGATAATGATATTTTTGGTACATTGTACTTTTTCATCATGGGATTTCAGACTAGTCTGATTTTAGAAAAGAGCCCTAGGTAAATGTTTTCTTGAAGAGGTGTTGTGAAGACAGAATATTTATTGCCTGGCCATACATAATAAAAATGCAACTAAATAATGACATGATCAGTCAAATTATAACAGTATATCAGATTCAGAACCAACGGGAGATTACGAAATATATGTAAACTGTGCTTTCACATCGTATTCCTAACAAACATAGTTCTTTATTTTGATAATCGTCTCTGACCAGGAAGTGAAGCTTTATTCCACTGCAATCAGGCGGGGGCTGTCCATCTCTCCAGAATGATCAATTACAGTCTTCCCAGCTCATTAACTCTGATCCTGTAATTTCTTCCAACCCGGAAGACATTCCTTCCGCTCTCTATTTATGCTACGTTATTGAAGTCACCCCTATAAAACTATATAAAATTGCTCAAACTGCCTCTCCTTTCTCCAAATTTTATTGTATTCATAACCTCTTAATCTCCATATGCTTCATGCATATTGGCTTTTATTCCCCCAAATTGTAAGTTCTTTGAGGTCAGGAAATACATTTTATTTTTTTCCACAGCATTTAGGGAAGTTATGAATATATCATAAATGCTTACATATTCTCACTGAATTTATTTATGTTTTATTCTTGTAAAATTTGAAGAATCTCTCTCTCTCACTCTCTCTCTCTCTCTATATATATATACACACACACACACACACATACACATATATATATATACATATATATAGAAGAGTATATATATACTCTTCTGAATTAATTGAGAAATGAAAAAATATTATATTGGGGACAAAATGTCATCTTCACTATAAATGAAATCGATCTTAGAATGTGGCTTGAGTATTGGGACAAAATTAATTTCCTATTTTAATTTAATGTCCTGATGGTACCCCATTATTAGTCTGGTTATGGGTAGCCAGCTACTTCCTGTTTTTTTCTTCTTGGGCATCTGCACTCAAGAGACATGCTTTCTGTTCTGTTTTTCTTATAAAGCATAAAGCATAGAGATGCAGCACAGAAGGATGTTTCTTTTATGCATGTTTTTAAGGTGAAAGAAGAAAGAGGGAGGAATTAAGCTACTCAGAACCTATTCCTCTTTTCAGCCTCACCAGTCAGCTAACAGATGAGAGGGTAGGAGGGTAAAGAGAGTCCAGAAGTTTCACTTTAATAGATAACCCTCCACATGGAAGCACTGTTGAGTAAGGGATCTTTCCCAACACTATTACCAAAGCAAACAGAATAATGTGTTCGTACTAACTGCCGTGATTTAAGGTTATTGTTGAAAAATTTAGAGGTTTCTTTTTTAATTCAAGGAAATATTCTTGGTAGCTTTCAATAAACAAATATATTTGGTTCCAGCCAATTTGGAAGAGCAAGCCCACAATGTGCAGGAAATCCCAATTTGGTCTGTTTACCTTATTCAAGAATAATCTTATGAATATGTTCAGCCCTCACATAAGACATGTGATATATGTGTTTGCATAATAACATTAAGCATGCAGTTACCAGTGGTTACAGTCTGAGTAAAATCTTCATCTATATCGGCAAGAAAAGTAATTACATCCGTATTGTTGATTGATAAGAGCAGTCAAATAGCATATTCAGATTCTTCCGTAATTCAATAATATAAAGTTTAAATGTGCAAAAGAAGCTAAGTTGTCAGTAGAGAAAAATGGTCATTCAAGTAGCAGGAAAGTTGGTTGATGTCCTTTGTAATTTAGGATATTCTTAAATTATTGTTTTATTTTGGGCATACAAAGGGTTAAAGACAAATAAATGAGAGCCGTGGAAATTAGCTATAGGAAAATTCTACAATAGCAACAAGGTCTAAACACACAAACAACCAAAATGCAGCATATTTATTCCCTCTGTCTTAACAGAAGCTCAGGCATTTTCTGAGAGCCTACCTCTGGCATGATATTTGTGGGGGTTTGGCATTTTGAAGAGTCGACCTGTAACCTTCAGAGATGGCCCTTTTTGGGAAAGTGTTTTTTGCTTATGGGTACCACATCAACTGGTCCTCTACAATATGGACCAGCCGTAGTTTCCTTTTGAATCATGCTAGCCTCTGTGTCAGTGTATATTGATTCACTGAGTCAGTTTGCTCCCCAAATGATTGTCAAGGACCTATTCTCATAAGAGAATTAAACTCACGTGTTTTGGATCTGAAAGCAGAGAATAATGTAAATACATTCTTGTACCATAGTATCCCCTGTTATAGGATTTCTGAATGAATTGTGCCTTTGAATTAGCTTATTACACTAGTTCATGTCACAGATGGATGAATGAATAAATGGATTAATGAATGTATGAATGGACATCTCTTGGGTTTTGCAAAGCATGTTTTTGAATGACAGACCCTTGGAAGTGCTACATAGGTCAATTCCTTCTAGCCATGATCAGTCAAGACACATTTCTGATCTCGTCACTGTTTTAATATGATGCCAGTATTCTGACCTCACCAACGGATATAACTGCTGACTTCTGTCTGCTATTTACAATAACAGTCCCCGTATCTACATTTACAGCTCCATTCCTTCTTCTGAACCCCAGATGTATATTTCAAACATCTAATGAAAATTTACACTTGTACACTTCTATCTATATAGCACAGATATTATATCTACACTTGTATATCCCAAGAATATTTCACGCATGAAAAACCTGGTCTTAAACTCACTGTGTTTCCCCAACCTACTCTTCTCCCCATGTTCCCCATCTCATTGAACGACATTATCTACCCAGCGACACAAACAAGAAAACTAAGCACAATACTTTAGCCCTTATCTGCCGCCACTCCCTACATCAAATGAATTCCTTCTCTTCTAAAAAAAGTGGAGAAATGAGTGGACTTTAGAATCAGGTAGTCCGGATTTAAATCCCTACTCTTCTTCTTAGAGTTGTGTGACCTTGAGTTTCTCTGAGCATTAGATACCTTATTTTTAAATTTCTTCTAAAAATAATTTTAAAATCAAATTTTTTATTTAAAAATATATACCTCGGGCTTCCCTGGTGGCGCAGTGATTGAGAGTCCGCCTGCCGATGCAGGGGACGCGGGTTCGTGCCCCGGTCTGGGAAGATCCCACATGCCACGGAGCGGCTGGGCCCGTGAGCCATGGCCGCTGAGCCTGTGTGTCCGGAGCCTATGCTCTGCAACAGGAGAGGCCACAGCAGTGAGAGGCCCGCGTACCTCAAAAAAAAATATATATATATATATATGCCTTAATTAAAGAAAAACTAAGTGGAGAAATATTCCATATTCATGCATAGCAAGACTCAATAATATCAAAATGTCAGTTCTTCCCTACTTAATTTATAGATTTGATGCAAAACCCCTGCAAATTATTTTTTGGATAATAACAAAGTTATTTTAAAGTTTACATGGAGAGGCAAAAGACTCAGAATACCCAATTCAATATGGAAGGAGAAGCACAAAATTGAAAGACTGTTGCTACCTAATGTCAAGACCTCTAATAAAGCTACAGTAACCAAGACAACATGGTATGGTAAAAGAACAGGGAGATAGATCAATGAGACAGAATGGAGAGCCCAGAAATAGACCCACATAAAAGTAGTCAACTGCTCTTTGACAAAGGAGCAAAGGCAATACAATGGAGCAAAGTAGTCTTTTCAACAAATGGTGCTGGAACAACTGGACACCTACATGTAAAAAAAAAAAATTAATCTAGACACAGACATTACACTCTTCACAAAAACTAACTCAAAATTGATCACAAACCTAAATGTAAAATACTAAATTATAAAACTCCTAAAATGTAACATAGAAGAAAACAAAATGAAAATGAGTATGGTCATGACCTTTTAGATACAACACCAAAGCTGTGATCCATGAAAGAAATAAGCTGGTATTCATTAAAATTAAAAACTTATGCTCCTCAAAAGACAATGTCAAGGGAATGAGAAGACAAGCCACGTCTGGGAGAAAATATTTGCAAAAGACACATCTGATAAAGGACTACTACTCAAAATGTACAAAGAAGTCTTAAAATTCAACAATAAGGAAAACAAGCAACTCATACAGAAAATGAGCCAAAGACCTTAACAGACACCTCACCAAAGAGGATATACACACGGCAAATAAGCATGTGAAAAGATGCTCCATATCATATGCCATCAGATAAATGAAAGTTAAAACACAATACCACCGCATACCTATTACAGTGGCCAAAATCCAGAGCACCGATAACACTAAGTGCTGGTGAGGTTGTGGAGCAACAGGAACGCTCTTTCATTGCTGGTGGGAATGAAAATGCTGCAGATACTTTAGAAGACAACTGGGCAGTTTCTTACAAAACAAAACATGCTCTTAATATAAAATCCAGCAATTATGCCCTTTGGTATCTACCCAAAAGGGATGAAAACTTACATCCACAAAAAAACCTACATATGGATATTGATAGGAGTTTATTAATAATTGCCAAGACTTGGGGAGAGCAAGGAAGATGTCCTTCAGTAGGTGAATGGATAAGCATTGGTCCATTCAGTGGTCCAACAAATGGAATATTATTCAGCACTGAAAAGAAATGAGCTACCAAGCCATGGAAAAACATGGAGAAAGTTGAAATGCATGTGGCTGAGTGAAAAGAGCCAATCTGAAAATGATACGTATTGTATAATTATGCCATATGACATTTTTGAAAAGGAAAAACCATGGAGACAGTAAGAAGATCAGTGGTTGCCAGGGACTGGTGTGGAAGGAGGAGTGAGTCGGCAGAGCACAGAGGATTTTTCGGGCAGTGAAAATACTCTGTATGATACTTTAGTGATGGATACATGTCATTATACATTTGTCCAAACCCAAAGAATGTACAATGCCGAAAGTGAACCCGAATGTAAACTTGGACTTTGGGTGATAATGATGTACCAATGCAGGTTCATCACTTGAAACAAATGTACCATCTGGTGAGGTATGCTGATATGGGGGGAGGCCGTGCATGGGTGAGGGCAGGGGGTAATCTCTGTACTTTCCCCTCAATTTTGCTGTGAAACTTAAACGATTCTAAACAAGTTTTCTTTGTAAGAAATGTATCTACTTGGCAGACATTTGGCAGGAATAAGTACCATAATGAAAAGCATTTACTACAGACAGTGCTCAATAGAGGTTATCTATTTCATACCTATTATGTTTCCAACACATTTACTCATTCTGTCTTTTCTGCCTCTCTCATAGTTTATCCTAGCTCCACTTTCTACCAGAATACCGCAGGAACTTAGTACACTATCTCCTGTTTTCAGTCTTGAATGCTCTCATCTCTTATACTTTGTGATTCCCCTTTTCTTTAAGACTTCACACACAATTTTCTTTTCTCTGCTTTAATCCATTTTCTCTTCTTGTCTGAATCTTTCTGGCACCTACTCATAGCTTGGTTTGCAAATTAGATATCAGTTTCTCTGAGAATCTCTTTCTGACCATAACCTCCTCCAATAGAAGATATTTTATACAATTATCATTGAATATATTCTACAAAATGTATCTTCCTGCCTTCTTCTCTATATTCCCCATTAGACTGTAAGATTCTTGATTTCTAGAACCATATCTGTCAGGTTGACTATTACATTCTCATTGTTTAGCGTGAAGACCATCACATACGTACTCAAGAAAGTTTTTGAATGAATGAATGAATTCCTAATCTATCTATTCCTGATAAGCTATTAGTAAGTGACAATAGATTATTCGCTATAGTTTCCAGGACATCCAGACACCCTGGTTCCTCTTCTTGGAAGGTGCTAGAAGTTTGTTTTGTTTTCAATACTAGAATCCCATAATAATAATCCATAGATCTCTGATATTGTTTCCGAATTCTATTCTATTCGTTACCTCGTGATTACTTTTTATAAATGTTAGAATTTAACAATAGTTTCCCAACAATTAGTATTAGCATCTATAAAAGCAAAGTTCCTCTTTAGTTTTCTGGAAAATATAGTATTAGCATCTATAAAAGCAAAATTCTTCTTTAGTTTTTTAGAAAATATCTGCAGGGAAATATATTCCCATTTGTGCTTTAGAGAGGTTTAGCATATGATGTAGAATGCAGTCAAGACAATATGTAACTTTAGAATACTACACACTGAGACTGCAAACCTTCCATGGTAGCTGAGATCCTATTTTTTAAAATATACACTACAGTGAGAAAATTCAATATTTATGACTTCCACCTGGTAGACCAGACAAACAGAGGTCATCAATCTGTTCTCAAAAACAGCTTGATACTTTGACTCTAACCTCTAAAAACATCTCTAATTTGTGGTGATCTAATATGCTTTCCCAACTCCCTATCATTCAAGGTGTAAAGAAATGAATCTGCTGGTTGGAAAAATAGGTGAGGAACACTTTGAGTAATGGGCATGTATATTTTTCACTTCAAGCTGATTGCACCCTTTAAGCTGGGTTCTTTTTTCCCGGAGTTCTGTTCCATTTTATTTAATGGTTACCCCCTTGAAAACAATCACTGTTAGATTCATCCTCCCTATTTCTCCATTTACTGGTCTCATAGTTTCAGACCTGTTTTTATATTTACTTTCCCAGATGCCTAAGTCTAGGGCAACAGCTCCTACGGGTAGTTTTTGTGTTAAAAGTTCAATTTTAATATTTTCTAATATGAAGAATAGAACTTTCAAGAGAGCACCATGTTCCACTTAAGTACCTTCTCTTTATTTTTCTTTCTCAGGGTGTTCATAAAAATGACACAAGTAGTTCACTACCTCGTTGTTCTTAAAAATGTTTTACTAGAAACACTAACCCTTGGGAGGTTATCATGGTCAAACACATTTAGAAAATATATTTTTAAAGTTATATGTCCCTTTTCTTAAGATTTCCCAGAGGCTAAAATGATACAAAGGAACTTATTTACAAAACAGATATAGACTCACAGACAGAGAAAACAAACTTATGGTAACCAAAAAGGAAAGGGGGGGAGGGATAAACTAGGAGTATGGGATTAACAGATACACACTACTATATGTAAAGTAAATAAACAACAAGGACCTACTCTATAGCACAAGGAACTATATTCAATATTCTGTAATAACTTATATGGAAAATAATCTGAAAAAAACATATATATACTATATATGTATTTATATATAAATGTATAACTGAATCACATTGCTGTACACCTGAAATGAACACATCATTGTAAATCAACTACACTTCAAAGAAGAAAAAAGGCTTTTCAGAGGATTTAATAAGCTAATGTAAGTTATGAGTCTCTAAGACAAGGTAATGTATACAACATCTCCCAAATGTATTTGCTACTTTGTTTCATATCCTCTCTCTGAACAGTCTGTGGAATATTTACTAGAAAAGACTGCACTAAATATTGTGGCATCCATACAGTAACTTTTCAGTTTTATCTGGTTTTGAATTAAATCAGCCACAAACCATTAGTAAATTAGTGCACGCATAGCAAGTACCCATGAGCTTTATTCAGTGCAAGTCAGTTCATTTTCCATTTGAATGTCACAAAGTTTATATTCAAATTTGATACATAGAAATGAATTTCTTAATTTTATTTATAGTTATAAGTTGCTCCAAAGAGTGACTCATGTGTAAAAAGGCCACGAAAAACCCAATGATAGTTTTTTTCCCGCATCAGTCGATAATATTTATTGCCTTTAATCAGAAAGGGAAGAAGCTCCACATTTCCTCAACTCGTCTTTAAATCCTTGATTCAGCCAATGCAACAGCGCCCACTGTATTATAAGTACTTCAATAGGATCTGCGAATACATTGATGAAAAGACAGAAACTTGTTCTCATGGGACTTCAGGCCAAGCACCCCTTAGAGACGGGGGAACATTGCTGCAGTGGAGGCTGCCCGGGAGCCCAGAGGAAGGTGAGCCTAACTCTGCCTCAGGGCATCAAAAGTCCTCTCGTGGACTTGGAGGGCATTATGCTAAGTGAAGTGTGTCAGACAGAGAAGAAATATACTGTCTGATATCACTTACAGGTGGCATCTGAAAAATACAACAAACTAGTGAATATAACCAAAAAGAAGCAGACTCACAGGTACAGAGACCAAACTAGTGGACACCAGTGGGGAGAGGGAAGGGGGAGGGGCAGTACAGGGGTAGGACAAATTACTGGGTGTGAGATAAGCTACAAAGATGTATGTACAACACGGGGAAGATAGCCAAGTGTTGGTGGTAACTGTAAACGGAGTGTAATGTTTAAAAATTGTATACAAAATAAAAAGAAAGTCTTCTTAGACAAGGCAGTGTTGGAGCCGGTACTTGATGGGCAAGTAGGCAGACAAGTAGGTAGTGGGCTTCCAATTAAAGAATGCATCACATCCAGGGGAATGCAAATAGCTCTGCTTTTCTGAAGGGAACAGTGTGAGGAAAGGACCAGCCTCTCCTGCACCTCCTTAACCCATGGTTCCTTTCGTGTACTGTGGCTTCAGTCTCTTGCTAGCGTATTAACTTGCTCTCATGGGTTCCTGATTCCTCCTTTCCAGGGAGTGAGAAGTGTGCCCACTGGCTGGCTTCTGCAGTCACAGTATTGTAGGGGGAGATGTGTGAGGCCCAACACTTCTTTATTTTCTTGATATTAAATATAAGGGAAAATGCAATAAGAAAATTGGAAGAGCGAGAAAATTGGAAGAGAAAGTGAAAGTAGATGTGTAGGAGAAACAGCATGTTTTTAAAGAAGAAATCATATTCATTCTATGAAATACCATAAAAGCATGAACTCTAGTATTTAACAGGTGTTAGTGAAAACTGAAAAACACACATAAACCTCTTCACTGCACTCTGAGTACTATCTTGGGCAAAAAAATAGACCTAGCAATAGAATTATTAAGTACAAAACATTTCTTTGGTTTAAAAGCAAAAGATAAAGACAAGTACATAAATCAAAGTGATGCTAGAACTCACAGAACAAGTTCGTATTCTTCCCATCTGGAAATCATTCTTTTCATTTCTTTATCCCACTTCCTAAGGTGCTCTCTTTTCTCTAATGTGGAGAAGGCTCCAGTGAAGTTTCCCCAAACTAGAAAAAATGTTTAAGGAAATCAATTTACTGAACCAAGTGGCAGGGTTTTCTGAACTTCTTGAAAGGCATATCATTGAAAAGTAGGAGGACCTGAGTCTTGAAAAGGAAAAAGAAAAGAGAAAGGCATTAAAGGAAGTGTTTTTATGAAAGGAACTTTGGTTGGGGACAGGGATAGGATGGAAATAATTACTAAACTTGTACACAATTTCAGTGATCTGTTTAGTGTTCTCAGCACGGCCAACATTCAATAGTTTAATCCTTTAAGTGACCCTAAAATAGAGATTCTATTCTGGTCCTCACATTAGGAATAGAATGCAGCAACAGTGGGGTTAATACCTTGCTCTAGGTGACATAGCTAGTAAGTGACAGAAAACAATGGAAATCCATAGATTCAGTTTCCAAAATCTATAATCTTGATATTTACACTAAACATATTGTAACCACTAAATGATTATACTTTTGTATGTTGAATATATTCTACACAATCATATATTTATTAATCCTTTAAAGATTGAATCTAAGGGTCTAAACATAAGTTCCTGGCCAAAACATTTAGATCATCTAGTTTGTCATAACTTGTATTCAAGGCCATGCCTGAAAGCATCAGTCCCACTGTTAGCTGGTTATTATAATGACTCCATGAGAGACAAATCAAACATCATTTTCATTCCTCATGATTGATTTATGAATGTATCTATGTATGGCTGTATTTATTCCATGCCTAATTTGTAAACTTCTAACTGTAAGTCAACATTTTTAAAAATAAATGAATAAAGCAGAGAAAAATTAAATGTTCAAAATATAAATAAAATTAGTATTAAGTTAATGCATAATATATAAGCCATAAGATCCTATCTACTTGTTAGAAAAGAGTCTACAAATTTTGTTCCAAGATTCCTGCCTGTCTATACCAAAAAAAAAAAAAAAAAAGACAATTAGTAAACTTGTCAAAAGAATCATTGCTGGCATTGAGAAAATAGATAAATTCTATTTATCTATGGATTCTGTGGATTCTTGTAAAGTAGTGATTATGGTCCAAGTACTCAGAAAATAAGAGCATCTACTATTTCCTTCATTAAATAAATAAACAACAGAATTCATGTAGCTGTTGTTCTATGAAGCCCTTTGTTCCAAAGCAGAATTCAATAATAATTTCTATATGGTACCAGAATTATAGAGTCCAGGCACATCATTCAATGTCGTTATGGATTAAAATATAAAGATAAAACAAAGTATTTTATGAATTATAGTAAAAGAAACATTAGTACATATAAATATAAACACACATATAATGAAACAGTCTATACCCTTATGAGATGTACTCCGACATTTCTATTTTATTTTAATATCGTTCACTATTTAAAAGTTGACCAGGAACTATTAAATTAATTTCCTGACCCACAAATGGCTTGTGAACTATGCATTGAAAAGTACTGACCTGGAGCAAATTTGAATCTCACATTACCTGTTATGTTTCTTAAAATAAAACGTGATAGATATTGAATAGAAGTAAATTTGAGTTCTTCTTCCCTAAAATAGTAGATAGAACATAAACAGTATATTTTAATGATTAAAGAGAAACGCTTTCTCAGTTTAGCAAAAGTCTAGATTCTGGGGAACAGTTGTTATTACCTAATATAGATGCAGAAGGCTGAGAAGACTCTTTGACAAGATGCGTGGGGGCTCACATGTCACATGGAAGTGGGCCAAGAGCACAAATGTGAGACTGACTCAAGTCTAACTCAGAAAACTGTTTTTAGTTCACCGGAGTGCTAGGGCAAATGCGTAGTGAAGCCCCATGGTTTTAGGTCATTGATTGTAGTCCCAAATATTTTACCCTAAAAAATAAAAATCTCTGATGTATGCTGTTAATGTCTAACTTCAAACAGTGTGACTTCTTTGTAAACTCTTAAAAAATAGACTAAGTTGCAAAATATACTGTATTTTCAGATGTGGAAATAGTTAAATCATAGTAGTGCAGGTAAAATGATACAGTTGCATTTTATAAATGAGACACACCCAAGACTAGTTCGTGGTGTCCTGGGTAACTATGATGCCTTTTCGAAAGCTGGTACATGGTAGGGAACCAAAAAATATGCTTCTAGAATGAATTAGTTAGTGAAGGAGAGTTAGATAGAAAATACCAATTCCTATGCCTAGAAGTATAAAAAATGTTTTCCTACAAGGATAACTTTCATAGAAATGAACCACATCTACTTAATTTCTATCTTTTAAGAGAAAAATAAGCTGTATTTGTATATTTTTCTAGTGATCAAAAAATTCATAATTAGTAGGTGTTGAAATTGGCAAATATATTTTTAACTTAATAAAATATGAACAACCTTATAAAGTCTACACAAATTTTAGACACTTTGAAATGTTCACTGTTGAATCTTTTGAAACTATTTTATGATTTTTATGCTTTTATTAATCCACTTTTATCTTAAACTACTGACTAATGATTGAATCAAATAAGCTCTTGTACACAACGCTGATTAATTCTGTCATTCCCATTCCCATTACTTCATCTTTCCACCCCCCTAATCAATACTATAAATAAATGATGTATAACTGACATCATACACTACGAAAATGCTAGAAGTAAATGTTAACAAATAAATATAGGATGATGAATACAGAAAAGATTAGAATACAGTGTTTTCAGGGACTTGAAACAGCATTTGATGGGGCTGCTTTTGTTTACCAAAAGACTATGAATCTCACACATTTCTTTCTCTTAAAGATAGAAACTATGGCACTTCATCTTATAAGAAGTAAGAATTTATTATCTGCAGGAAAGAATACTGTAATAAAAACACTCCTTTTTCTTCCTGGTGGCATTGTGAAACTAATGAAAGTTGTTTATCATTTTCTCATTTGTAAACATCAAAGTTAATGCCTGAGAATAAAATTTGTAAAAGCAGCATTTTAAATTATACTTATTACTGTTGCTTACAGCGCCTCATTTTTTTCATGCCTTTCCAAGAATATCTAATTCAAAAGGAAAGATATGCCTTCAAAATATATTTGCTCAGAATAAAGTAGCCTAGTTTTCTTCTGATTTTCGAAAATGTCCTGTCGCCATACCCTTTGAAGTTTGGAAATTAATCTCTCCCAGTTTTGAGCAGGTAGTCAACAACTGATTATTTATTCCGATTAATCAGTTTAGTTTATTTAATTATGGTTTAGTTTTTAAAGCCTCTAGACATATGTATTTTCACTTGAAGCAGGATTAGATTTTTAGTTTATCCCTATCTGAAGCAGACATAGGTCAAGCCAAACTGTATTTTCCTCCAAACTATAAAAATTTTAAATGCTAGTTATAAATATAAATGCAATGGGTTTATATCTATATACATGTGTTGGCTACTAAATTACGTAAATAACATTATAATAGTTGTCCTGAATAACAAGGAGAGTGTATATATACAATGGATCCACTTTCTGTTATGCATGAGAATTGATTCGGTTCCCATTTGTCATTTACTAAATCTTTAAAAAACTGTGTCTGTTTTTCTCACATTCTCACATTGGGGGGTTTCAGAAAACCATCTGTGAAAAAAGTAAAAATCTCAGCTGATAATGAATTAGCACCATCTCTGAAGGAGCAGACCTCACCTAGGTGCCAAAGGAAGGGCGTGATGACCCTCATAAACACCTTGTGTGAGTTAATGAGAGTGAAGGTTCATTTCCATAACGACTCCATATTTGCATCTGTGCAAGGCTTGCGTGGTGCCGGCTGGCAAAAGTCAGCTGTGAATCAGACAGGCTGCAATTCTCATCACTCCAGTAATAAAATGATCACACGGTCTTTCTACCCGGCCCAGAGCCCAAGAAAGGACCATCACATTGGCTCCACAACGCCAAAAGCTTTGAAGCACACCATCTGCTAGGCATCTTTGTTGCTACTTGCTCCCCCTTGTAACTACATAAACATTCATTTACCATCAAGTATATACTTACAGAAGGCTCACCTAGGACACGGCGAAAAGGCAGATTCTCTCACTGCTTTCGACTTCTGTCACCAATATCTTCTGAGCAAAAGGAATAAAAGCATGGGTCACATTTGCTTATGCTGAATAGAAAAGGCAAACAATAAAAATGTGAGGGGAAATTATATATCTTTGGAGGCTCTGCTCACCTGGAAAATATCATTTGCAGCCTAGAACTCCAGTGGTCATATTTTCCAAACACAACCACAAACTCAAAGCATGAAGATAAAGAGAAAACCTCTATCCATTAGTTATGGCATTCCAAGAAAGGACAACTCTTCTCTTAATCATCACTGGAGTACAAGTTATTTTATTGAACATTGAGAAAAAAAGTTATGCATGTAATTTTTTTTCCCTGCATGTTTCCCATTATAGGGGAAACTAATGTGATAATATCTATCCAAAGAAGAAAATTTAAGTCAAAGAAAAGAAATGAACATATAATTGGCATTTATATATTCATGTAAGAACTAAGCCATTAGTTATGGGATAGGGAGGGTGGGAGGGAGACGCAAGAGGGAGGAGATATGGGGATATATGTGTACGTATAGCTGATTCACTTTGTTATACAGCAGAAACTAACACATCATTGTAAAGCAATTATACTCCAATAAAGATGTTTAAAAATAAAGAACTAAGCCATTTAGAATTTCAATATGTGTCTGATAATGTACTTCTAGAATCAAATGCCAAAAGCAGCAGTCAAGTGTCTAATTCTGAGCTTGACTCATGTTAATTTTCACTCTGAAAGATCACTCGATTAAGTGATGAAATGAGAAAAATGCAAAAAAAAAAAAAACCCACAAAAAATGTAAAGATAATACCTTCCATCTCTGCTTAAGAGAAACTATGCCTATGTTAACTCAGCCAATGTGAAACTAAAAATGGAAAGAAGGAGCGAAGGCCAACCAGAAGACAGAAAGATGGAGAAAGCAGTGGATGAAAATAGCAATAATCAACGATGCCCTGGTAGGTGATTTTTGAGGGCCTGCAACAGAGAGGAACTCATTAACCATCGGTCAGACTGAGTGTGGGCCATCAAAAGCTCTTACTAAAGGCCCAGCCACTACACTTTCTTACTTCATCCTATTTTATGACTTGAACTTTTATTACCATAGTGGTGCAAAATTTTCTTCAAAATTTTCATAACTCTTATCATTTTTAATTCTGCTGCCACTAGTGTTGTGCTCTATGTCTTCAAGTCTGAATCACTGAAATATTCAATTCCATGGTCTCTCAAACTCTAAATTCTCTCTGCCTTTATTTTGCTGGACTAAACAAATTCAAATATCGTTCTCTGATTTGCAACCCTTAGGGAGAGCTAATTTCCCACCATATGAAATGTATGATTTCTTTGTTCATCTTCATTTAAGTTTTAGCTAATATTTATTGACACAGACTCTGAGCTGAGTACCTAACAGGGATTATCTCAGTTACCATGCAGAATATGGTAGGGGTGGTAAAGTTCTTATTTTAATGATATGGAAACTAAGGTTCACAGAGATTAAACAACTTACCTACAGTCAGTCATAGGTAGTAAGAGAGTAGAGTAGGGATTTAAACCAATAAGAAAAGAAATGATAATTATGTGACATGAGAGAGGTGCAAGTTAATGCTACGGTGGTCATCATGTTACAATTTTTAAATGTATCAAATTAACGCATTGTACACTTTAAAGGTACACAATATTATATGTCCATTATATTTCAGTTAAAAAATGACAACACAAAAAATAAACCCGTAACAACCTGACTTCAGAGCTGGCGCTCTTCGTCACTATGAGATTTGCTTCCACACCACCTAGCTTTACTTCCTCCTAATGTCAACTCACCTGCCTTCAATTCAGAGTCTGTATTTGCCTCTCTCATCTATCTCGGTTTCTCTGTCCCTCTCTCTCTCCCTCTACCCCCATCCTCTTCCCTTCCTGTCTCTACACATACACATAAACACATACACACACACACACACACACACACACACACACACACACTTCCTTACGCCATCTTCCTTACATAGAACACATTACTTATCCTTCATATTCTCTATCTAAACATTTCAAGACACAGTTTGAGTCATTTTCAAGTTCTCCTCTTTTCTGAAAGCTTTCATAAATACTTACCATTATTAATTTCCTTATGCTTTCTACTCCAACAGAACCCATAGTTTACCATAGAAATTATTATACATGTTGCCCTGGGTCATTCACAATTTTTTCTTGTATTCGCATCTCTATAACTCATTTAGAGCTCTTTCAAAGCAAGGAACGTGTAGTTCTATATAATATACTATGTAAATGTAAGTTGTCATTATTATTTCTATTGTTATACTTCTGTATACTCTGCTGATACCAGTGTAGTGAGCATATAATGGGTACTCACTGGGATCCATGTTCATTTATTAATGGCAGAGTTGTAACTTAAACATAGGCTTTTGATTTTCCAATTCAGTTGAATGAAACTGCAACTTACAACCAGCTATAAGCCTTTGGAACCAGAAGCCTGGTAAAAGGAAGCTTTCTGTCCTCAAGAGTTTGAAGACCAGAACACTCAGACCTGTTTAAGTGCAAAAATGGGACAGGCAGATTTGTTATAAATAAAACTAAAATAATTCAAAGTGTGTATCCACTAAAAATATTTAATACTGATGTTTAGTGGACAAATCCACTAGTATTTACAGGGAAATTATGAAGATATAAGAATAAACACTCAGTAAAACTATCCAGTCCTAAAGCTTCTTCAAAAACAGAAATACAGAGAAATTCTGAGTGAAAAGGAAATACATTTTGGCTTGGACTAAGAAAAAAGTTTGGAGTTGTCAGAAATGTAATAGCACTGAAACTTTACCAACCCTGGATCATTACCCATCAGAAATGTAATAGGACAGATTCCTGTCTGAGAAAAATACATTAATATATTCTAAGTTTATTTCCAAACTTTCTATTCTTGGCTCTAGATTTTTATGTTCTTGAGTGTCTGAAAACATACACAGCTGAAACCACAGTGTTGCATAACACAGAGCAGAGGTTCTTAACTCTGGCCGCATATTATAATCCCTTAGAGAGCTTTTTTTTTTTTAGCATCTTTACTGGAGTATAATTGTTTTACAATAGTGTGTTAGTTTCTGCTTTATAACAAAGTGTCTGTCATACAGAGTGAAGTAAGTCAGAAAGAGAAAAACAAATACCTTAAGAACTTTTTAAAAATTCTTAAGAACAATCACTGCTTACGAACAATAGACTAATTAAATCAGAATCTCTAGGGATAGGTCTGTATGATCATATTATTTTAAATGCTGCCCAGGGGCCTCCAGTGTGTATCTGGGACTAAGGACCTTGTCATTGAGCATGGCATGGAAGTTATGGAGGTAAAGAATAATCACTGATGTTTGCATGAGTCATGGGAAAACTGTCAAGTAGTTCCCATGATAGATCTGACTTTGATCAGAGCCAGATCATAATAAAGACATGGACAAATATGAACTAGATAAAATAAGTGTGGGACAAAAAAACACATGTTCCTAATCATTAGAGAAATGCAAATCAAAACCACAATGAGGTATCACCTCACACCGGTCAGAATGGCCATCGTGAAAAAATCTACAAACAATACATGCTGGAGAGCGTATGGAGAAAAGGGAACCCTCTTGCACTGTTGGTGGGAATGGAACTTGATACAGCCATTATGGAGAACAGTATGGAGGTTCCTTAAAAAACTACAAATAGAACTACCATATGACCCAGCAATCCCTCTACTGGGCATATACCCTGAGAAAACCATAATTCAAAAAGAGTCATGTACCACAGTGTCCATTGCAGCTCTATTTACAATAGCCAGGACATGGAAGCAACTTAGGTGTCCATCGACAGATGAATGGATAAAGAAGATGTGACACATATATACAATGGAATATTACTCAGCCATAAAAAGAAATTAAATTGAGTTATTTGCAGCAAAGTGGATGGACGTAGAGTCTGTCACAAAGAGTGAAGTAAGTCAGAAAGAGAAAAACAAATACCGTAGGCTAACACATATATATGGAATCTAAAAAAAAGTGGTTCTGAAGAACCTGGGGGCAGAACAGGAATAAAGACGCAGATGTAGAGAACGGACTTAAGGACACGGGGAGGGGGAAGGGTAAGCTGGGACGAAGTGAGAGAGTGGCACGGACATATACACACTACCAAACGTAAAATAGATAGCTAGTGGGAAGCAGCCGCATAGCACAGGGAGATCAGCTCGGTGCTTTGTGACCACCTAGAGGGGTGGGATAGGGAGAGTGGGAGGGAGACACAAGAGGGAGGGGATATGGGGATATATGTGTACATATAGCTGATGCACTTTGTTATACAGCAGAAACTAACACACCATTGTAAAGCAATTATACTCCAATAAAGATGTTAAAAAAAAAAATTAGGCCAAAGACCTTAAGAGACACCTCACCAAATGGAAAATACACATTTGAAAAGATACTCCACATTGTATGTCTTCAGGAAAATGCAAATTAAAACAACAATAAGATACCGCTACACACCTATTAGAGTGGCCAAAATTCAGAACACTGACAACATCAAATCCTGGCTTGGATGTGCAGCAATAAGAACTCAAACATTGCTAATGTGGATGCTGCAGCCACTCTGCAAGTTTGGCAGTCTCTTACAAAACTGAATATACGTTTACTGTCCTATATAGTCCATGCTCCTGGTATTTACACAAAGGAGCTGAAAACTTATATCCACACACAAATCTCCACAGGTATGTTTAGAGCATCTTTATTCATAATTGGCTAAACTTGGATGCAGTCAAGATGTCCTTGCGGGGATAATAGGTAAATAAACTATATTATATCCCCCCCCCCAAAAAAAACAGACAAAAACCCGTGTCCTAGTTCTTACTTTTATATAAACATTATTTCTAGCCTCATTTTCCAGTTTATTCTTTCTCATAAATTGGTCAGTGGGACTGGCTTTTCCCTTAACTTGCCTTCCAGCTGCTGAATGTTGCATTAATATGTCCAACTTATGTGTCATTATCACAGAATCTGTTGACATCAAGTCCTCCACTCTCTGGCTGTGACACTGGGTATTTTTAGCTATGATGATGGCCAGAGCCACAGACAAACATTCCAGGATTACAATAACTTTAAATCAGAAGACATAATCAAAAAAACAGAGCCAGCAGTAAACATGATTGATTGTTAACAAATGTCTGCCTTTATGCATATTTTCTAGGCATTTTGGAGATTACTGTTCTTGATATAATAAATTCAGATTGGGGTATGAGAAGCCAAAATTGATAAAAGTTGAAATCTAAAAGTTAGAAAGAAACCTACAAAAAGAATTTTTATTACAGGTGATTAACACACACACACACACACACACACACACAGATACATCATAAATAATACTCTCTGACTTCAGTAATAAAGACCATACTGAAAATGGTTGAAGTTCTGACTGAAATTCGTAATATTTTAAACCATGGGTTACAGGCATATTAATAAAGGTTGTAAAATGATCTAAAAAAGATGCAGAAAATAGCTGCTGTGAATTCATTAAATGAAATGGTAGCTTTAAGTGATTATACAATGTATCAGAAACTTGTTTGATCAACTGTGTTTTGAGCAGACATGTGATGTGACATAGATAAAGTATAAAATATACTTCTCAGTGCTACTGAGAAAACTGTCATTTCCAAAACAAGAGGAGGAGAACTGTCAAATTAGGCTAAGGTATGTATTAATATTTAGCATTCTGTTTCCAAAGCAGCCTTAGGGAATATCCAAAGACCCAGATCCTCTTCTGCCTAAGGATGTGCAATGAAATCCTCTCTATATTTGCATTTAAATCTGTCATCTCAAAGGCTGTACGTTGTTCTCCTGACTGGGAGCCACAAGAGTGGTTTCATACTTGAGTTCCTTTGTGACTTCCAGATCTTTCTTTGGAATTTCTCAGTCATTTTGGATTTGAGTATATCACCAAGGGCTGCCTGGGTGACCACCACACAACAGTCTCGTATTCTAATGTGTATGTGTGTAGCAAAACCCTGAGACTGTGCTTTGCTTCAGTAACTTGAAAGAAGAAGTTGGAGAATCGTCTTCAATTAACTCCATCGAAAGAAGCATTGAATTCATAATGACTTAGTTTTACTTATGAAAGACTTCAACAAACACACAAAACATTCTGAAGAGGAAGTCTGGCTTTATTATTGATAAGTTATAGATTATTATTATTATTACTTTAGTTGTAGATTATTTTATCCATCGTAGCAGATGAGCTGTCTCATTTAACCAATGGTCATAGAGTGAATGAATGAATTTACACATAACCCTGGTAATTCCATCCAGTTAAGACAATTGATTTAAACTGATTTTTTTTTCACATTTGCTGAGAGGCAGTGTTCCTTTTGTATGACTCCCAGATTCTATGGATTGACAATAAATTCACAATGAAAGGTTACCTTATTTTCCGAACTGTCTTATCACTTGTTCCAGGATCTTTTTAGTGCTATTTGTGGAATACGCTGAGGAGTTACTGGCTGATATGTTGTTCCATTCCTATCTTTGTAGGGCAAGGAAGAGCAGTACAGATGTCTGCTTATTTTGTAGTAAGAGCAAACATCATCTATCTCCTTCACTGTAGTAAGAATCTCAGTTATATGAAAAACAAACCATACAACCTACTTTGTATTGCTTACTTGGCCAAAATATTTTGGGAAAAAGTTGTTTTGGATTAGGAATGAGTGAGGAATAACAAAAATAATTGAAGGAAAAGAAGATCATCAAAAAATTATTCAAGAAAATTTAATGTAACTGAGAGGTAACCTTCTAGGTTGAAATGGCCAACAGAGACCCCAGCAGAGTGGATAAAAATAGACCTACAGAGAGGCACATCACGTGAAATCTTAGCGCATGGAAGACCAAGAGAAGTTGTACTAAATTTCAGAAATTAAGGGGAAAGAAAAGACCCATGCTCATGTGCAAAGGAATAACATTCAAATGGCAAAATGTCTTCAGGCTTCCAAGAAGCTGAAAGATACCAGAGTAAAGCCTTCAAAATACTTCAATCTTGAATTTCACTGTCAATCAAACTATACATAAAGTGTAAAGGTGGAATAAAGACATTTTTAGACAAGTGACATCTCAAAAAATTAGCTTTCCCATGTGCTGACCTGAAAGCAGGTACCGGATGATTTGCTCTTAAAGTGATTTCAATAGTCAAAACCAAGAGGGACCCACTAAGTAGGATCTCCAACATATGAGACATGTGATGGAAACAGCAGAATGACAGTAAAGGGAGATTCTAGGGGAACAAATAAAAACCACGTGCTGGGGGAATTGTTTTGTCCCATTCAGCCTATCCACAGTGATGCTATCCACTAGAAATGACTGAGGGCACCCACCTGTGCCCACCGGGAGGTCCCACTGACATTTCTCTTTGGAGTCAATGTTGTGCTGGAAGGTCTGTTTCTTATCAGGATTGCAGACACACCACAGCTACAAATATCGGGGAACTTTGGGACAAAACAAAACAAAACAAAAACAAGCCTTATTATTTACAGAGTCTGGAGGGTACATGGCACGCCTGGGACCACACAGGGAGACTGCAGGAAGAGAGAGTGGGAAAGAAAGAGAGGGGCTGGGTTCTACTTTTATTGGGGTGGAGGATAGGAGGATAGGGTTGCCTGGGTTCACTCTTTATTGGTGAATTGAAAACACAAGAGGGGGAAATTAAAGCATGGGGAAGGGAAAACCAGAAGTCAAATGGTCAGTTATCTAAGTCAAATGGAGATCTCTAAAATAAGAAAACTTTGTCGGGGTGGCCTGGATCTTTATCTAGTAGTGTAGCTGCCAATGTGCTTTGGGGTCTTTGAAGTGAATACCTCAGCAATCAAAAGCTTAATATTAGGCACTTTCATTATAATAAGAAAAGGCCACCTGTCAGGCTCCTGTACTGCAGAGGATGGAGCGAGGATGGGGAAGGATCGGGCACATGTGAGGACTGAGGTATGGAATGGTTAATATACATTAATATATAAAAGAAACTGAAAGTGAAAATGACAGTAGCCACTGAAGCAAACACTTTAATTAAACAATTAGAATTATTTTTGATAAAATTGTGTGAGTGTGTGTGTGGTTGTTAGAGAGGTGTGTTTATGGTTCAGGTTAGAGTTTCAGGGTATTTAATTTTGGGTTTTGAGATGATCAGCAAGGTATCAGATCATCACATCTTCATTATTGGTCATTGATTTCCCACAGAAGAGTAATCACTTAACACAGGTGTTTGATTTCTCTGCTCTGTTTCAGTCAAGCATACATTTTCCTTTGTCTACACATGCATCTTCTTTACATTCCCATTCATTGTTCATCCCCTCCAGACAATCTTCCATATCTGCTGCTTGACTAAAACTGCTCTAAGAACGTAAATAAATTCACTGTTGCTAAATATAGCAGACACTTGAAAATCCCCATCTGACTTAACGCTGCAGAAACAAGGTGGTTGGCGGCTTATCACATGCTCTCTTAGCGAGGACATCCCCTGCCCTTCACAGTCTACGCAGAGTTGAAGCAGGGGTCACTCCAATCTAGGGAAAGACACGTAGCCAAGTGACTCATCAGAGGACATAATTATAATGTCCTGAGCCTCAGCTCTTGGTCCATGGGTTAGCACATGACCTGACACATGGCATCAGCACTAATTCTAAGTCTTTTGATTTAGAGACCGGGCAGGAGTCACTCCCTTTTCTGTGGACTTAGGGAAAGGAGAGTGTCAACCTGGAGAATGTATTAAATAGTAAAGGGCAAATGCTTCAATAAGACCTTTGTGAAAGGATTTCAATATAAAATGGCATGAAAGGTTGTGAAATGGAGAATCTCACGCATGTGCTCTCAGAAGGATGGAATTTAAGGACTAAGAGACTGGTTTTCTGTAAATGCCTGATTTACAGAAGGGTGAGATTTATCTCCTGACCCATGAACATCTGCCAAGAATGTCTCCCCATCCTCAAGCCAATGAATTTCCTGCGTGGATTCTGGCTGGACCACCTCCCCCTTAAACTCCTTGTCCGTAAATACATCCCACCTCACAGCTCCATGGAGTTGCCTGTAGTTTGCTACAGCATCCTTTTCCCAAATTATGATTCCTCTGCTATTCCTGAATAAACTCAAGTTCAGGTCATTCATTTACTTCCTTATTGAGTTTGACACCTTTGTTAACTTGTCTTCTGGCTTTTGCCTCCCTCTTCAAACTTACTGCTTTGTGTACCATGCTACCATGGGGGGACAGAGCTGAAATTAAGTAAGGGACTAAATTCTGGTTTTTGTTTTGCATTGTTTTGAGATTTTTAAGCCCCTAGATATCACCACACTTGGAATGATCATACACATATTTTCAGATAAATCTCCCATTTTCTTCAATGATTGTTTTCGTCAGTAACAAATGAAAATTTCCTCCATATTGTAACCATTCCTCACATTTGAGAGGTAGCACCGCTAAGTACATAGGCATGAGAATTGCAAAGCCAGGCTTCCTGTGTGACTTGGGGTAAAAGATGATTAACATCTTGAAGCTCAGTCACACCATACGTAAAGCAGTGGGAATAGTGAAACTAATCTCACAGGATTCTGTGAGGATTAAATAAGATAATGCCTATGAAGTTCATAAAAGCAGGTGTGGAACATAGTAAATAAAACATTTTTGCTAACATTGTTGTGGTCATTACTATCACTGTTGTTTTTCCATCCTGCTTCAAACACTCTCTTCATTTCACCATTTTTGTTCCACATTCAGGTGGTTTTCCTAGGACCTGATTGCTTCTTCTGAGCTCCTATAGGGTTTATTCTACTTGATCTGAAATTACATGTTGATACTTCTCAGGTTCAGATCACCATCTCCCCTTCTCATCACTCTACACTTCCTTCCTAGGTAACCTCATTTGTTCCCATAACAAAGAATATGACTCACCCCATATACATGTACACTGCCAACACCACTCTGTTGAGGGCTAGACTCATCTATTTATATCTACTCCAAGGAGCTTATATGTGGATCTCACAGTGAGTAGGAGTTTTCTCATCCTATCACTTTCATGATCTCTTTCATCCTCACCTGTTTACCCAGAAGGGCTCCACATCTCAACAAATGGTAATTCAGGTAGAATTCCTTGAGCAATTCTTTAGATCAAAAGCCCAAGAACCATTATTGACACCTTTCTTTCTCCTACCCTGCATCCAATCAATTGCTAAGTGCTGTCAATTCTTCCTCTATTTGTATGTGTATTTCATTCTCTCTATCTCTGCTGCTGTCTAGATCTCTTATAACTGTACTGCATTCCTCCGATTTTGACTCTGTCTCTGTCTTGTTTGTTTTCCACATAGAGGACAGAATGATCTTTCAAAAATAAAAAGTGGATAGGTTATTCTTCTGCTTAAAAGCTGTTGATTGCACGTCATTTTCCTTAGAATGTACACTCAAATCTTTACTTTGATCTATACTATGATTTCCCATATTGACTTGCTTTCTGTTTCTTATCAGATTCTTTGCCTACCTGAGAGATGTTTGTGGGCCATTTCTTCTGCTTGCAAGATTCTTCCTGGCCTAGTCGTGTTTACTCATATCCCCTGAGTACTTCTTTAATGTCACAATGTATTTTGTAACTTTCCAGTGTCTATCGCAAAGCTTGGGACTCAATGGGACTCAAAATATGCTTTCAAATGAATGAATGGCATTTATGTAATGACTCTTTGCTGCTTATTATGACAAATGAAAGTGGGCAGAAAACAAATTACTGAGACTGGTGGTTAATGTACACTTCTACTAGAAGGTTAAGATGGTTTCTTTTGTGTAACTTTGTTTTTTCAACTTGACTGGGCCACAGGGTGCTCAGATATCGGGTCAAACAGTATTCTGGATGTTTCTGTGAAGGTATTTTTTAAGGTGATTAACATTTAAATTGATAGACTGAGTAAAGCAGATTTCTATTCTTAATGTGGGTGGACCTCATCTGATGGAACAAAAGGCTGACCCTCGCCTGAGTAAGAGAATTCTTTCCTGCCTGCCTGTCTTTAAACTGAGACATTGGCATTTTTTCTACATTCAGACTCAAACTAAGACAGCATCTCTTATTAGGTCTTGAGCCTGCCAGCCTTCCAATGGGAAATACACCATCTGCTCTGCTAGGTCTCAGGCCTGTGGACTTGGATTGGAACTAAACCACTGGCTATCGTGGGTCTCCAGGTTGCTAACTTACCTTGCAGATCTTGGGAATTTCCCATCTCCATAGTCACATGAGCCAATTCCTTGTAATAAATTTCTCTCTTTCTAGATGGATAGATGGAGGTGGAGGCAGGGCTGGAGGTGAGGGCAGGGGTAGGGGTGGTGATATATCCACCCATTGGTTCTGTTTCTCTGGAGAATTCTGACTAATACAGAGGCATTATGTGACTACAGCCAAAGTGACTTTTTGATTAATTAAGAATGTCTTTGAAGAGGTGAGTCTCAGCCACATGGCACTGCTTTAGAATTTGAGTATTCTGAATTAGCACGATCCATCCCCCAAATGCAACTGTATTCACTGCTGTGGTCTGCACAGTGGCTGGCATAATGAGCATCTCACCAAATGTAATCTAAATGAATATTTTAAAAGACTAACCCTATTAAATATATAACACTTCCTATGCATATTTAAGCAGAATGTATAAATAAGTATTTCTATACATTATTTAAGAACTAGTTTGCTCAAAAAACTGGTAGTCTATGTGAGAAAAAAAATATATATCCAAACAGAAAACATACAAAAATTAATTCCAGGTCAATCATAGATTTGAAAATCAAAAAGCAAGGCTAAAAAATTTGTACAAGAAAAATGGTAAACTGTATTTGTAACGGCATAATTAGATTAAATGTTCTTAAAAAGACAAAAAAGTCTGAGAGGAAAAGATAAATTTACTCATAGTACATTTTAAAACATCTATATAGAAAGAATTTTCTGTAATTCAGGCAAATAGAATAGCTGGTACCAGAATATCTTTTTTGTCAAAAACAATTAGTAAGATGGGACAAAATAGGAGAAAATTGTCTGAAGGTATTGACAAAATAAAATAAATGTCTAAGAGTACTATTCTTTTTTTTTTTAATAGTACTTTATTTATTTATTTATTTATTTGTTTTTGGCTGCATTGGGTCTTCATTGCTGCGCACAGGCTTCTCATTGCTGTGGCTTCTCTTGTTGCAGGGCATGGGCTCTAGGCACATGCGCTCCAGTAATTGTGGCATGCAGCCTCAGTAGTTGTGGCGCACGGACTTAGTTGCTCCGTGACCTGTAGGATCTTCATGGACCAGGGCTCGAACCCATGTCCCCTGCACTGGCAGGCAGATTCTTAACCACTGCGCCACCAGGGAAGTCCCAAGAGTACTATTCTTGAGAAAAGAGAAGCAGCGGAGGTAAAATCAACATAAGCCCTCTCTTTTGCTTGAGGCCATTTCCACGTTCTTCCTGCAGGAGTTTAGAACCCGAGAAGCCTGTGTTCTCACTGGGCAGGGAAGACAGAGGTCAGAGACCCAGGAGGCAAAGCCACTGCAGAGTGAGGGACAAAGTACAGGACACAAGGAGACTGCACAGATGGGACCCCCAAGATCTGGATCCAAAACACCTCAAGTCATTGCCTGACTCCTTAGCTGTCCTATCAGTAAGCACAGCCACATATCCATAAAAACTCTGGTAGCTACAGCTACTATCAATAATATGCATGAATTTTTGCTTTGTGAATAAGTTCATTTGTGTCATTTTTTTAGTTTCCACCTATAAGTGATATCACATGGTATTTGTCTTTCTCTGTCTGACTTACTTCACTTAGCATGACAATCTCCAGGTCCATCTAGGTTGCTGCAAATGGCATTATTTCACTCTTCTTAATGGCTGCGTAATATTCCATTGTGTATATATCACATCTTCTTTATCCGTTCATCTGTCAGTGAGCACTTAGGTTGCTTCCATGTCTTGGCTATTATGAATAGTGCTGCTATGGACATTGTGGTGTATAATAAGCAAGTATAATAAGTATAAAATAGAGGAAAAAATTAAGAAAATAAAGTCATCTAAATACTGGGGGAAAAAGGAAAAGAAAAAGAAGAAGCAGCACCATATGCTCAAAACATCAAAGCTTGGATTCACCCCAGTATCTTCCTCAGACACCAATATCCAGCTGCCTATTCAGCTTCTCCACTTGGGTGTCAAGTCAGTGTCTTACATGTTACAGGTCTAAGATGGAGCTTCCACTATTTCCCCCCAACTTGCCCATCTTCCCTCTTCCTCATCTTAGTGTGTGGCAACTCCGTTCTTTCACTTGATTAGACCACACATCTTCCTGTTAGTCTCTTTCTTCTACATGCCATCCTTCAGTCTATTCTCCAAAGAGCAGCTAAAGTGATCCTATAGAAAGTTGTTAGATTATATGACACCAATGGCCCAAATAGCTCACGGTGTTCTCATCTTCTAAAAAAAATTTTACAACGGGTTTTATTTGTAAAAGTCTGTCAGAAAATCAAAAATCTCAAAAGATTTTCTTTGTTCCACTCCCACTAAAACCAGATAAAACTTTATTGAATGCTGGCCCCCTGAAAGTAGCACCGAAATAACTTGTTAGTAAGGCAAAGTGGATATTATTGCTTCTTGCAATAAGGTAGAACATTGTATTCAGAGGATACAATTGAGATATATTGTATCTCAGAAAGATGTGAAAAAACTGGGATATTTATGAGGCTTTTGTGTTTAAAGTAGGTCTTTGAATGTGGGCGTTTAATTAGAATGGCAAGGATCATGATGTAACAGTGTAGGATTGGTAAGCACAGCCAGATGAAAATTTAAGGGAGGAGTTTTACGGAGAGTCTTGGTGAACAAATAGCTGGATGTTGGCTGTGCAACATTTATTTTCCTGGGCAATTATTTTCTGGAAGAGCAGTCATGTTGATGAAAATAGTGGCAACTGAAGGCAGCCTATACAAAGATACAGTCAAATAGTAAAGTTGAAAAAGAAAAGTAGACTGCAATCTGTTATAAGGATAGATGATTTAATTCTCACAAGATACACTCACCTCTCTACTGGCTACTCGTGCCTGCTCTCTGAGGTTAGAATATTACAGTCTTCCTATGAATACCTAGAAGAGATCAAATATGGTTGATTTATAAGATATTATCAGTCCAGCCTGGTCATTAAAAATATTCAAATATCTAAATGCTAAAATTGACGGTGTTTATTGACTTAATTAGATCAACTATCACTACATTTATGTGCCAAACAGAAAAAATATATCATCAAAATAGTAATTTAATTGAACATCAATTGCTTTAGTATATTTTCAGAACACACGATCTGCTCCCACTTGCACTGTTTCCACCATGATCCAAGACACCATTGTTCGAGCAGGCAGGTGGCTAGGTAGAAGCAGAGGAGGGAGGCATGGGTCAGGTGGTAGGAAACCATACATCTTGAGACAACAGGGGTCCTCGGGCAGACAAAGAAAGGCAGCAAAAGGTGGGAATCTTCAGCATCCAAATGTAACCTTTTGCTCACGCCCCCATTACAATAAAATTAGCCTTGCTATAAAGAAATACCCATCAAGCACCCATGCCATGACACTTCCCATCCAGACCAAACAAGAGCAAAAACCCTTCCCCCCGTTGGGAAGGTGGACCTGGGATGAAAATCAGGAAATGCAACCTCAAACCCCTCCCTCCTCAATGAATATTCCACCCAATCATTTTCACACCCCATATTACCAGTGTGCCAAAGGAACACGGGGTCGTTGCTCACCTGAGCCTGCCCACTCTCCCTCCTGAGAGGGTACTATTGCTTAATAAATCCTCGCTTTGCTTTCTTGGCCTCCGTGTCTCATCTCTGACTTCTTTCTGGGAGGAGACAAGAACTTACCTCTGGTAACACCATCATCTCCTATCAGGATTATTGCAATGACCTCTGGCTCTCTGCTTGCTCCCTCCATGGCCCACCCTTCAGTCTGTCCTCCACAGAGCAAACCGAAGTATCCTGTTGATAGTTGTCAGATTACGTCAACCTATGCTCAAATTCTCTCATGACTTTCCATCTTGCTTAAAGGGAGAGCCAAATTCTTCACCATGGCCACCAAGGCTCTTTCCAGTCTGGTTCCCATGAGCTCTCTGACCTCGTCTCCTACTGCTCTGCTGTCATCACCTCTGCTCCAGGCACCCAGCCTTGCTGCACCTGGTCTAGGTCAGGCTTGCTCTTTCCTCTGCTTCGAGTGGAATCCCCCTTGTACACACGTATGCTTCTTTAGCCACTCTCCTTGTTTGATTTTTCTCTGTAGCACTTAGCACCAACTAGTATGCTGTATATCTAAGTATTTCTCTGGCTTATTGACTGTATTCTTCCACTAAAATATAGGATCTGTGAGGATAGAAATCATTCTATTTCTGAATTGAAAACTATTTTTACAACTAATGAATGGCTTACAAGACCAGATCATCCAAAGAAGGGCACAATAAGCCTTGCATCTACTATTACAAAAAGCCATATAAATACTCTAGAAATGAATGAGTCATTCCTCTTCTGTGTTCTCATTATCTTTTTTGTGTCCCCCTTATAACAGTCCGTGCTTTCATTACAGTAGCTGTGTTCCTATTTACCTTTCTTGTGCTAATAAGAGGTCTCTTATAGGTTTTGCTTTATTCACATTTGTGTGGCCAGATCCTACCATAGAACTTGATAGTCAATAAGTCAGACTCATGGATGTTTGATCCCTCTTTTGTGATTTTGTTTATTTTTACCTTGTGGGGGAGAAAGTAACATTAAAAAGTAAATGCTAGAGATTCCCCACCGCCATGAGGTATAGGAAAGCTGAATAAAGTAATGAGTAAATGGTGCTGTGCTGATTGCACAGGCTGCTGGATGAAAAGATCATCTTATTCTTTCTTCCCATGTGTTCCTGTGACTCTTTCAGGTAATTCTCCCATCTCACTATTCCTCTCCCAATAGGGCTTTCTGCCCTCACTCCATTTCTCATATCAAAAATAAATAGAAAAGAGACATGAGGGATACTACAGAGCAGAAGAAGTGACTTCACAACACCCTAAATACCAAGCACCAGGTGTAAATTTTTGTGTATCTTTCTCAAAGCTTGAGTGACTGAATGGTCTTGGTCTGAATAAGACTGTCGTATTGGTTTTTGTTTGTTTGCTTCTGTGTACTAATTACCTCTGTTTTGAAATATCTGCTTTTCTAAGAGGTAAGCTAAAACTTCCTTTTCTGTTCGAATGCTATTTTGCTTGCAAAAATGTTCAAGGGACATCAAAACTTGTTTTAAGAAAGATCGTTTTATCCGTTAGCATTGTATATGCCTTAGTGTGATCCATAAAGATTTTTTCACATTAAACATTTAGCCAGTAACCTTGACATGAGACCAAATTCCAACTCAAATGTCAGCAGAAAGAAATGTCAGGTTTTATGAAAATTTTGCTTATGAATTTTAAATGTGAGAATAATGTTCTTTGGATTTTAAAAATAGCCCACTCTCCATTGTCTTTATTATTACTCTAAACTTTAATATTTCAGACAAAGACTTTTCAGTTGTTTGAATTAGTTAAATTCAGACAGAGACCTTATGAATATTGATCATTAAAATTTTACCATTTGCCAAAACTGAAGTAATTTCTAGAACTACTTCTATGATTTTGAATAAAACATCTAGGTGCACTCTGTATTCTTTTATCATATGCTCACTTTTGGAATTATTTTTTTTCAATATTGTTTTATTAAAAGTCAGAACTATTAATATGGTGCTATGCGGACTGAATATGAATTGGAAACTAAAATCTAGATTTAGAATAACGTTATCTCAGATTTGTAGGAGTAGATGAATAGAAAGAGGAGCCTTAATCACAAAATTCTCATAGAGGCGTGAAAGACAGTCGTGTGACCACAGTTACTTTAGAATTAGAATCTATTACAATTAATTAATTAGACTTTATCTCTTGATTTTGTTTTAAAAAATGACATTGCATAGTATCCCTCTCCAAACCGGTTCCTTTGTCTCTGCTAAAGTATGAAGAGTAAAGTATTATGTGAATTGCTATTGAGTATTTGAAATGAATAGCTTCTATTAGTTTCCATTAGCCTGCAAGGAACTGTTTTCCAAATATATTAAAGACTTTTACTACAATGTTAAAGAAACCAAAATCGCTAAAAAAAAACCTTTAAACAGAACTTGACTGTAGAAATGGCTAACTCTGAGTGTGTATAAAGTGTCCGACGCTGTGCTAAGTGTTTTACAGGCATTATCTTGTTTAAATATTATAATGACTATGAAATAAGTACCATAAACAGAATAAAAACTGAGATACAGAGAGGTCCACGTACTCTCCCACAGCAAGCTGCTGGTCTGGGATTTGAATTCGAGTTTGTCTGGCTCCAGCAGCTGTGCCCTGACCAGTGTGATGTTATCTGTTCAAACACCTCTGCTCTCTTACAGGGCCCCTTGCTGTGAAGACTAGACTTTCCAACCTCACTGGCTTCAGGCTTGGTCAAAAGACAGACTGCGGCAAATGGGTGATAGAAACTGACATGTTTCCAAACGGGAGATTGACAAGCTATCACATGGGCCCCCATGCTCAGTTACCACTTCCCTCAGCCTAGCAGTGTCCCCCCATAGCACTGTTCGTACAGCGTGGGTTTCAGGTGATAGTGACACCAAACAACGCCCCCAGGCAGTGATGTACATGCAATTAAGTGTTCACTGTTACATGCCATTGAGATCGCCGGGACTTTTTTTTTTTTAAACATCTTTATTGGAGTATAACTGCTTTACAATGGTGTGTTAGTTTCTGCTTTATAACAATGCAAATCAGTTATACATGTACATATATCTCCATGTCTCTTCCCCCTTACGTCTGCCTCCCTCCCACCCTCCCTATCCCACCCTTCTAGCTGGTCACAAAGCACCGAGCTGAGCTGATCTCCTTGTGCTATGCGACTGCTTCACGCTAGCTATCTATCTTACATTTGGTAGTGTGTATATGTCCATGCCACTCTCTCACTTCGTCCCAGCTTACCCTTCCCCCTGCCCGTGTCCTCAAGTCCGTTCTCTAGTAGGTCTGCGTCTTTATTCCCGTCTTGCCGGTAGGTTCTTCATGACCTTTTTTTTTTTTTAGATTCCATATATATGTGTTAGCATACGGTATTTGTTTTTCTCTTTCTGACTTAATTCACTCTGTATGACAGACTCCATGTCCATCCATCTCAGTACAAATAACTCAATCTCTTTTCCTTTCGTGGCTGAGTAATATTCCATTGTATATATGTGCCACATTTTCTTTATCCATTCATCTATCGATGGACACTTAGATTGCTTCCATGCCCTGGCTATTGTAAATAGAGCTGCAATGACCATTGTTGTACATGACTCTTTTTGAATTATGGCTTTCTCAGGGTATATGCCCAGTAGTGGGATTGCTGGGTCATATGGCATTTCTATTTTTAGTTTTTTAAGGAACCTTCACACTGTTCTCCATAGTGAATGTATCAATTTACATTCGCACCAACATTGCAAGAGGGTTCCCTCTTCGCCACACCCTCTCCAGCATTTACTGTTTGTAGATTTTTTGATTATGGCCATTCTGACTGGTGTGAGATGATATCGCATTGGAGTTTTGATTTGCATTTCTCTAATGATTAATGATGTTGAGCATTCTTTCATGTGTTTGTTGGCAGTCTGTATATCTTCTTTGCAGAAATGTCTATTTAGGTCTTCTGCCCATTTTTGGATTGGGTTGTTTGTTTTTTTGATATTGAGCTGCATGAGCTGCTTGTAAACTTTGGAGATTAATCCTTTGTCAGTTGCTTCATTTGCAGATATTTCCTCCCATTCTATGGGTTGTCTTCATCTTGTTTATGGTTTCTTTTGCTGTGCAAAAGCTTTTAAGTTTCATTAGGTCCCATTTGTTTATTTTTGTTTTTATTCCATTTCTCTAGGAGGTGGGTCAAAAGGGATCTTGCTGTGATTTATGTCATAAAGAGTTCTGACTATGTCTTTCTCTAAGAGTTTTGTAGTGTCTGGCCTTACATTTAGGTCTTTAATCCATTTTGAGTTTATTTTTGTGTATGGTGTTAGGGAGTGTTCCATTTTCATTCTTTTACATGTAGCTGTCCAGTTTTCCCAGCACCACTTATTGAAGAGGTCATCTTTTCTCCATTGTATATTCTTGCCTCCTTTATCAGAGATAAGGTGACCATATGTGCATGGGTATATCTCTGGGCTTTCTATCCTGTTCCATTGATCTATATTTCTGCTTTTGTACCAGTACCATACTGTCTTGATTACTGAAGCTTTGTAGTATACTCTGAAGTCAGGGAGCCTGATTCCTCCAGCTCCATTTTTCTTTCTCAAAATTACTTTTGTTATTTGGGGTCTTTTGTGTTTCCATACAAATTGTGACATTTTTTGTTCTAGTTCTGTGAAAAATGCCAGTGGTAGTTTGATAGGGATTGCATTAAATCTGTAGATTGCTTTGGGTAGTAGAGTCATTTTCACAATGTTGATTCTTCCAATCCAAGAACATGGTATATCTCTCCATCTATTTGTACCATCTTTAATTTCTTTCATCAGTGTCTTATAGTTTTCTGCATACAGGTCTTTTGTCTCCTTAGGTAGTTTATTCCTAGGTGTTTTATTGTTTTCGTTGCAATGGTAAATGGGAGTGTTTCTTACTTTCTCTTTTAGATTTTTCATCATTAGTACATAGGAATGCCAGAGATTTCTGTGCATTAATTTTTTATCCTTCAACTTTACCAAATTCATTGATTAGCTCTAGTAGTTTTCTGGTAGCATCTTTAGGATTCTCTATGTATAGTATCATGTCCTCTGCAAACAGTGACAGCTTTACTACTTCTTTTCCGATTTGGATTCCTTTTATTTCTTTTCTTCTCTGATTGCTGTGGCTGAAACTTCCAAAACTATGTTGATTAATAGTGGTGAGAGTGGGCAACTTTGTCTTGTCCCTGATCTTAGTGGAAATGGTTTCAGTTTTTCACCATTGAGGACGATGTTGGCTGTGGTATGTCATATATGGCCTACATTATGTTGAGGTAAGTTCACTCTATGCCTACTTTATTTATCATAAATGGGTGTTGAATTTTGTCGAAAGTTTTCTCTGTATCTATTGAGATGATCATATGGTTTTTCTCCTTCAATTTGTTAATATGGTTTATTGCATTGATTGATTTGCATGTACTGAAGAATCCTTGCATTCCTGGGATAAACCCCAGCTGATCATGGTGTATGATAAATTTAATGTGCTGTTAGATTCTGTTTGCTAGTATTTTGTTGACGAGTTTTGCATCTATGTCCATGGTGGCCTCGTAGGATGAGTTTGGGAGTGTCCATCCGTCTGCTATATTTTGGAAGAATTTGAGAAGGATAGGTGTTAGCTCTTCTCAAATGTTTGATAGAATTTGCCTGTGAAGCCATCTGATCCTGGGCTTTTGTTTGTTGGAAGATTTTTAATCACAGTTTCAATTTCACTGCTTGTGATTGATCTGTTCATATTTTCTATTTCTTCCTGCTTCAGTCTTGGAACGTTGTGCATTTCTAAGAATTTGTCCATTTCTTCCAGTTTGCCCATTTTATTGGCATATATTTGCTTGTAGTAATCTCTCATGATCCTTTGTATTTCTTCAATGTCAGTTGTTACTTCCCCTTTTTCATTTCTAATTCTATTGATTTGAGTCTTCTCCTTTTTTTTCTTGATTAGACTGACTAATGGATTATCAATTTTGTTTATTTTCTCAAAGAAACAGCTTTTAATTTTATTGATCTTTGCTATCATTTCCTTCATTTCTTTTTCATTTATTTCTGATATGATCTTTATGATTTCTTTCATTCTGCTAACTTTGAGGTTTTTTTGTTCTAATTTCTCTAATTGCTTTAGGTGTAAGGGTAGGGTGTTTATTTGAGATGTTTCTTGTTTCTTAAGGTAGGATTGTATTGCTATAAACTTCCCTCTTAGGACTGCTTTTGCTGCATTCCATAGGCTTTGGGTCGTTGTGTTTTCATTGTCATTTGTCTCTAGGTTATTTTTTGATTTCCTCTGTGATCTCTTGGTTATTAAGTAGTGTATTTTTAGCCTCCATGTGTTTTCATTTTTTACAGTTTTTTTCCTGTAATTGATATCTATTCTCATAACATTGTGGTCAGAAAAGATACTTTATACAATTTCAATTTTCTTAAATTTACCAGAGCTTCATTTGTGACCCAAGATAGGATCTATCCTGGAAAATGTTCCATGAGCACTTGAGAAGAGAGTTTTTTCTGTTGTTTTTGGATGGAATGTCCTATAAATATTAATTAAGTCCATCTTGTTTAAAGTATCATTTAAAGCTTGTGTTTCCTTATTTATTTTCATTTTGGATGATCTGTCCATTGGTGAAAGTGGGGTGTTAAAGTCTCCTACTATTATTGTGTTGCTGTCATTTTCCCCTTTTATGGCTGTTAGTATTTGCCTTATGTATTGAGCTGCTTCTATGTTGGGTGCATAAATATATCTTCTTCTTGGATTGATCCCTTGATCATTTTGTAGTGTTCTCCTTTGTCTCTTGTAATAGTCTTTGTTTTAAAGTTTATTTTGTTTCATATGAGAATTGCTACTCCAGCTTTCTTTTGATTTCCATCTGTGTGGAATATCTTTTTCCATCCCCTCACTTTCTGTCTGTAAGTGTCCCTAGGTCTAAAGTGGGTCTCTTGTAGATAGCATATATACGGGTCTTGTTTTTGTATCCATTCAGCCTGTCTATGTCTTTTGGTGGGAGCATTTAATCCATTTACATTTAAGGTAATTATCAATATGTATGTTCCTATTACCATTTTCTTAATTGTTTTGGGTTTGTTATTTTAGGTCTTTTTCTTCTCTTGTGTTTCCTGCCTAGAGAAGTTCTTTTTGCATTTGTTGTAAAGCTGGTTTGGTTGTGCTGAATTCTCTTAGTTTTGCTTGTCTGTAAAGTTTTTAATTTCTCTGTCAAATCTGAATGAGATCCTTGCTGGTTAGAGTAATCTTGGTTGTAGGTATTTCCCTTTCATCACTTTAAGTATGTCCTGCCACTCCCTTCTGCCTTGCAATGTTTCTGCTGAAAGATCAGCTGTTAACCTTATGGTCATTCCCTTGTATGTTATTTGTTGTTTATCCCTTGCTGCTTTTAATATTTTTTCTGTGTATTTAATTTTTGATAGTTTGGTTAATATGTGTCTTGGTGTGTTTCTCCTTGGATTTAACCTGTATGGGACTCTCTGTGCTTCCTGGACTTGATTACCTATTTCCTTTCCAGTGTTAGGGAAGTTTTCAACTATAATCCCTTGAAATATTTTCTCATTCCCTTTTTTTTTCTCTTCTTCTTCTGGGACCCCTTTAATTCGAATGTTGGTGCAATTAATATTGTCCCAGAGGTCTCTGAGACTGTCCTCAATTCTTTTCATTTTTTTTTCTTTATTCTGCTCTGCAGTAGTTATTTCCACTATTTTATCTTCCAGGTCACTTATCCATTCTTCTGCCTCAGTTATTCTGCTATTGATCCCTTGTAGAGATTTTTTGATTTCATTTATTGTGTTGTTCGTCATTGTTTGTTTGCGCTTTAGCTCTTCTAGGTCCTTGTTAAATATTTCTTGTATTCTCTCCATTCTATTTACAAGATTTTGGATCATCTTTACTGTCATCACTCTGAATTCTTTTTTAGGTAGACTGCCTGTTTCCTCTTCATTTGTTTGGTCTGGTGGGTTTTTACTTTGCTCCTTCATCTGCTGCGTATTTCTCTGTCTCCTCATTTTGCTTAATTTACTGTGTTTTTTGTCTCCTTTTTGCAGCCTGCAGGTTCATAGTTCTCATTGTTTTTGGTGTCTTCCCCCAGTTGGTAATATTGGCTTAGTGGGTTGGGTAGACTTCCTGGTGGAGGGGACTGGTGCCTGTGTTCTGGTGGATGAGACTGGATCTTATCTTTCTGGTGGGCAGTACCACCTGTGGTGGTGTTTTTTAGGGTGTCTTTGACCTTATTATGATTTTAGGCAGCCTCTCTTCTCATGGGTGGTGTTGTGTTACTTTCTTGCTACGTGTTTGGCATGGGGTGTCCAGCACTGGAGCTTGGTGGTCATTGAGTGGACCTGGGTCATAGTATTGAGAGAGAATTCTGGGAGAGCTCTCGCCAGTTCATATTACAAGGTGCCAGGAGGTCTCTGGTGGACCAATGTTCTGAACTTGGCTCTCCCACCTCAGAGGCACAGCTCTGACACCTGGCTGGAGTACCAAGACCATGTCAGCCACATGGCTCAGAAGAGAAGGGAGAAAATTAAAGAAAGAATGGGAAAAATAAAATAAAATTATTAAAATAAAAAATATTATTAAAATGAAAAAAAATTTTAAGTAATAAAAAAACGAAGAGAGCAATCAAACCAATAAACAAATTCACCAATGATAACAAGCGCTAAAAACTATACTAAGGTACACATAAAAATCAGAAACTACTCAGTCGCATACAGAAAACCCGAAGTCTACAGTTGCTCCAATGGCCCACCAGCTCAATTTGGGATGATTCGTTGTCTGTTCAGGTATTCCACACATGCAGCGTACATCAAGTTGATTGTGGAGATATAATCCACTGCTTCTGAGGCTGCTGGGAGAGATTTCCCTTTCTCTTCTTTGTTCGCACAGCTCCCGGGGTTCACCTTTGCATTTGGCCCCGCCTCTGCGTGTAGGTCGCCGGAGGGCGTCTGTTCTTCGCTCAGACAGGACGGGGTTAAAGGAGCCGCTGATTCGGGGGCTCTGGCTCACTCAGGCCGGGAGGAGGGAGGGGCATGGTTGCTGGGCGAGCCTGCGGCGGCAGAGGCCGACGTGACGTTGCACCAGCCTGAGGCGCACCGTGCGTTCTCCCGGGGAAGTTGTCCCTGGATCCTGGGACCCTGGCAGTGGCGGGCTGCATAGACTCCCTGGAAGGGGGGTGTGGATAGTGACCTGTGCTCGCACACAGGCTTCTTGGTGGCGGCAGCAGCAGCCTTAGCGTCTCATGCCCGTCTCTGGGGTCCGCGCTTTTAGCCGCAGCTCGCGCCCATCTCTGGAGCTCCTTTAAGCGGCGCTCTTAATCCCCTCTCCTCGCCACCAGGAAAGAAAGAGGTAAGAAAAAGTCTCTTGCCTCTTCGGCGGGTCCAGACTTTTCCCCAGACTCCCTCCAGGCCAGCCGTAGTGCACCAACCCCCTGCAGGGTGTGTTCACGCCGCCAACCCCAGTCCTCTCCCTGCGCTCCGACCGAAGCCCGATCCTCAGCTCCCAGCCCCGCCCGCCCCGTCGGGTGAGCAGACAAGCCTCTCAGCCTGTTGAGTGCAGGTCGGCACCGACCCTCTGTGCGGGAATCTCTCCGCTTTGCCCTCCACACCCCTGTTGCTGTGCTTTCCTCCGCAGCTCCGAAGCTTTCCCCCTCCGCCACCCGCAGTCTCCGCCCGCAAAGGGGCTTCTAGTGTGTGGACACCTTTCCTCCTTCACAGCTCCCTCCTACTGGTGCAGGGCCCGTCCCTATTCTTTTGTCTCTGTTGTTTCTGTTTTCTTTTGCCCTACCCAGGTACGTGGGGGGTTTCTTGCCTTTTGGGAGGTCTGAGGTCTTCTGCCAGCGTTCAGTAGGTGTTCTGTAGGAGTTGTTCCACATGTAGATGTATTTCTGGTGTATCTGTGGGGAGGAAGGTGATCTCCGTGTCTTACTCTTCCGCCATCTTGAAGGTCGATCCAGGTTATTTTTTGTAATAGCACAATTAAAGCTAACTTGAAAGATACCCACGCTATTCTGCCTTGGCCTCTGTTTGCTTATTCCTCCCACTATGTACAGAAATTTATTTGTAATGTAAATTTTTTCCTTTACTGACAAGAAACTAGAACAAGTCAAAATGTCCTTCCCTGTAAAACATTCTGAATACATCATAAAGTCCTTTGGTAAACTCTGTAAATACACAACATAATTAAATAATGAGTACACAACAATTATAAAATGCCCACTCTGGTTGGATCCTGCACAAAATGCATATCAAAGAGAAGAACTGATACTTTTTAGAGATGATTTTCCATCACCCACTGTTAATCACACCTCCCCTGGTACTGGCTACACCATCTATATAGTGTCTGCAAGTACAGTTCAAAATGGATTCTGTTGACAGGTGCAGCTCTGAAGACTGCTTCACCCTCCGTGAGCTGTCAGCCTCCCACTCACCCTCCTTTCTTTAAAATGGTACTTAGGCCCACTGCTGCCTGCATGCTTTGATTGTAGAGCAAAGATGAAAGAGTGATTCATCTAGTTTTTAGTCTCTTGGAATTTTCAGTGGGCTGGCAGAATCACAGGAATTAGGGGTGAAAATGATCCATTGCTTTTGCATTCAGGACATTTTTGCAACGCCAATCAGCAGCTTCCCAGCAAGGTGGTTGAATAAAAAGGGAGAGGTAAGCTAAAACCCTCTGCTACCTACAGACCTAAGGGTGGGCATGTGCTTTACTTGGAAGGATTACCCGATAGATACCACTGTCATCTTATTTTAAATTCAGTCTCCTTTGGCTCAGCCTATGTCCATGGATTTTGTTTTGGTTGAAATTTGTTAAAAAAACAAGATAAACAACCATGAATCTCTCATGGGCAGCCACTGATGTGTATGGGAAGTGACTCACTGAAGCTCTAATTGGACAGTCATTGCTCAGTCTTTATCAGACATGCCCTGCTATTTACCACTGCCCAAGCCCTGACCCGGCGTCCAGTTGTGAGCAACTCTGTAGACAACAGCACTGCTTCTGTGCAAAGAGCAGCCATATTTTAAATGCCTGCACACAGACTAATTGGACACTCAGGCACGATGTAAATAGATTTTAAATGTTTACTATCGCCTCTTCCTTATGAGTCGGATCTAGCAGAAGTGGTTTGTCACCTCCTGAGCTATGCCTTCTGCCAACTTGGGAGCAGACGATTTTAACAAAATTGAAATCAACAACAGTAAGTTGTAGATAACACAGGTCAATTCAAAAGGTATGTACCTCCTTCCTGTTAGCAGATTTTGCCATTTTTCAGTGATTCTTTCATGGTTAAATGCAGTACATGTAGTAGATATGTTCTAGGAAATTCCATCAGAAGGAATATAAACGACAGCAATTAAAAAGGTCAGAAATTATCATGGACTCCATACTTCTTGCATATAGTGTAACGTGAAATGGATGATCGGGTCTTCCACGTGAATCTTCCTCTTGCTCTCCTACTCATTTTACTGAGCGCTTTTAAAAAACTAACTAGGGGCTTCCCTGGTGGCGCAGCGGTTGAGAGTCCACCTGCCGATGCACGGGACGCGGGTTCATGCCCCGGTCCGGGAAGATCCCACATGCTGCGGAGCGGCTGGGCCCGTGAGCCGTGGCCGCCGAGCCTGCGCGTCTGGAGCCTGTGCTCCGCAACGGGAGAGGCCACAACAGTGAGAGGCCGGCGTACCACAAAAAGAAAAAAACAAAAAAAAAACAACAACTATCTAGACCAGAACTGTCTAATATAGCGTTTTATAATGATGGAAACGTTTTATAAAGTTTTGTAATTCTGCATTGTCCAATATTGGGCCACCAGCCACATGTGCCTAATGAGCATTTGAAGTCTGGCGATGCAACTGAGAAAATGAGTTTTTAAGTTATATTTAATTTTAATTGACGTAAATATCTACATGTGGCTAGCGATGACCACACAGGACAGTCAGGTCTGGACTGCATATGACTTAAATTAGACTCACAGAGCTTTAGTGTTGCAAACATTTGGCAGAGAATCTAACCAAAGCTCTCTGTTTTATTACTCATCTGTTAGGGAAATGATTTCTGACGTTATCTTTGGAAAGACGCTGCTGTCAACTATAGTTGCTTCCACCATCTAATCAGTACACATGGGGCCAGAGTCCAGTGGTATCTGGGTTTTATCCTCCCAAACATTTAAACTGTATTTTTCAGCCATAAAATAGTTCGTATGCAAACAGTATTATTAAAGCGGTGGATGATAAACAAATCATCTGAAATGATGTTGCTTGCCCTTAGAAGGCACAAAATTAAATACAGAAAAATAAATTTGGGTAAGAGTGTATATTTGGGGGGGGGGGTGAAGGCAGAAAACTTTATTCCTGTGGAAACATTGAGAATATTCTTTCTGTTGTCACTAGAAACCATGCCTTGTTTATCTTTGGCTCTTCGGTCAGCACAGGGATTCCAATTTGGCGAATGATCAATCAATGTGATATGGATTTATTGACCTTAAGTGATTGCTCTAAGGAAGGTGAATGGCGTGCCAGGGGTTGGCATCTTGCCCACGAAAGACTGACTAGCGAGTGTGTTATTTCAATGGTAGCTGATGTCGGCTTTATATTGGGATCCCCTGGGAAACGCAAAAAATATCCAGCCCTAACTCCAGTGGGGGCCGGGGCATCAGTAGCTTTAAAAGCTCCCCAGGTGATTCTGGGGAAGATGATTTATTTAGTAAATGATGGTAATAAGATGAAGTTCAGATATATTTCAGAGTCAAGATAAGCCTTGTAAGATAAGACTATAATCTATTACCTAAGAATATGCCAAAGAAGACTGCAGCCGTTAATGAAAACACATATCACTACTAAAAATAGGAAGATAAAGCCCTAGTAATTTTTAAAACAAGGAAGCAAAAGACCATCCCAGACAAAATCAATGAATTCTATTCTCATCAGGGCCTCACGTTTCCACAGATGTGCCTGAAAACCTGGGAATCACTTGGTGATAGAGTCAAGTGTTAATGGCAGAGAATGTGGGTCCCAAGGGGAAAATCACTCTTGAGAGAGAAACAGAGGGAGTTTGGTCCCAGGAACTGGGTTTCACACAGAGCATTAGCAGAAGGGAAGGGAAGGTATGCGTAAGCATGGAGCTGATATTCGAATGATAACCGTACTTGCCAATAACTGCTGTCACTGCTGTACGATGCCTACTACGAGCCACACCCTCTCTCAGGTTCTGTGGAGCAGTTTTCCTTTTTATTTTATATAAAACAGCTGTTTTAGTGTCAGGATTGAAGAGGACTGAACACCTAGAGAGCCATGAGAATTGGCAGCAAACAATGAAGAGGCAACTTGGGAGAAGGTATTAGGGCTCAGAGTGGTATATTTCTTCAACAGATTATTATCCTCCATTATCTGCTTATCAAAACCCTTTCTACCCATCAACGATAATTTTGGAAATTAAAAAAGAAATAGATGAATAAAAATTTAGTTAACTTTAATTAAAAACATGGGCTTCAACTTCCAAACGTAATGAATGAGAGCATTTAGGTAAAAAGAAGTTGTCGGTAGTGATTGCAAAGCATTAAAGTTGCCATTATCCTTTATTTGTAAAGAGAGGTTAGAAATATCTCCTTACCACTTATTGTAAAATTTAAGTAAAAACTGTATCTATTCATTGCAAAGTTGAGTTTCTGATTTGGTCTCTTTTCCAAAAGAAAAGAAAATTACTGTAATTTACAGAGATATCTTTTAGGAATCTCCCACCCTAGACTCTTTACTTGCTACTTTGAGATTACATTTTTTATAGAAAAGTATATATTGGTAGAAATTTGTATTTGTTCACTTAAAGTCAAACTAAGTATATTCTCAAAGCCTAGCTTAAAACTTTGAATATATATGTGCACAGAATAAATATTTGGTGATTGACTGACTTAGATGAAGAATAAGAAGGACATTATATGGCAGTTGAAATTTGGGTTGGCTTAGTAACTCCAGAATATAATTCCGTATGAGACAAAAATGGTGGAGACTGTGTGTGTTTGTGTGTGTTTTCATGGATTTTGGATTCAAAAATAGTTTTTACTTTTGGAAGTAAGAAATCATATAGATGATAATTTTCTTTTAATTTTCCAGGTCATTTTGAACAAAGTAAACAGATACAGAATGAAAACCTCATAGAATATGACTACAGTCTCTACTGAAATATTTCCTGAAGGTTATAGTCAACAGGGAAATTAAAGAAAATTTACCAGATATTGACCTGACGATTCTAAAAGTAAAAATAAAGGTTAAAATTGTTACTTATAATCACTAATCTTTGCATCGTTTATAAAAAGGAAAATTTCTTCTTAAAATATGGTCAATCAGCTTTCTTTCTGACAGACTGTGCAGACCCGGGCACCAGCTCAAATACTGCATAACCAACAGAAGATCCATTCCCTTGTGGAGAGGAGAGAATTTGATGAAAAATTGTGCGAACTGTGGAGTGCATTACTCCATTTTCCAGATTCAGGAAAAAAAACGATGACATATATTTAGGCAAATGTATATAATTCTAATTTTATACATTTATTATCAATACACTGTAATGTAAGATTTGTATCTTTTTAAATAAAACTAAATGAAAATATTTAAAAAGGAAACAGCAGTTGAATTCTCTATATATGTAAGAATAGATGGATTGGAAATCAGGAGGGGGTATTTAAAACCCTGAATGGTGTTTTCATTTTCAGAGATTCAAAATAATGTGAGATAAACCTCTTTCAGATCTGATGAACAATATTACTGCTCTACCAGCATTTTGGATTACAGATGGAAATGGAAACTGTATGTGAGTCTAAGAATTTCCAGAGAATAAATGAAGAGCCTGGAATAAAATGTCTTTTATTCATAGTTCCAAATATCTTACTTCCTCTGCTTGAAAAGATGACATCAGCCTTCTGCAGAAAATCATATTCCAATTATGTAACCATCATATACATAATTGGATACATCAGTTCAAATAAGCAAATAGTCCATGAATGCATATACACTACAAATTGAAAGTAGTGTTATTCCAAAACCTGTGTTCTTTATTTTTTTTGGAAATAACTTACTGGTAAAAAGTTATAGAAAACCATACACCAAATTAGACTTTTCGGAACAACCACATAATTCCAGATGCAGAAACCACAGCCTTGATTAAAGCACACACTCCAAACTTCAAACTTTCATGACTCTTGAATAAGCTTTTTGGCAATAAACATTATGCAAATACAGGCAATGAGGGAAAAACCACTTCTGAAAACTGCAATGTGCATTTAAGTAAACAGCTATGGAACACAAAAATGTGCTTTTTCTGATTCTACTAACTGATTTCTTTCTAGAAACTCCAAAGTCAGGGTGCTGACACACTGAAGAGCTCTAATTGCTATTCAAAGTAAACAAAGGTAGCAAGTGGAATTTTGTGGAGATGTGTACAGATAATAACCTAATAATTCACTGCCTTTTAAAACATATATTTGGACTTGCTGAAAAATTTGTAATTCTTTAGAATGAGCTCATTCTTCGTGTTTTCTTGTGCAGTAATTCCCTGTACAGGCCATTCCTTGTTCATCGGGGGTGAAAAGATAGAGTCCCTCACTGGGATGCCAGAGCAAGCCCCAGGGAAATACTTAGAAATCCCCAGGGGGATGGGGGTGGGGAGGCACTTCCACCAAACAATCACCACCGCGTGTGAGCCAGCATCTGGCATCCTGGCTCAAAGGGCTGTGTTTGGCTTTTGAGGGTGTGCTGTATTAAGGAAAACCTTTGCATCTGAAAAAAAAAATTCCCTTCCTTTTTTTTTTTAAGGCTAGAGAAACTAACCCCCTCATAATGCAATGGCAGAATCATTGACTGTTTCCCCACAGTGAAAGGTAAGTGCTTACAGAGCCCAGGCTGGAAAAACAAAAAACAAAAAACGAAAAACAAGAAAAGGGAAAGTATAATCCTTCTGGAAGTGGTGGTTACCATGGCGACCCACTTAACACCAATCGTACTGAAATTGCGAAAAATGAGAATCTCCAATCAACATGTTAATCGTTAAAAAGCTTAATTGAAAAAATTAGGTAAAACAACAGAAACAGAAGTTTCCATATTTATTTTCAAATCTCCGTGGATCACCTCCATCTCTGCATCACATGTGTAAGCCACATGGAGAGCTCTGCTCCAAATTTCCCTATTAGGCTGAATAAGTATGCTACGTGTGACTCCCTCTTCCTCTGAGTAAGCGATTCTATCTTTGCAGACTCTACCCCAAAGGGATATATGAGCCTGATACAGGTATTTTCAAGTATGGGTCCCAGGCAGTCTGAAAATCAATATTTTCCTTCAGTCCACTGACCTGCGCAATGACCTCTTTTCTTATCTCCCAGTTCAGGAATTTTTGAGCAGTATATTATCTATGGCAGATACTGTAACCATATAATACAACTTTATTTCTTTTTTTTCGCTCATTTTCTCTCACTCCTTTTCCTTTCTTTTTCCTCGCTTCTTTTTGGGCAGAAGAGAAGTTCATATTTATCAAAATTTCAATTTTCTGTATGGTGTTTGACTATGGTAAAGGAAACATGCTGATCCTTGCGTCTGATATAGTGTAAACTCAAATAGATTTAGGTTTTGTGATTTTATTTCTAGAGTGTAGATTTCATAGTATTAAAGTTTATAACTTATTTTTTGTTATATCAAAACATTTGGATACTGAGAAAAATCTTCCAAGAATGTTTCTTTTTTAAAAAAATGTTTTACTCCATTCCATTGAGGAAATCTTTATAAAATGCGTGTATTTTGAGTGTACAGATTTACAGGTTTTGACACTGGATACACCACAATCAAGATGCAGGCCACTTCCCTCATGCCTTTAGGTAGTAAATGTCCCCACCCTGCCACCCTAGCTCCGGGTGAGCATGACCTTCTCTCTGTCACTATAGATTAGTTTTACACGTGGTAGAATTTCACGTAAACAAAATTACGCCTATTTTGTGTCATCCTTCTGTGTCTCAGCATGTTTTTGAGATTTGTGCTTGTTGTGTGTATCAGTAGTTTATCTTCTTTTTATTCATGAGCAGTATTCCACTGCGTGTACCACAGTTTGTTTATCCGTGCATGACTGATGGATATTTGGCTTGTTTCCATGTTGGGGTTAATATGGATAAAACAGTTCATCTATTCACCTGCTGGTTTCCAATTCTGGGCTGCAACATATGTGCAAGCGTATGTTTGTCATTTCAACTGGGTAAATACCTAGGAGTGGAATGGCTGGATTGTGTGGTGAGCATATGTTGCCAAGTTGCTTTCCAGAGTGGTTGTGCTTGCACCTTCCACCAGCTACGTGTGGGAGCTGCAGTTCTTCCCTGCCTGGTATTCCAGTGCATGGTATGCAGGCTTCTCATTGGCACCATTCTACTGGCTGTGTATTGGAATCCCGTAATGGTTGTATCCTACAATCCTTAATCAGTAATGATGTTAAGCACCAGCTGTGTACACAACAGCATACCCATTATTCTTCCTAGAAAGTTAGTAATAAATACAGTCTTAAAATATTAACTCAGGGGTATGGTAATCAACCATAGGTATTTATACCAAAAACGATTTGAATTTCTCACTATTTTTCCATAATATATTAATTACCTTGTATTTAGCGATGAATCATTTCTGGTAATTTGTGTCTTTCTAATAATTTTTAAATTTTATGTAACTGTCAAATTTATGGGCACAAAATTGTTCATAGTATCCCCTTATTGTCTTAATATCTGTAAAATCTGGAGCTCTCTCTTTCATTCCTCCTTTTGATAATTTGTGTCTTCACTCTTTTGTTTTCTATCAGTCTAGACAGAAGTTTATTATCTCCTGACCTTTGGAAAAATCCTTTGATTATATTGATTTCTCTTATTATTTACTTGTGTTCTATTAGCCTTGAATTTGTTTTCTTTTCTTTTCCTCACTTCTTTAGGTGTTAATACAATTTACTTTAGACCTTTCTTTGTTCTAATATAATTATTTAAAACCTTAAATTTCTTTCTAAGCATCGCATGAGCTGTATCTCACAGATTTTGACATATTATGTTTATTTTTATTCAAATAGGAATATTTTTAAAAGCTTTGTGAATTTTCCTTGATCATGGCTTTGTAGAAATGCTCTGATTAATGTTCAAGTATCTGGAAATTTTCTAGATGCATTTCTGCCGTCAATTTAAAATTTAATTCTGTTACATGCAAATTACAGTATTTATAGTTTCAGTCCTTTTAATTTATTAAGACATGTCTTATAACCCAGCATAAGCTCTATTTTGATGAACGGTCCATATGCTGTTGGGAAGAATGTTTATTCTGCCGGTGCTGAATAAAAAAATCTCACAAATGTCAAGTAACTAACATTGCTTAATATTCTTGATCAAGTCTTCATCAACTACTGTGGGAGAAGTGTTGAACTGTCCACGTATGATTGTGGATTTTTCTTTTTGCCTTTCAGTTCGGTCAGCAGCGGCTTCCTGCATCTTGAGCTTTTGTTAGTATGGGCATATACATCTGAGGTTGTAACATCTTCTTAATGAATTTTCCACTTTATTATTTTGTAATCTTTTTTTCAAGTATAATTCCTTTTCCTAGAGTTTACTTTCTCTGGTATTTATGTAGTTATGCCTATTTTCTTATTAGCAGTGGTATATTATGTTAAAAAACATATTTATATATATTTTGTATTTATTATAACACCTATCTGTGTTAACATTTTTTTTTTTTGTGGTACGCGGGCCTCTCACTGTTGTGGCCTCTGCCGTTGCGGAGCACAGGCTCCGGACGCGCAGGCTCAGCGGCCATGGCTCACGGGCCCAGCCGCTCCGCGGCATGTGGGACCTTCCCGGACCGGGGCACGAACCTGCGTCCCCTGCATCGGCAGGCGGACTCTCAACCACTGCACCACCAGAGAAGCCCCTGTGTTAACATTTGAAATGCATTTCTTGTAGGTCATATAATTGGGTCTACCTGTTTTGTTCAGTGGGATAATCTCTCCCTTTTAATTACAGTCTTTATTTCATTTCCTTTAATTTAATTAAGAATATTGCTGAGTTAAAATCTATTCCTTCATTATTCATTTTGCATTTGTACCTCTATTATTTCGCCTCTTTTCTTCTTTCCTTGACTTCTTATTGTTTTTTTTCTTCCTCCTATTTTCTCTATTGTCTTACAGCAGTAACTTTATATTTCTTTTTTTTTTCTTTTTTTTTTTGCGGTACGTGGGCCTCCCACCGCCGCGGCCCCTCCCGTTGCAGAGCACAGGCCCTGGACGCACAGGCCCAGCCGCTCCGCGGCATGTGGGATCCCCCCGGACCGGGGCACGAACCCGTGTCCCCTGCATCGGCAGGCGGACTCCCAACCACTGCGCCACCAGGGAAGCCCTATATTTCATTTTTAATGGTTGTTCTAAGGTTTTCTGTATGCATCTTATCACACTCTGCCTTCAGTTAATGTTATGTCACTTCAGGGAAAATGTAAAAAACAATCTTAACAACAATGAAATTACATTCCCCACCAATCCTTTGTGCTTTGGTTTTCATATATAGGATTTATAGCATATGTTACATGTATGTTACAAGCTCCACAGTACATTTTCTGTTATTTATCTTTTATAGAAATTAAAAATGAGAGAATTGTGTTGACGCAGCATTATATTTACTCACATACTTACCATTCCCAGCACCATTACTTTCAGGAAACCCAAGTTTCCATCTGGTACCACTGTCCTGCCAACTGAAGGACTTTCTTTCATACGGCCTGTAGTGCAAGTCAGCTGGTGACAAATTCTCTCTGCTTTGGTTTGTTTGAAAAATCTGTATTTTGCCTTTATTTTTGATACACATGTTTGCTTAGTATAGAATTTTAGGGTGATAGATTTTTCTTTTTGCATTTTGACAGTGATACTTCATTATTTTCAGCTTGTGTTATCTTTGTCTCTCTCTAAATAATTTACCTTTTGCTCTGACTTGTGTAAGAGGTTTTTCATTCATTGCTGTTATTTAACAATTTGATTACGATGTGCCTATAGGTATTTTTAGTTTATTGATGTTTAGCCAGTTGGGACTCATTGAGTTTTTGGAAGTGAATATATTTAGTATTTACCAAATTTGGAAAATTTTTGGCCATTATTTATTTAACTTTTATCTATCTTTCTTTCTGGGACTCTAATTACACAGATGTTAGACTGTTTTTGTTTTGCTGACAGCTAATTAAAACATTGAGGAAGGATCACAGATCTCAGAGGCACTATTTAGGTATTTTTTTAGTCTTTCTATATTTTTCCCTAGTATAGTCACAGAAGAATTTTATTTCTGTGTCTTCAGATTCATAGATCTTTTCTGCAGTAGCCAATCTGCTGTTAAAACCATTCAGTAAAATTTTAAGTTTATATAGTGCATGAACTATATAAAGCTCTAAATGTTCTACTTAGTTCTTTCATACATAGCTTTTATTTCTCTCAGGGTGTTCATGTTTTCCTTTAAATCCTTAAGAATATTTGTCATAGTTGTTTTAAAGTCCTGTCTATGAATTCTATCATTATTTAGGGATCTGTTTCTCCCTTTAACAAGTCACATTTTCCTTTGTTCTCATATATCAATAGTCATTCTTGATTGGAAGTTGGGTACTGTGAATTTTACATTGTTGAATGCCAGCTCCCGTTGCCTTCCTTTTAGAAAGTTGGACTTTAATCTGCTAATGTATACATGATTGCTAGTCAGTTTGAGATTTTGAAGGCGTGGTTTTTTTTGTTGTTTGTTTTTTTCTTTCTTCTTGAAGGCGTGTTTTAAGCTCTGCTAACAGTCTGTAATAGCTTTTACTCTAAGGCTAGTTTGGCCCTTGTGTTAATTATCTTTATTCAGATATTTATTATGGTAGCTCCCCACTTCCAGGTAGTTATCTAATGCTGTATAACAAATGATCCCAAAGCACAAAAGTTAAAAAAAAAAAAAACCAAAAACATGCATTTGTTATCCCACAGTGCCTGTTGGACAGCAATCCGGGCATGAGTTCTCCTGGCTCCTAGCCTCTCCTGAGGCTGTAATCAGGTATCACCCAGGTTTGCAGTCACGGCAATGCTGACTCTCTTCCTGGAACACTTGAGTGGTTGTTCACAAGACTTAGCGGTTCATGAGCTGCAGGCTGGAGATGTCCCTAGTTCCTTGCCACATGGTCCTGTCCATAGTGCAGCTCACAATATGTCAGCTAGCTTCCACCAGTGCAAGCCGTCAAGAGAGAAGGCATTAAGACATAAACCAGTATCTTCTTTTAATCTAATCTCAGACATTAGATCTCATCACTTTTGCTGTATTTTACTAATTATAAGCAAGTCACTATGCTCTGCTCACACTTAAGGAGAAGAGAGCATGAGTCCCAGGAGGTGTGGACCATTGGGAACCTCTTAGGAGAGTGGGATTCCCACACTAGTAAGGTGTAACTCTTGTTAGGTGTATTCAGAGATTCCCTGATGTTTGATTAGGACTCCAAAGTCTGTGTCAGACTTGAGCATCTCACAGACCTGAACGAGCTCTGGGAATTGTTCACTTTACAGTTCCCTGAACACTCTACCTGACCTCCCATAGTTTTGCTTGGTATTTAGCAACCAGCTTAAGGGGACCCTTGCATAGATTTGGGGGATCTCTATCTCTGCAGAGCTCCAATCTCTCTGAGACGATGTCCTCAAATTACAGCCACATCACCCTCCCTGAGCTCCGTCCTCTGTCTCTTTCACTCAGTGAGACCATTACGTTGCACTTTGCTTTCTCCTCCTGCCTGTGGTTCAGCCAGAAAGCTGGGGCAACTCTAGACCTGCCTCATTTGTCCCTTATCTCAGGGGTCACAGGCCCATATTTGGGCACAGATGTGTCGTCTATCATGTTTATTTTTGTACCTATTCATGGGAGAATGGCAAATCTGGTCCCAAATACTTCATCTCATCCAGAAGCAGAAATCTTCCAGGGATTTTTGAACAAGTTTTATTTTTCCATAAACACTGCAAATAGTATAGTTAGAATATATTTTGCTCATACAAATGTTATAAGCACTTACCTTATGTAAATAAATAATAAAATTAGAGTTAGAGGTTGAAAAGAAACTAAGTGCATAGGAATACCAGTACCTTAAAAAAGTGATTTCTATACAGTTCCTCAGTATAGCAAAGTATCTTAAAAATACAATTTTCAAAACATGTTCAGGAGCACATATTTGATGTGTTTTAAAAAGTAACCCGATGTGTGTCAATCTAACTGTTATACAGTTCATTAACAATTCTTAACCATGAAAATTTTAATAGGGCTTTAAATTTTTGCTTAATGTTGCCCATCCGTATACAGCTTAAAATCCTAGAAATGTCTTCTACAGGAATTTTTTCCCAATGCATGCTTCGCTTTATGGTAACTGTACTTTCAAAGGTTACAAGCGAAAAGTTCATCAGATTAATAATAGCTGATGCCGTGCTCTGCTAAACTTTCCAGCATTTTCTTTTTACTGTCCTATATTTATCACATGGCTAGGGATGTGATAAATGTCCTAGGGATTTGAAACTAATTAAGCAAGAAGAGTACAAGTTCCTTTTGCATTTATTTGCTCCTTGCCCTTGTGTCCAGGGGCACATTTACAGCCCTCTTTCCCCTCATTCCCTCCTGAGGCTGCGAGAAGAGGATAGACATGTTCCCGCCGTTTCTGCAAATGAACATCCATTCCAGGAGACCATCTACTTACTCTGATTTCTACCTGCTCCCTGCACAGGGCTGGTGCCCCTCTAGATGCAGGTGTGGTGTCCGTACAAATTCAGCCTACTGCATATGTAGGAGGAGGGATAGTTGCTACCAAGGAACTGATTAAAGAATAAAAATGGCATATTTACACCTTCTTCCCCTAACTAGAACTCAGGCTACTCCTAGGCAAAAAGTTCTAAAAAGTACAGAGTTAATTCAGACCCACCAAGCTATGCTCGTTAAGGCTTCTCAAGATATATTTCACATATTTTGAATGGAAAGATTCAAAATTAGGCATCTTACAGTTCTTTAAAAGTTTGTTTTGTGTCCCTTTAAAAATGAGTAAATAAAAGAGTGATGAGTGTCAGGAAAAAAAAATCATACTCTGTCATGATATTTGCAAATGGTATTTGTATTGGGCTAAGGTCAACAGCCTACAGGAACCTCCCTTTTTTTTTTTTTTTTTTTTGCGGTACGCGGGCTTCTCACTGTCGTGGCCTCTCCCGTTGCGGAGCACAGGCTCCGGACGCGCAGGCTCAGTGGCCGTGGCTCACGGGCCCAGGCGCTCCGCGGCATGTGGGATCTTCCCGGACCGGGGCACGAACCTGTGTCCCCTGCATCGGCAGGCGGACTCTCAACCACAGCGCCACCAGGGAAGCCCAGAACCTCCCTTTTGTGTGTATACGTGCTTTCTCTCTCTGTTGCCTCCATTTTCTGACCCATGTTCTGCTGGTGAGTAAAATTTCTAAAATTTAACTTTTTGGCAAGAAGTCTAATTTTCAGATTGGAGCTGAGCTGAAGGTAGTTCCTAAACTGCCCTGAAGTTATGACCGTCAGGGTAGTTCTAATGCAATATTTTTAAGCATGCTCCTGGGCCAGCACTGCTAAAGGTTTAACTGCAGAATTGGTCTTTACTCACCGACTAGTGTGGTCTGTTGGCATAATCTAAATGAGAAGGCAGAGTGTCCAATTAGTAAAGGGGAAAAGGTTAGCAACAGTTTCTCACTGATTAGAAATAAGTACTATGTTTGGAAATTTGTTTGGGATAATAAATTCTGATTAAGTTATTAATAAAGATCGTGTCTTTAGTGAGTTGAGTTCAACTGGTAATGCTTTATATTAAATAGAATTTGTTTATCTCCTATGTTCTTACTGTGACTTGCAAATGAAAATGTTTGCATATTTTACATATTTCTGCATTTTAGTATTCTGAAGTAGAACATTTAAAAAAAAAATCTGTAGCACAGAATTGGGCAATTGTGCTACAGGCTTTGGGCAACTCATTTGACAATGAGTATCTAATCCTGCCTACTCTGGAAGTTATTGAATTCTCTGCTAAATTTGGAGGGAACAGACAACTGCTTTGGTTGTTTCTCTTTCCACAGCGATGGGTTTAAACATGGTGGAGGATCTGAATAATAAAGCGTATTCATTCTTCTCCTGACAAAAATCGAAGTCCTAGCAAATATATAATGGTGTCTGACTTAGTCAATTTCAATTTAATTAGCATGTCATTTTCAAACTGAAATATATGTTTTCAAAGTTATAAAGTCATCCTTTATACATTTTGTTTTTTTTTTTTTTTTTTTGCGGTACGCGGGCCTCTCACTGTTGTGGCCTCTCCCGTTGCGGAGCGCAGGCTCTGGACGCGCAGGCTCAGCGGCCATGGCTCACGGGCCCAGCCGCTCCGCGGCATGTGGGATCTTCCCGGACCGGGGCACGAACCCGTGTCCCCTGCATCGGCAGGCGGACCCTCAACCACTGCGCCACCGGGGAAGCCCTATACATATTTTTAATAGAATTTGAACTAAAGCAATTTCTACACAGAAACCTAAGATCGTAGGGCTTAAATTTGCTTTTTGGTTTAGAGAATTTAAGAAACAAACAGCAACAAAGTAGTTTAGCCTAATGAATACTGCTGAATTTCCAAATTTACCCAGATGTTCTAAAAATATATCAATTATTCAGATGAAGAATAAAATTACTTTTGGATATCTCATAATGGGAATCAGGAGAGGTTAATCTCACCATGAAGAGTTTATTATTCACCTTGTTGTTTTAGATAGGATCTTAGCAAGAAAAAAATTAAATAGAATAATACAGTTGATGAAAACCATTTTTAGCATCGTTTGGTAAGGATGTGTTTTTTTGATTCTGGCATAGTTACACCCATGTAACAATTTAATCTGCCATTCTATATTTATAAGGATATTTGCCAGTGGTTCCAAATTATTAAGATCAGAAATTGAGAGAGTGCCCACACGAGATCTCTCACAACAGGAAAATGCAATGTTTATTTGGCATAGTTCGTTGTATACAACACAGTGAACAGTTTCAATGGATTTTTTTCCTTGAGTCAACCAGTGTTTTTTATTTGGGTTTCTGATATAAAACTTGCTGTAGTCCAAAAAACAGGGGAGCGGGGGGAAGTTTGGGGTTAACACATACACACTACTATATATATAATAGATAACCAACAAAGACCTAATGTATAGCCCAGGGAATTCTACTCAATATCTTATAATAACCTATGATGGAAAAGAATCTGAAAAAGGATAAAACCAAATCACTTTGCTGTACACTTGAAACTAACACAACATTGTAAATTAACTATACTTCAATTAAAAAAATAAAATTCTTATTGGAATAATATGAAAGAAAAAACAGAGAAGTCATCAAAAAGTCATGTCTATCTAATTTATGCTGTTGTGAGACAGTAATTATCTAGCTCATCCTGCTGGAGTGAACCTCTGTGAGTGACCCTGGACTGCCCAGTTCCTCTTCCAATAAACCCTGCTTACACTTTCCATCCTGCGGAGCTTGTGATTGGATATACTGGGGCTCTTTCAATATTTGTTTCTGGTTTGCTCACAGTTTGCGCCATATTCATGAAAAATTAACCTGCATTATTCTAGATTTTCAGTAAAGCGATTTGAGTCATTTATTTAATTGTTTTCTATTTGTGCCCTACTTTGTTTCACAAAAGGTTATAAAGAGATTTGTAAGGATGCATACAGTACATATATATGTATACATAAAAATGTGTGTAACGATACATACAGCACAAGATAAAATATATTAAAACAAGAGAATGGTAGAAAAAAGAGGCAGTGGGAAGTAAAAGCAGGAAAGCAATATAGAGCCAGAAGCTGGGCATGGAAAAATCATTCCAGAAAATCATTTAATTTGGTAGAGATGAGTCACAATTATGGTGCTGTTTATTTAATAAGCAGTATAGAAAATGAACAGGGTAAATTGCAAAATTCCCAGTTTTCTAGCATCAAAACAAACAAGTGGGGCAGCTGTGGCTAATTTCAGCCTCCCAAGGGAAATTCACTACTCATTGTGTTCGGGAAGCCAGCAGTCTGGGTTCAAATTCTGCCGTGTCACTCACCAACAATGCAACTGTGGACATGTGACTTTACCTATCTGAGCCTCCTATTGTTTATCAAATAGAAATCATAACAGCAATGATACTGTTACCAGGTTGCTCTTAGAAGTAAATGAGCTCTTCTATGACAAGTGCTTTGCACAGGTTCTGACATGCAACACACACTCAACACACAATGAATGGGATGAATTGTAATGTATGACAATTTCCAAATCTAGAAACATTGCACTATCATTCTGAAAAGGATTTATTAATATCTCTAAGTTTACATTTAAAATTGATCTTAGGATTATAAAGCAACGGCACTGGACCAAGAGTTATGAAACCTAGAATTAAGAACCCTATTTCTTCTAGTATCTGATTGGCAATGGATCGTTCACCTAATATCTCAGAGTGGTAGCTTCCTCATCTTCAAAGATTGACAGGAGAGTCGCAGGATTTGTGCCTCAGCTCTAGGATTTTCCCGTTGAGGCAAAGATTTTTGCTGGTCTTGTTGTCGTTATTAAAACAGATACTTTTAAAGGGTATGATATTGATCAAAATCCAGTTAAAAGATATAGGGAAAATGAAGATTACTCTTAAAATGTAATTAGGATGGGGAACTTATGTAATGTTTATCTAAGGAACTGGAAACCAAGAAAAGAAAATAAAGAAAATCAGAACACAAGCACAACTGAAGACATTGGCCTCATGTTAACAAAGTAGATATCATTTCAATTATAATCATTATTTTCATATTTAGGGAAAATCCCTAAATAAAGAATTGTTTTAAGACTCTAGACATTTTTATTTATAATTTTCAGGGCAAAATAGATCCAGTGGAACAATATAACTCAAAATAAAACACTTCAGCTTACGATATTTTAAAGAAAAGGATTGTTTGAGCCTCCTTAGAATTGCTTAGGGCTTATGAAACACAGGTGACAAGGGGATACCCAAACATACGTTTCTGATGCTATTTTAATTTTGAGGTTTGTTGTAACAGTCACTTGGTAAAAGGAAAATATTCATTAATATCTAATAAAGCACACATCCACAAGGAAAGTCCTAAGTTTTACATAATATTTACTTCATTGCACTAGAGTTTACATGGTGCGTTTCAGCCTACTATGTTTTCAATAGTCATAGCCACACCATTGCAAATGATCTCCCCTCTCTTGGTACTTCTTTGCAAGGGTTTAATCAGTATCCCATCACACCAAGCAGAATGAAGGCAGGTTTGACCTATGCCCTCTAGGAGGACTTTTGTGGAATTGAGAGACAGGTGCCTGTAGTGGGATTGTCTGTGAGGGCAGTGCATGGGCCATGATGCAGGTGGTAAAGCCTCAGGGAAAACTGAAGAGGGGCAAAGTCAGCAAGGACTCACCAACAGACCCTGACTGTACTCAGAGTAGATGCAACGGTCCACCTGCCGAGACATTAGCAACAAAGGTACACAAGGCACTCAGTGATGATGCAAAACCAGGGCATACATCTCCTCCGAAGCAGACTGAAGGACCCCTCCCTCAATGGCAATGAGATATAGCGAGCTACCCAGATTCAGATGCCATCTTAGGAAGCGCAGGAGAAGGAAAACAGCTGGAGAGGAAGTTGGGTTTTTAACTGACTGAACATCTATCCCAAGAGAGAACACATAACTTGGAAACATCCAAAACACTTTTAGAGAAAAGTTAGTTTTCCTTCTACAACTTGACACTCACTAAAGACTGTGGACTCTCAGCTAAATTTCTTGCATGTCCAACTCAGTAATATGCTCATTTTCCACCCACCACGTGTTATTTTCTTCTTATATCTAGGAAATGCATGCTATTAAACTAGAGTTAAGTACTTAACAAATAACTTAGTCTAACATATCTCCAGTCTTGAAGCATATAGAGGCATTAATTATAGTTGATGTCTCTAGTGAGATGGGAGTTACAATGCTGTAACTACCCTGTCTCAGTGAGCTTGAGCTGCTATAATAAAATGCCACAGAATGGGCAGCTTAAACAACAGACAATTCCTTTCTCACAGTTCTGGAGGCTGAAAGTCTAAGATCAGGGTGACAGCATTGTTGGTCTCTGGGGAGGACCCTCTTCCCGGCTTGTAGATGGCCACCTTCCTGCTGTGTCCTCACGTGGTGCAGAGAAAAAAGACAGCAAGCTCTGTAGTGCCTCTTCTTCTTGGGTCATTAAGCCCATCATGAAGAGCCCACCCCCATAACCCCATCCAAACCCAATTACCTCCCAGATGACCCATCTCCAAACACCATCACATTGGGGGTTAGGGGCTTCAACACAGGAATTTGGGGAGGACATAATTCTTGAGCAGGAAGATACAGAAATTGTTGCATTTCTGTATTGTCAGTTAAAGACAAACAAAGAGGAAGGCTAATGATTTATAAAGGAAGATTAAAAGGAGCTAACCATGCGGGGCTCTGAAGCATAGGCAAGTAATTGCTTAGGACTCTGGACTGCCATGTTAATCCACAAGCAAAGGCTGGCAAGGGCCCACTGAAGTCAGCCACTGTACAGGAACCAGCTCTGGTCACGGACGTCAAAGTCCACAGCATCTGTGGAGCATGCTGTGACCCACTCTGCAAGGTCAGCATTGGTTCCAGCCATGTAAAAATGAATGTCTGGCCAGTCTCCAAATTCTCAAAGACGTATAGGAATCTTAAGTGTCATTTTAGGAACTTATCCTGTGTCTTGAATAGACTAGGGAAAACATTTGGAGATGCAATCAGGAAATCTTGTGAGTCATACTGCAATATTTTATATAATTTTCTCTTATTTGTTGCCATGATATTTGTGGAATACTGGGCATGGTGTTTATATAACATCTATCAGAAAAGAAAAATATCCTAGGGGTAGCTTAGTCAAATGACGAAAGATAAGTTGCAGAGTCATTGTCACATCAGTGGAAAATTCACTTTGCTAAGAACCTGGAGTCTACTCTGTCAACTTTCAATAAATAGCTGTGTGACAATGACCAGTCACTTAGCATCTGGGACCATAAGTCTTGCCATCTGTTAAATGGAGCCATGGGAACCTCTTTCCTTCCTTCTCTGTGAACACTCAATAGGATAATGTCAGTAAGAAAACTGTTAAAACCAGGAGATCGCATATAGGTTCAAGGTTGTGGTTTATCTCTCTCTTCTTCTTCTGCTACCTTGATATGTTCCTATCGCTCTAAAACTAGGACAGGAATGGGGAAACCTACAGATAAAAGTTAGAAACAGAATGTAGCCATGTCAAAGAGAAGCTGGGCATGTATGGACTGGTCTGGGTCGCTACAGGTGCACTGTTGTAGCAGGTGCTACAATGACCTTGTCACTCCCAGGATTCCACTGTGAACTCTGCCTCCAAAATGCCAGACTTTATCACGAAGGGCGTATGGTAGTACTTCTGTCTGAACTATTTTGTGATTTCTGGTGGCCTTCCTTTACACACATGAGGAAGCCCATTTCTACTGTGGGTGCCTGGACATCCTAAAACCAGCACCTTCTTAAAACTTAAAGTTTGCGTGTCCCTGGCTCTCTCTTCGCTCACAGAGCACAGCTTTAGTGGCTGGGGCATTAACAAGCTCATCCTCATCCCCAAACCTCTTGTCCAGACATGACAAGTATACGTTGCATAAGTTGTATAAGGTGCTAACGTCCTAGCCTCCCTTCACCTCACGGAACAGGAACAGCACCTCGTGGCCAAATACATTCATATTTTGGCAGTGAAGTAAGTGAAGGTTCACAAGTGTGGTAAATAAACACCAGACACTGTCTCACATCAGTTCAGATTAGTAGCCCCAGCCAAATCAGTTCACGTCAGGCCAGAATTCGCAGCCCAATGAGTTTAAGAAGTTCTGGTTTTCAGATTGCTTAGATATCAGAACTACAGATAAGAGAGTGTATAAACCTATGGCAGGAAATACCCAAGGCTCCCTTGTCACACTCAGCCCTAAATCCAGCAGAACTGCCAACCTTTCAAGGTGAAAACCATCAGATCAACTCTCTGTATCTGTTTCTACTTCTCAAGGCTGTGTTTGATGTTACATTTTCAAAGGTTAGTCAAGGATTTCTTAAATATGTTTATATTTAATTTGGAAAGGACCTTAAAGGTCACTTGGTAATCATTTTTATTTTCCTAATAATAAACTGAGGTTCAGAGAACTGAGGTCAAGGTATGTGTATGGAGGACCAGAATGGGAACTTTGGAGTCAATCAGATAGATCTGTGTCTTCCAATCCTGCCTCCGCTTCTTTCTTTTTTTTTTCATTTTATTGAAGTATAGTTGAGTTACAATGCTGTGTTAATTTCTGCTATACAGCAAACTGATTCACTTATTCATATGTATTATTTTTCATATTCTTTTCCATGATGGTTTACCACGGGATATTGAATATATTTCCCTGTGGTGTACAGTAGGACCTTGTTGTTTATCCATTCTTTATAGAATAGCTTGCATCTGTTGACCCCAAACCCCCAGTCTATCCCTCCCCCACCCCACTCCCCTCCTTGGCAACCACAAGTCTGTTCTCTATGTCTGTGAGTCTGTTTCTGTTTTGTAGATAAGTTCATTTGTGTCATATTTTAGATTCCACCTGTAAGTGATATCATATAGTATTAGTCTTTGTCTGATTTACTTCACTCTGTATGATAAATCTCCAGGTCCATCCATGTTGCTGCAAATGGAATATTTCATTCTTTTTATGGCTGAGTAATGTTCCATTGTATATATACACCACATCTTTATCCATTCCTCTGCTGATGGACATTTAGGTGCTTCCATGTCTTGGCCATTGTGAATAGTGCTGCAGTGAGCACTGGGGTGCATGCATCTTTGAATTGTAGTTTTCTCTGGATACATGCCCAGGAGTGGAATTGCCAGATCATATGGCAATGCTATTTTTAGGTTTTTGAGGAACCTCCATACTGTTTGCCATAGTCTGCCTCTGCTTCTTGCTGGTGATATAGAACTGGGCAAGTTACTCCATTTTCTCAACCCAGTGCCTTCCTCTGTAGACTAGGGTGATAATCTCTCCTTCACACAATTGCATGCTCATTACTGAGTGCTTATTGAGTGCCTACCTCATGACAGGCACTGTTCTGGGCACTGAGGACACACCAGGATGGTTTTGGGGATTAAATATAACAGTGTATTTAAAGAACTTAGCACAGTGGCTAGCCCCTTATAGATATTTATTTAATACTATTATCAGCTCTCATTTTTCTAGTAGTAGAGTCACACACACACAAAAAGTCTCAGCCCTCTGGGTTCACAATCCACTTATTCTTAAAGACAAACGGGAGGAGGTGAAATAGAAGCACCGGATGTGATTTGTTCAAGCTAATACACCCCAAGGACTAATATTGGATTTGCAATATTACAAAGTTAGTATTTCAATATTAGTGATTCTCTGGTTCATATTAGGGAGTTGCCTAGCCTTATCCTGCCACTAAAATATCCCAATCTTGGGAAATGTCTTACCTAAAGGGGTGGATCTCAGAGACGGCCTAAGTCACAGGCTGCCCTGGTCATTGGCTTGTCAGGATCACTTGTCTGATGCACTTAGGCATTTATCTCTTAGCTACTTGAACTAAAATTTTAGAGCTAAATGGGAGCAGAGCTATTTCTAATGAGAACCTGTGCTCACCTCTTTTCATTACTGCCATGATGCAATAGCATTTTCTCAGAGAGAAACATAATGCAAATATTTTGAACTAATGGAAAAAGGTTTAATTGTTAGAATACCATTGCCAACATCAGTAAATTGTCAGCAACTTGCAAGTTTCATTGGGTTAGGTACTGTATGAAATGAATCAGCAGGATATTATTTCTGTTCGACATGAAATTGAATGACTCTCCCTTTTTTGCCTTTTACTAAATTTTAAAATTTTTATTTTCTGTGCAAGACAGTGTTATTTTAAGTTTAAGTTTAAGAAAGGAAGTGTCAGTGACCAAGAGTATTTCCTACCCCTTAGAGTGGAGTCACTTTTCTTTTTCACTGGAACTTTCCTGTAATTGAATGCTAGCTGTGGAATTTTTGAAGCACGTGGGAGCAGACTGGCACTCATCTTAGCAGAAATGTTCTTCCTTTGACTCAGTCATAGAAGCAAATAGATAAACTAGAAGTGTTTCATTCCAATATAGACTAAGGATATATTTAACATTCTGGATAGACAGAATAAAATACCTGTGAGTCATAGGATCCTGGCTCCTTAAAATGAAACAACATTCAATTGATTGATTGATTGGAACATTTTTTCAGTGGAAAATGACATAAACTATTTAATTAATATTTTTAAAAATTACTCAAATTCATACTGAGAAAGTACATTATAACCTGACTAATAGGTAACCTCCATTCAGTTTTCAAGATCTTACTTTTAAAGAGGCTCCAATCTTAACATATTTTTAAAATTATAACATTTTTGAGGCATTTTGTAGGATGGAAGACCTGCGAATAGTCAAGGGGAGTGAATCACTTTTATTTTCAAATTCCTCCAACAAGGGACTTGTTTTGAGATGAGCTTTGTTTCAGGATTGAGCAAGTGACATATTTCTCAGGGAACATTTCAGAGATTTCTGAAGATTGTAGAAATTATCACCCCAGGTTTTGAAAATTTTGACAGCACAGGGACTGCATGTTTTGAAAGATGGAAAGTTATAAAAATAGTTTGCAAAGGGGATCTCAATTCAGAAGGGCGAGCAGGAAAAGAAAAGAAAGTGGAAGTAAAAATATTTTTCCTGGGGTTTGACTCTGGAAAACAGCATTCTGTATGGACCATGACAAAACATTAGTGTTCAGATGTCCTAGAGGCAAAAGAGATAGCAGCAGACTCTACAACACCCACCCCTCTGGCCTGCTATGTGACGATGCATCCAGAATAAATTTTAATTATAGCTAACAGTTCCATGTGGCTTAACATAAAGGGAGCCTATACAGGAAATTGTAGCCTAAGTCAAACGTAGCAAGTGGTAACCTCAGAAACCCAGTGAGATGATTACTTATCAAGAAACATGTATCATTTCTAAAAATAAGTATGGATAAGTATTAATATTAGAGGAAGTCTGCAAGTCTCTCTCACTTGAAACTTCCCCATTTGAAAATGTGCCTCACCTTTTATGATATAAAAAATGTCATAAAATATTTTAAGTGTAATAACATCCTTTATTCTGATTTGGTTATGGTGGTGGTAAGAGAACGTAGCTGGGTGATATAAACCTAGCTTTTTCATACTACACATGTTATTAATGACAGATAAAATTGCCCAAGTGAAATTTTTTGTTATTTATCTTCCAAATCTATAGGTTTTCTTCTTTATGACAAAGTATGAAATTTGAACTCAGTATTATTTAAGTATGAAAGTTGAGCTCAGTATTATTCACTACATTAGGTATTATTATATTTAATACAGTTGCATAAAGCTGTATAAATAGCTTTTTAGTTACTCTTGGAAGTCGAGTAAGTTGTTGAACTAGGAATAGAGTCAACAATATTAAACTTATATCACCACCTCTGAAAGTACTGGTCATGACTGCATGAACTTTTGCCTCAGTGTACAACTTCGTATGGTCAAACAGACCCACAAACTTTTACATTAATGTATATTTTTTTCTCTTTTTCAGTACTGTAAACTCAAACCAGCCACTCCGAGAAAACTGCATAACAGGAGAAATTGCTTTCCTCTTTTTAAAGGAATAATTTGTGATGTTAACAGGATACAATGAGAAAGCAGGATGAACCACACCCATTAATAACACAGACATCCCCAGGCGTATAACTACCAGCAGTACCAGATAACAAATGACAAAAACAAAAATATTATTTTCTAAGATGTGAAAGGAAAGTAGGTCTGCGAGAAGGAGGACAAAGTCATCCTTCATGTCTACTTGGTGATAGTTAACAGGCCGGAGAAAATAAAACTATCTGTCTCGAAGGAACAGAACCCTCCACAAAGACCTAATTAGAATCTAGGTGACAGTGCTGAAGGCAAGTAATGGATTAGGAAGCAGAAACGTAACAGCCATTTTTACTGCAGTATTTTACTGTCCCTTGAGAAGTCACACCAATGGATTGAAAAGTACAATGCTCCACTTTCCATATAGTCTAATAGACTGGTCCTGAGGTTGGGAAGTTATTCTAGGCATCACTTGCAAGTAAATTATTCATGCCACAGAAGATACAGGTGTAATCAAAAGTCCTGACATTTTCTAAAATATCACTTCTACCTGAATATGGAATGTGTTAATACACTACACTTAAAAAGATAAAAATGACTTTCTAAGTGCTCACTACAAATAAAAAGAAGGCAAACATGAAGCACTGATCCAGAGGAAGCTTCGAAATCCGCAGTAACTCCTTTCTGTGAACTCTGATATTGAGCCCTCCCATATGTTGGTCAACTGAGTTTATGACCCCATCATTCCCTGATAGGTTAAAAAGAGCTCCACTCTCTTAAATTGTCCAAGTTTGAGATGTAGTCAAATGTCTTCCTAAGGATGTTTCCCCCACATGAAGAGTAGAAATAAGTAGGGTCTGAAATGTCAACAGAAGACATAGTTGAATGTGGTAATTATTATAATAAAAGTGATAGGCATGTCACTACAGTAAAGAAAATTGTAGAATCAAGACTAAGATGATCTGCAAGTATTGTTATTGTACCTTCATTCTTGAAAGATATATTTGTTAGAAATAGAATTTTGAATTGACAGGTTTTTGTTTCAGTATTTTAAAGTTATTTTCCACTACCTTCTGGCTTTCATTATTTCTGATGCAGTCAATGGTATTTCAAATAATTGTTCCTCTGAGTGTAATATACGATTTTCTATGGTTATTATCACCATTGTCCCTTTATCTTTCATTTTCAATAATTTAAATGTGATGTGGTTTTCTTTATTACCATACTTGCAGTTTGCTGAACATCTTGAATATAAATATTCATGTCTTTCATCAAATTAGGAAACTTTTCAGCCATCATTTTTTTAAAATATTTTTTCCCACTTTCCTTTTTATGGAATCCTAATTACACAAACGTTGAAGCTTATGGCTTGTCCCACCAGTTCCTTAGGCTCTTTTTTATATCTCTTTAACTTCTTTTTCCTTTTTAAAAAATTTTCTACTCACCTATCTTCAATTTTACTAAGTCTTTCTTTTTGTATTTCCAAATTGTTGATAAACCCAGCCAGTGTGTCTGTGTGTGTGTGTGCACATATATTCAGATATTATACTTTCAGTTCTAAAATTTTCATTTTGTTATTTTTAGAAGAGCCTGTTTATTTGTTGAGCATTCATATATTTTCATTTATTATGATCATATTTACTTTATGTCCTTGAGTATAGTTATAACAGTTGCTTTATTATTCTTGTCTGCTACTTCCAACATCTCAGTCAATCTCCACTGATCACCTTTCCCCTTGACGTTGGATCAGATTTTTCAGTTTCTTCCTATGTTTAGTGATTTTTCCTTATTCTAGCTAAGACCTATGAATAATATGCTTTAAAGATTCTGGTTTCCTTTTTGTTCTTCTGAAGAGTATAGATTTTTGGTATTAGCAAGTAGTTAATTTAGTCATTTTCAAACCCCAGAGTATGAAATTTTAGTTCAATACTTTTTCTCCCAGGTGAGCTTCTTATAAAATGCTCTGTACATGTAGAGTTTGGGGATCAATCACAGATTTGGGTAGCTTTCAAGCACAGAATCTGGTGATCTCTCTTTTAGCTCTCTCATGAGATATTCCCCTTCACTCTCCACCTGGGAGAGCTGCCTTTCCAACTTTCCTCTGGTTGTCTTATCTGGGTTCTAGTCACTCCCCATGGCACTGACAGCTGTCTAGTCTCAAGACAAAAGCACTAAAAAAATCCAGAAAATTCACGATATGCTATTCCTTTATCCCAAGTTTTGGCCTCCCACCCTCCAGTACCTGCTTGCTGTTGGCTGCTCTCCAGTGCTTTGTGCAATTATCCTTTTTATATATTTTCTCAGCTTAAAGGTATTGTCTAGGAGAGAGTTGCTCCAATGGACGTTACTTAGCAGTAACCATAAGTCAGAACCTCTATCTCTATATGTGCTCATTTTTAAATGTAGGTAAGTATGTGCCAGCTTTTCTGCACACAAGCAACCACAAACATATCAGTGGCATAAAGCAATACTCATTCCTTATTCACAGTCTTCATGTTATTTGGGACAGCTCTGCTTTCAGATGCAAGTCAGATTCAGGTCTGTTCCCTGTGTCTCATTCTGGGCTTAGGCTGGAGTGGAGGAGTAGCAGCAGTCATCTAAGGCATGTTTCCCCAAGGCAAGGGTTGGAAACATTCAAATGAGTAAGCAGAAAAGTGCAACTCTTCTTAAGGCCTACACTTAAACTGGACCACAGTACCATCACTTCCTCTGCATCCCATTGATCAAGGCAAATCATCTGATCAATCCCACTTTCAGTGGGCAGGAAAGTATACCCTTTACATAGAAGAAGAATTTATATTTGCCAAACTATAATCTATTCTACCAAATTAGTAACAAGGCATTCAACTAAGCTATGAGAGGATTAAGAGAATTCTACTCCTGAGGTCAGTTAAATCTAGTGAGAAAGACACATAAAAGCTTTGTACAATGTGGTAATTTTAAGATAATATATTGCACAATCTTGGATTCTTTCTATTTCTAGGAATATTTCTTCTCTCCTTCTCTGTCTGATAAAAAAATAAAACCAATGTGATATTACAAGAAAATAAAACTGTGGGCCAATATCCTTCTTGAACATACACACAAAATTCTTTTAAAACTTCTCACAAATAGATTCTAGTCATATATAAAAAGGGTAAAGTAGAGTGACAATGCCAGGTTTACCCCAGATATGCTAGGTTGGTTTAACATATTCAGAAAAATCAATCCATGCCATTCAGTCTAACAACAAAATAAAGTGGGGGAAAGCACATGATCATCTAAATAAATGTAAAAAAAAAATGTTTTGCAGAAGTTATTACTCATGATAAAACCCAGAACAAACTAGACAAGGAAGCACTTCCTTCAACATGATTAACGATATCAACAGAAAAATTACAGCTAACATCGTACTTCATGATGGAAGACTGAACGCTTTCCCCCAAAGATTGGAAACGAGGCTAATATGTCACACGTGCCACTGATCGTCATGATCATAAAAAAGGTCCTGGCCAGTGCAATAATACAGGCCAAAAGACATTAAAAATGGTCTTTTTCATAAACACATGATTTTATCATGTAAAAAATCTTAAGATACCCATGAAAGAAGTACTAAAAATAATAAATATACATTTATCAAGGCCATAAGGTATAAGATCAATATACAGAAATTGCTATATGAGAGCAAAAAAAAGAATCTAAATAAAATTCAAAAATCCAATTCAATTAAAAATAACATCCAAAAACATGAAATGCTTAGGAGTATTTAACAAAGTAAGTACAAATCTACAAAACTTTGCTGAAGGAAATAAAAGAGCATCTAAGTAAATGGAGAGATAAACCATAATCATGAGTAATAAACTCAATATTGTGAAAATGTCAATTTACCCTAAGTTGAGCTATAAATGCAACACAAATGCAATGAACATTCAAATAAATATTCTTGTAAATTTTGCAATTATAAAATTCACATGGAAATGCAAATGACCTAGAATAGCCAAAGCAATCTTGACAAGTAAAGACAAAGGTGGAAAAATTACATTACCTATTTCAAGACTTATAGTAATGCTGTAATAATCAAGATTGTATAAATTTGACAAAGAGACATATAGATCAACAGAACTGAAAGTTCATTAATAAACATAAATATGACCAATTGACTTCTGACAGGTGGGTCAAGGTAATTCAAAGGGAAAGGGAAATTGTTTCAAGAAATGAGGCTTCAACAACAGGATATCTCTACTGAAAATATAAACCTAATGTTCATTCATATCATGCCTGAACATTTTCTTGAAATAAGCCATAGAGCTAAGTGTAAAAGTTATACTTATAAAATTTCTAGAAAAAAATGAAAACAAAATTTAAGCAATAGGTAACTAAAGATTTCTTAGATGGGATATGAGAAGTATGAACCAAAAAAGGAGAAAATAAATAAATAAACTGAACTTTATAAAAAAGAACCTTCTAAAGACATGATTAATGATATAAAAATGCAAACCACAAAATAGAATATATTTATGTGTATATATATATTTATATATGTACATATGAGAAAGCACTTGTATGTAGAATATAAAAAGAATTTTTACCATTCAATAATAATGAGTAATGCAATTTTAAAAATTAGTAAATTTTAAGGACACTTCTTAAGATACATGAAATGTCAATAATCATAGAAAAGATGTTTAACATCCTTAGTTGGAAAAGTAAGATAAACCTTCAATGAAATACAACTGTACACTTACACAGATGGCTACAATTAAAAATTGAGAGAATGAAAGTTGTCAATTGTACAGAACACCTACATTGCTGGTGAGGAAATATGATACAGACACTTTACGAAACAGTTGGGCTGTTTCTCATAGATGTAAACATAACTTTGTGTATGACACAGAAATTTCACTCCTAGGTATTTATCCAAGAGAAAGGAAAACTTGTGGCCACACAAAGACATATACAAATGCGCATAGCAACTTTATTTATAATAGCTAAAAACTAAAAGAAACTCAAATGTTGATCAACAGGGAAGTAGGTAAGCATAATATAAATGTGATGCAATGGAATACTACTCAGCTATGAAAAGGGACAAACTAATGAAACATCAGCAACATTCTGCTGGATGAAGAAAGTCAGAAATATGATGCTGAGTAAAAGGAGCTGGATACAAGAGAATATATACTTTCCAATTTCATATATATGAAATTCTAAACTTTCAAAATAATCTCTGCTAAGAGGCATAACTCATTGAATGGTCCACTGTAAATGGATATTGATTATTCCAAAGTTGACAAAAAAGACTAAAAATCTGCAGCTTCATTTGTTACAATTTCATATCTTGTATTAATATTTGGTAATAATTAAAAAACTTGCGTGCCAGACATGGTAAAAAACACTTCACAAGTATGAATATTTAATAAAGCTGATATAGAATTTTATTACTGAGTTGATACCAGGTGCTTTCCAAGGTATGCTTACAAGTTATAGTAATCCTCATTATATCACTGAAATATAGGCTAGGCAGTTTTTATCCCCACTTTAAAAGTAAAGAAACTGAAATGCAGTGAGGTTAAATAACTTATTAAGCAAAGTCACATAGCTTCTAAGGATTAGGTTTGGAAATCTAAATTTATCATTTTGTCTGCTAATCCTTCTAAATAATATACGCGGAAATTTGTTGAATTGGATAAATGTATATTTTTGAGTGATTTTCAAATTTGGAAATTGATGTTATTCTAATTGTCCTGCACTTTTAGAGGAAGAGGCTTCCATAGTTGACTCATCACTACTTAGCTTTGTTCTCAAGCAAATGCAGCCATTGTAAACAGCTAGTCCATTTGCAACCCACATATGGAGGAACCGCTACCTCGCATGGACTGTTTTTACCTTAGGTAGTTAATGATCCTAAATGCAACATCCACCAAGGCTATAGCTCAAGGAAACTTTCCAAAGCACCGGTTAAAGAGAGATTTTTTTTTCTCCCCTCTCAGGAGCAAGTTCCATGTGAATTCCTGCCTTATGAGTCATCTGCCAAGCCCAGCTCATCGAATTTTGCCCCAAAGGCAGTGGAAGAAGGAGCCAACCCATCAAATTCCTGCCATAAATTTAGCTTCAACCATGAGATTATTTCTCCTGGGAAGGAGGTTTCACACCCCTCAAGCAATCCCTTGGACATTTTAAATAGTTTTTCTTCTTGTTTGAGTGCTTTCTATTTATGACCAAGTGAAATATATTTCTGAACTAGATTTTTTCTTTATCATTGTGCATTTGCTGGCAATAATAAGTAGAGAAGATTTAGCTGTGTGTGCATGCATGTGTGAAAGAGAGATGGGATTGGAAAAGAGAGAAAAAAAAGGGCTGGTAAGGGAGAGGGAAAGAAGACACTAAGAGACTATTAAAAATATGTATCTATTATCTAGACATTCTGTGGAGTGATTTCCGTGCCAGCTAAGAATGTCTTTTCCTCCTGAGACATTCTGGGGAGTCTAAAAGTAACTGACTTCAGAAACTAACACATATCTTGGCTATTGAATACACGGTTTTATGGAGAGCTACGTTTCCAGTACAGAGAGTTTTTATGGAATGCAAAACTGTAAGAACATTTTCCTATAATGTGGTCACCAGGAAGTGTCTACCCTTTCAAGATGACCATGTCCTAATCCCTAGACCCTAGGATTGTTACCTTCCATGGCAAAAAGGACTCTGCAGATGTGATTCAATGAAGGATCTGAAAATGGAAAGATAATTCTGGATTATCCACGTGGGCCCAATGAAGTCAGAGAAGCAGAGGGTCAGAGTCAGAGGGGAGTCTGAAGATGCTCTGTTCTACTGGCTTTTAAATGGAGAAGAGCCCATGAGCCAAGAGTGCAGGCAGCTTCCAGAAGCTGGAGAATGTGAGGTAGCAATTCTCCCCTGGCGCCTCCAGAAAGAAGGCAGCTCTGCCAACACCTGTGTTTTCACTTAGTGAAACCCATTTCAGACTTTGGCTCTCCAAAACTGTATGATAATAATTTTTTTATTTTAAGCCAGTAATTTTGTGGTAGCTTGTTATAGCAGCTTATAGCTGAAACCAGTACACATAAGAATAGATGCAGAAAGTACTTGGGCATTTTTATTTCACATCCTATTCTGATCCATAGGTGACTCTGTGTTTTAATCTTCATGGCTTGGAATTCTAATTTGCGGAGAATAGAGTTGACTGCACCAATGTTTAAGATAACAAGACCGAGATATTTCGGGAGAACAGCAACACTACCAAAGGGGCATTAGAGAGTAGTAACCCTCCTGAGATGTCTGAAATTTAGGACTATTTTCCAGGTGTGTCCTTCTGTAGGATCTGAACTCACAGGGTCAACTTGGGTTTCAAGTCTAGAGTATGTGCTTAGTAAACTTGTTGAATGAACGGTTAGGGAAAAAGGTTGTCTATGAATACTTTGTATTAAAGAGCATGGATGATGAATAAAACCATCTTCTCTGCCAGCTGGTTGGTGTCTCAGTGTCACATCGTATTCCTGTTAAGATAGAGCACACTTTGGTAGAAATGCAAGTGTAATAAGGGCCAATTTACATATTACGCCCCTACGTTGTAGAGGCAAAAAATATAACAACCAAGTAAGGCAAGGAAAAGGCACAGGGTGTTGTGACCAAGTGAAACAGGATGGAAGAGGGCAGGGCACAACCTTTAAAAGAATGACATCGTTTTTGAGGATAAGACATAAACTGGCTACAACCTCCTAGGTCCAAGATGGTGGAAGACTGAATTTCCAGTGGACCTTGAGCCTCACTGTAATACATTGTACACTGTAATACACTGTAATACATTAGTTAAATGACACATCCACAGGTGCCAGGACAGTTCTAACCATAAAAGGACAAAAAGAGGGCAGTGGCCTAATTCCTGGAAATCTCCACCCCTTCTCCAAAATAGTTAGAATAATCCTCCCATTCACTAGCCTATGAAAATACCCAGTCCATAAAAACTAGCCATGCCATATTTCTGGGCCTCTCACCTTCTGAGATGGCCCATGCTCTGTCTGTGGGGTATGTTTCTCCCAAGGCTGCTCTTGCCTTTTGTGACAGACCATATTCTGTCTATGGAATGTGTAGCTCTCTAAATACACCCACTTCTTACCTATCACTTTGCCTCTTGCTGAATTCCTTCTGCTATGAGACATCAAGAACCTGAGCTTCATTTAGTCCTGAGACTGGGTGTAGGATCTCAATTAAAAAACAGTGGGTTTGAGTCCCAATCTGAGCTGTGCGGTTTCACAAGGGGGCAGGCTCTGGCACCACAGTGCATTGACTCTAAAGCCGAATCTTTTCTTTATAAACTGTCTGTTTCAGAGAAAATTAGCATCTGTATCTCAGCCCCTCTGACATTAAATGAAGAAATGATTTAGTGCAAGCAACGTGTGTAAAAACACAGCAAACTAGAGCTGGACACAGGAGAAGACTCAAGGAGCTTCAGGGAGAGTCAGTCCCATGTGGTGAAACACAATGTTTCAGACAACAGTGAAAGTGATGTGATTTCTGTTAAGAAAAATAATAAGAAGTATTCATGGGATTCCAAAGATAAACTCCTTCATTAAAACTTTTGCCTAGAGCTAGCCTTGGGCATGACAACAATCTAGTGTTAACAGTTTACTAGTTTAGGGATATTTTTCTCTTTTACCCTCTCTCCATACACATATCAGCTTTGATGAATTTTCACCTTTTTAAACTCATAGATTCACATTACTGACCTCATTAGCCAGAGGCAGAAAAAAAAGCAGCATGCTCACTGGATAATGAAAATTACTGCTCACCTCTAATGATCAATTAATTGAAATAATATCTGAAAAGTGTATAAAACAAAATAAGCACATGAAAAAAGAAGTATTGGTTGTTGTTAAGTGGTTACTTGTGTGTTAGTTCAAGTTAAGGTAACGCTGCTCCAGTGATTTGTACGTAGGTTGCTATGGTCACTGAACATAGCTACAGTTTGCAGACAGTCCAGCTCTGAGGGGCACATCCACATTATTTATGAAAGATAAAATTTCATGATCTCTTTAATCATCCTTCTAACTATTTTTAATAATTATTGATGTACAGGCAGGTAAAATGAAATGCACAGACTTCAAGTGTCATTTTGATGGGTTTTGACAATTATGTGCACCATGTAACCACCATCCAAAACAAGATATAACTCCTGCTTATTACGAGTCAGTAGAAACCTGACTATCACCACCTCAAGATCAGAGTTCACCATGTTCTGATTTCTATTACCCTAAAATAATTCTGTTTGTTCTCGGGTTTCATACCCGTAGAATCATAGAAATGTATTCTTTTGCTTCTTTCATGCAAGACAATGGTTATGAGATTCATCCCAGTTGTGAGTAGTTTATTGTTTTTTATTGCCTGGTAGAATTGTATTGTGTGAATCTAATATGATTTGTCTATCCATTTTTTTCCCTAGTAATTTGGTTTCCATTGTAAGGTCATTATGAATAAGGTTGCTATACATATTCTTGTTAAAAGGGTTATGTTGACATATGGTTTCTTATTTCTTCAGTAAGTACCTGATTCAGTTTGGATTGTAGGCCTAAATGCAAAAGTTAAAACTAAAAAATGTCAAAAAGATGTCACGGAGAGTATATTTAAGCCATTAAGGGAAGCAAAGATTTCTTAGGTACACACAAAAAGCACCAAAGAACCAGAAAAGGGAACCCTCCTACAATGTTGCTGGGAATATATTGGGCTGGCCAAAAAGTCTGTTCGAGTTTTTCCATAAGATGTTATGGAAAAACTTGAACGAACTTTTTGGCCAATATGTAAATTGGTGCAGCCACTATGGAGAACAGTATGGAGGTTCCTTAAAAAATTAAAAATAGAACTACCATATGACCCAGCAATCCCACTACTGGGCATATATATCTGGAGAAAATCATAATTCAAAAAGATACATGCACCCCAATGTTCATTGCAGCACTATTTACAATAGCCAGGACATGGAAGCAACCTAAATGCCCATCGAAAGAGGAATGGATAAAGAAGATGTGGTACATATATACAATGGAATACTACTCAGCCATAAAAAAGGAACAAAATAATGCCATTTGCAGCAACATGGATGGACCTAGAGATTATCATACTAAGTGAAGTAAGCCAGACAAAGACAAATATCATATGACATTGTTTATATGTGGAATCGAAAAAAAAAAGATATAAGTGAACTTATTTACAAAACAGAAACAAACTCACAGTCTTAGAGAATGAACTTATGGTTACCAGGGGCAAGGGTTATGGGGAGGGATAGTTAGGGACTTTGTGATTGACATGTACACACTGCTGTATTTAAAATGGATAACCAAAAAGGACCTACTGTAAAAAAAATTTTTTTAAATAAAAAAACAAAAGAACCAGAAAAGAACAAAATCGATAAACTGGAGTTTCTCAAAGGTAAATATTCTCCTTCTCTGAAGGTGTCATTAAAAAAATGAATAGGCAGGTCAAGGGTAAGAATGAAATATTTGCAATGTGTGTAACAAAATACTGTTTTCCAGAATATGTATACAAATCAACAGTAAAAAGACAAAGGACCAGTCAAAACATTTGACCAGACAAATGACAAGATAAATATGTTAGATGACTTGAATTACCTCATTTCAGTACTTATTTTACCCTATAGTCTTCCGATAGTGTGATATTGGCCAAAGGGTACAAAAATAAAAGTATGAAGGAGCATAGATGGTCCAGGAATAACCTCAGACATAGATGCAACTCATTCTCCTTTTAACACATTCCCCTACTTCTTGTTGCCCCACTACCTCTTCAGTACTCCAGTATCACCTGTACTCTTCTGTTTCTGCCATCTCCTCTCACAGTGCGGTATCTTGGCTCCAAAAGCTCCACTTGCTTCTAATGTTCCTTATTCTTACACGTTATCTTCGTACACGTTATCAGCCTTCTAGTAAGAAATAATGTTTTCTCGACAAAATAACCCGTAACATGCCATCTTTGACTAGTTACTTATTTAATCCTATTTGGAGATCAACAACTTATTTATTAATCCAAGTATATTTCTCTCGGTTGGTTAAGGAAATGGTATTGGGGACTTCCCTGGTGGTCCAGTGGTTAAGACTTGACCTTCCAATGCTGGGGATGTGGCTTTGATCCCTGGTAGGGGAGCTAGGATGCCACGTGCCTGGCCGTCAAAAAACCAAAACATAAAACAGAAGCAGTATTGTAACAAATTCAATAAAGACTTAAAAAAAAAAAAAAAAGGAAATGGGATCAAGGGGATGTAAGCAACACAAGAAAAGGGTCATGCATAGTTTCTCATCCCTCCTTTGGTCACACTGGCTCCACCTGTATACAAAAAGTTTGCTCTGTCTAGACAATTCAAGCCTCAGACATCTCACTGGAAATGATAGCAGACAGGAGACACACTACTTTATGTCCCACCAGAACCCATACCGGCCAGTCTTTATCAGTGTTAGGTTTATTGAAATGGCCTCAGTTTCTGGTCTCCTCGGTAACTTGGTGTGGTCAGCTATTAATAGTGTTTTTAATGACGTGATCTAAACTTAAGTATTAAGAATGGGAGTAAGCCACAGCAATCAGTAGTAATTCCAATAACTGGGAAAGAATGATAATCCAAGACTACAGGGTTTTCTAATCGAATGCTTTGGAATCACTTCTCAGAATATTATGAATCTTGATTTGGAGAAATATTTTCAGTTCTGCAGATTGCTTCCAATAATATGAATCAAAGAGGAAAAAGATCCCTATGGGGAGGTTTCAGATGATTTTATTTGTTAAACTAAAGGGACCTTCAAGGGAAGGCTTTTTGTACGTTCATGAAAATGATAAAATGATAGTACTTTAAGAAGTCTGCTTTTATACTTGAAATGCATTATCATCTAAAAGCCTGAAACTGAAAAATTAAAAGAAAATTGTGCGCCAAGAAAAAAATAAAGAAAAAGGAGAGAAGGAAGGAAGGAAGGAAGGAAGGAAGGAAGGAAGGAAGGAAGGAAG
>NW_021703777.1:1929946-2004032 GCF_005190385.1 Monodon monoceros
AAGGAAGGAAGGAAGGAAGGAAGGAAGGAAGGAAGGAAGGAAGGAAGAAAAGGAGGATGGGGGGAGGGAAAAAAAAAGAAGGAAAGACCCAAACGTGGCCTTTTGGAGACAGATAATTCCACCCAATAACATTAAGAAACAGCTACACCAGGCAGAAGGAGCTCTTTTTTAAAATATTACATTTAGAAATCAGCCAATGGGAAAAGAAGGAAACATTCACGGTAACAGAGGCCAACCACAACGTTGGCAGTGATGCCATGAAGGTTTATAGACTAGGAGGAAACAATTCCCACTGCATGTGCTGGCCCAGCAATCACATCCGCTCTGGTGTGTATCGGCAGCAGGAGTGGTGGAGTCGGCCCCACAGAAGCCTCTCCCGTTCAAGCTGCAAAATGGAGAAAATAGCAAGACAAGGTACCCCTGGTTTAGGCATACGATTTTCTAACACAGGAAGATGAGTAAGGACCGAAGACCGGGGTACAGTATGTCCCGATCAGGATGCTGGGTGCTTTGACATGTTATATTATTGATACTTTCAAACAACATGACAGCCCTTTTCAGTAGGTATTATCATGGACTGGTTTTGTGATTGTCATTTATTTACTGATTTATTTTTTACTTATTTATTATGGATGAAGATTTTAAATTGAGAGAGGTTGAGGAATATTCTCCAAGTCCCAAATCGGAATGGGACAAACTCAAAATCCCCACTGTTCCCACTGTCAAGGCAGTATTGCCCAGTGGTTAAGGACACAAACTTGGTGGCAGTATTTCTGGGTGAAAATCCTGGCCCTGTCACTTATTCATTGTTTAAACTTGAGCCTCTCATTTGACCTTCCAAAAAATTACTTTTCTCAAAAATAACATGGGAATAACAAAGAAGGTATTCTCATAAGATAGCTGTGAGGATTAAGTGTATTTATACATGTAAAGCCCTGGTAAGAGTTCCCTGAGTATAATACAAGCTCAATAAATGCCCCTTGTTATTATTATGAGATCCTGTATGAATTCTATTATGTATGTATATGAGTACTTATTCACTCAGCATGTCATAATAGTTTCTGACTATCTTTTCAGGGAATTAAAATGTAATCTGTGCATCCCCTGGGGAGAGAAACTTTGTTTACTTATTTTTTTATTTACTTATTTACATTACACACTAAAATTTTTTGGAGAGAAGAGAAATAAATATGCTTATGGGATAGTGGAAAATGTAATCGTAATTATGTTCCGACTGGATAAGCAATAGAACTGAATCATGCTCGGTTACCCAATTAGCCTCAATCATCAAAACTATAGTTGCTATCTTGGCATAATTGCTCTTTTTTTTTTGGTTAGAACATATGGAGGAACCGGAGAGAGCACTGCCTGGTGTCTACCCACTAATTAGAAAAGTGATTGAAGAGGTATAATTTGGAAGTTTGTCAGTATTAGGAATTAACTAGGACTCCGCTCTTACACATTAAAGCTTACAGCGACCAGTATTCTGTCAAAAAATATTAGTGTTTCATCACCTGTTTCAGAGGAATGAACTTTAGAACATAAATCCTAAACCATTATTTCTTCACTTCATGAAGAACTTATCCCCAAAGAATGGCTTCAAATTTTTCACTCAGAGCAGTGTAAGCTCTTAGGGAAACTTATTTCCAGCCACTTCAGGATGACATCACTCACATTATTCTCTCTTTTCCTTTTCCATTTCCACAAACCCTTCTTCCCTAACTATTCCAGAACATTAAAATGGCAGGGATATCTTAAATTTCTTAGATTTTCTTTTATCCCTTGCAGTTCCTTACGAGGCTCTGAGTACATAGCAGTTAGGAATGTATACTTGATATTCTCTCTTCCTACCTGCAGCTCAATTCTCCTTGAGTTTCTCAATTCTTTCTTCTACCAGGCCAAAATACAAATCTAGGATTCTTAATACTGTCCTCAACAAGCTCTTGAAAGTGAAATAATACATTAGGCATATTCATTCATTCATTTGTTCATAACGAGTGAATGTCAACTCTTTGCCAGGCTCTACTCTAGATTCTGAAAATGCTTCAGTAAACAAAACTGAAAAGGGTCCTGTCCTCAAGCTGTGAGGAAGACATGAAAAAAAACACCCACAAACCAACAGCTAAACAAGGGAGGTTTTAAAAATATAAACTAAAAAAAAAAATAAACAAGGAAGGTAATGGGAATCACAAGATGGGAGAAGAAAGAGTGGTGAGGCTGACGTCTTTGAAAGGTTGGTTAGATCAGAGTCCTAAGCATGGGAAGAGCTGACTCTGAGGGCATCCGTATTTGAGGCAGAAGGAACATAAAATAAAGCACCTGAGGTGGGGACAAAATGGTGGTTTTTGAAACGACAGAAAGAAACCCAAAATATCTGGAATGTGGTCAGCAAGTGTGAGAGAAGGGGCAAGTTCAGAGTTCTTGGCTGCCGAGATGAGAATCCATCCCAAATAACATTTAATAAGTGACTGAAGGGTATCAGGAAGCTCAGAGGCTCTCTAAGGAGGCTGAGAGTCAAGCCCAGCTGGAGACCAGCAAACCACCACAGGGTGAGGGTTGCTTCAGGGAGAGCGTCATCACCTCCACTGCTACTGAGCACAAGTATTGCAGCTCACCCCTTTGAGGCTAATAAGATGTTCCCCAAACTCTACTACAATCCCCACCAAAGGATAGATTCTACAGAGTAGGTACCCACCTCTCCCTACTACTTACTTCCAAATAGAAAGTCTCACAGCACTTTTGATGGACAGAGCCCAGGTCACACAGACCACAGGAAGGCTGGGAGAGAGTATTCTACCTTCTGACTTGGGGATGCAGGACTCATGGTGTCCCATTGGAAGGGTGTTCAAAAGGCATCAGCTCATCAAACATGTGATAAATGCCCACCAGATCACAGAGGAAAGCTGGGATTTTTAAATGTGAGTATGATTTGTGTTATATATGATTCTCATACTCTTCCCCAAATTCTGCATCAAAGAAATTGGAAACTACAAAATGTGTTTGAGCTCCCCAACATCACAGATGCGGTGTGGAAGAAGGAGAGTTGCAATGATCAGTGGTCCCAGAATGTGGCTTAATTCACGGGCGCCCCTGAAGGACATTTAATCAGCAGTGCCACTTCTGCCAGCAGGAGCAAGGCCACTGGCCACTGGGTCGAATCTCATCAGTATCATCAACAGAAAGTGACACCCATCCCTCAAGAATAAACCCATCACTTCCCTAGGACTCTGAGGTGGAGATCACGACCACTGAAAATAGCATGGGTTATTAAGAGTTTGGCAGAAAATGAATGATTCTCTCAAATGTCTTTCAAATCTTACACTCCTATAGTTACAACTGGCGCACTGCTAACAAAGCCAAAATCATTTCTAAAAAAGGACTTGAAAGTAGAGACATTTAAAATTCAACACATATACTAAAGAAAAAGTTTTCTCTTCACAAATTTAAAATGCATTTTGTTTTCAGGTTAACATGTTCAAAACCCATTTTTCTTATTTTTTTATTATTTTAATTCTTTTTTAGTTACAAAGGTGTTCCTTGCAGCACTGTTTTTTTTTTTTTAATTTTTATTTTGTATTGGAGTAGGGTTGATTTACAATATTGTGTTAGTTTCAGGTGTAGAGCAAAGTGATTCAGTTATACATATACATATATGTACTCTTCTTCATGTTCTTTTCCCATATTGGTTATTACAGAGTACTAAGTAGAGTTCCCTGTGTTATAAGTAGGTCCTGGTTGATTATTTTTTATATAATAGTGTGTATGTATTAATCGCAGTCTCCATTTTTTCTTTCTGTGATTAGACAAGGACTTACCAGATACTTGTTACCAGAAAATGTAATGAATCAAAACTCTGAACCTTTTGGGGCTTCATCCAATGCCTTAGATTAGCAATGAAACTTTCAAAACTCCATTTTGCTTACGATTAGCAAGTAGTTAAGCTCCATTCATCCCACCGAAAGGTCTACATATTATAAGCAAAACACTTTGCTGTTTTGAGGCAGTGGGAAGGGTGTCTGGCTGTGCATCCAAATCACCTGGGGAAATGTGATAAAATAAAGACTCAGGGTTTCCCTGCAAGATTGTGATTCCTTATCATCTCTCATAGGGTCAGGGAACCCAATGCATCTAACACATTCATCAGTAGTTGAATATGATTGCAATCTGTCCTCCAGGCAGATCTTTTGGTAAAATCACAGGATTTTCATCTCATCAGAGATACCTAGCGGGGGGTGTTTACACAGGTAGTACCCAAACATTCCGTAAAAGCCACTTAAATAGTTACTGAACAAAGGATACGATGAAAATTTATCTTTCTGAGAGAATCCATGGAAAACCCTCCCATTCCTCTGCTAAAGTCTAAACTCTTCTAAACATCTAAATATTTTGGAAATGTTTCAAACAATCTTTGAATGGGTTATATGATAATAATGACAACAATAATAATAACAAAAAGGACAAAAGAGAAATAAAAGATTATAAACTAACTCAAAAACTAATGAGGTGGTATTCAAAAAATAATATAATGTGTAAATAAAAGCTAGAATTAATTTTTGAAAACCAGAAACACAGACAACTCTCTAGGATACACAATAAAAATATAAACAAAATTGGAAATGAAAATGGGACTACAACGATACAGAGGACTTTTATAATAAGTTAATAATGTTCATAATTATAGTTAATAGATATAAAATTCTAAATTTTTTTAAAAAATGAATCAGTGACCTAAACCACAGCTGTAGGAAACTGAAGTCTAATAATTACAAAAGAAATAGGGCAAGTTATCAATGACTTGCCTCCTTAAAAGAATTGTGGGTTCTGTGGTTTTACAGCTAATATAACAAAGCTTCCTCCCCTGTAGAATTTATTCCTGAGAATAGAGATCATCAAGGATCCATTGTGTAACAAAGATCAATAAAGTTTATTTAAAAGACAAATATAAAACCAAAACTGGTTAAGGAAAAAAAAGACAAAGTGATAAATAAAATAAGGTATGCACAATGACATTCAATTGTAGAGTAGAGAATTTAAATATCATGAGATTCTTCTGAATAATCTCAATACAATGAATTGGAGACTTTAAAAATTAATATAGGTTGTACAGAAAAATGCAAAATACCAAGGCCAGCTCAAGAAACTACAGACTATATAGAAATCTAGAACATTAAAGATAATCATAAATGTTAATGACCCCAACAAAACATGATTTAGCTTGAGTACAAATTTATTCAAAGAAGGAAGCAGAAAGTGCAAATAGAACACTGATATTTAATAGAAGTTAATAATATAGAAAATATGGCAGTCCATAGAGAACATTGATAAATTTTGAGAAGTATCAAATTCAAATTTGTTATCTTACAACTGGGAAAGAATTTTAATAGTTTGCCCATTTGAAGTCAGTAAGTCCCCTACGTGCGAACATTCAAGTTGTGAAATTTCAAAGATGCGAACGTGAGTTCACATGTCCAATCACGTAAGATGTGAGTGGAATTGCAGCTTGCCCTCCGTCTCCTATTGTTGACGATGCTTCAGCTCTACCATCTCCCACCTCCTCTCCCTCCTCCAGTCAGTAACTCTTCCTGCCTGTTCACTCGATGCCAGCCCCTGTGTGCCAGTTGTTGTGCTGCACTGCTGTACTTTTCAAGGTGCTGTCCTGTAAGATGAAAAATGTGTTATTTTTGTGTTTGTTATGTATTTTTTGTGTGAAAAGTATCATAAACCTATTACAGTACAGTACTATATAGCTGATTGTGTTATTGGGTACCTAGGCTAACTTTGTTGGACTTCAAACAAATTGGACTTATGAACACGCTCTTGGAATAGAACTTGTTCGTATGTAGGGGACTTACTGTATATCCATCTGCTGGGGTGACATAATGAGATAGTAACACGAGTGGTGAAAAGAGAGCAACATACATGGTTCATGGCAATTCATGGAGAGTTTTATATAAAGTAAGAGGAAACACAGAGGGATGGCTTCCCATTTTCTAACAATCTGTACATCTCTTAGTGACCTAGATTCTACCAGCAAATAAACGTGAAAAATAACCATAGCACATTTCTGGGGTTTACAGTAATGTTGGGTAAAGAGAACATCAGTTTCCCAGGAGAATCACTTAGCAGGCCTGGTTTTCAGACTTGTCTGGTCCATAACTGTGTTTGAGTTCCTTAACTTTTAACACCTCCCTTCTGTTTTTATTCTGTATCATTTTAGCAGGTAAAATATATTATTTAATCTCTCAGGCATACAATAGCTGTTTCAGATACCCAATGAAGGGAAGATGTTTCATCAATTAAAACAAGGGTAGTATTTCACCTTTCCTGATTTTTCCTAGTTTTACTACCTTTGTTATAGAATGCTATATAAATCTATTGATATACAAACCAATATGTTGAATTCATATCATTTCCATGAAATTTAAGATCCCTCGTTTTCTTTTTCACTTTTATTCCTCTCCTGGTCAGCATTTTAGAAATGTCTCCAAGGCATTCCAGTTCAGTATAATTTTGTTAGTATCATTTAACTACTAACTGGTTGCATAGAAAAGAAATTCTAAACGGCCTAGAATGGTCAGGATCTTGTTAAATAGAACAGAATCCATTCTGGTTATTTTTAAAAATAGTAAAATGTTACAGATTCTTTAGAAGGGCTAAAGATATTATAGACACTAAAATGAGTTATCAGGAGTAATTTGCAATGTCAAAGTTTGCTGCCAAGAAAGCAGCCACCTGTGCCAGCTATTGAATTAGAAACTATTGGCTTCAGAACCACTGAATCAGGAAGCTGCTTGCTAAATTTGGAGCCTGGCTTTATACTTGTCTACTCCAGAACAGTAACACTTCTACTGTTTCCCAGCAGCAAAATAGTTCCTCACACCCTGCGTCTCTCCACACATGACTCAGTTCCAAATCCAAGTGTACCTTGGATTCCAGTAGCAGAATCTAAGTCTCAGTGGGAATTCTAGCTACAAGAGGGCCTAAGAAATGCAGGTTTAAGCTTCCCAGTCTCTGCAGGAAAAGGGTTTTGGACTTAGGTTGAAGGGGTTTCGAGTGCATGTTGAAAAACCCAACCAACGACAATGGCCTCACAAGCAGAGGACAGGCAGAACATCATATGGAGTCACAAATGATTATGCAATAAAATGAAAGTAGAAAAGCTGACAAATGTATTTGTTTATAAGATGCCATCATTTTTTTTTTTAAAGAAGATGTCGGGGTAGGAGTTTATTTATTTATTTATTCTTTTATTTTTGCTGTGTTGGGTCTTCATTTCTGTGCAAGGGCTTTCTCTAGTTGTGGCAAGTGGGTGCCACTCTTCATCGCAGTGCGCAGACCTCTCACTATCGCGGCCTCTCTTGTTGCAGAGCACAGGCTCCAGGTGCGCAGGCTCAGTAGTTGTGGCTCATGGGCCTAGTTGCTCCGCGGCATGTGGGATCTTCCCAGACCAGGGCTCGAACCCACGTCCCCTGCATTAGCAGGCAGATTCTCAACCACTGCACCACCAGGGAAGCCCGATGCCATCATTTTTAATCTTTCAAAAGCAGTTTAGTGTTAAACAACCCTCTCTTAAAAGCTTTTACTCAAAACAAATGTTTATTATTTTAATAATAAACTTAATAATAAATTAAGTTTATTATTTAATTTAATGATAAACTTCAGGGAGAAATTTAAAAGAATCCATGTTGAAAATAAAATATTTTCATATATCTCCCTCAGAAGGTGATAGTATACCCAGACAAAATGTACTAAAGATAAAGAAATATTGAATACTATTAACCAAGTTGACCTAATTTATAGTTGTAGAATATAGCAACCAAAATATGGAGCATAAATATTTCTTTCCAATTTATATAAAATATTTACCAATATTGGACCATAAAACACATTGCAGTAAAATTATTTAAATTAAAATTAAAAGGACCAAAATCAGAGATCCCTACAAAGCAGACCAGCCCACAGCCTGTTGGGAAAGCATGTGCTCTAGAGCTTGAGCTCACACCTCTCCATTCTTTAATCTGAGAATAAAGCTTTCCTTTGTTTCTGAACCAAACTTGGTCTCATTGGCACAAACCACACCAGCCAGAAGGATGCATTTTGGAAGCCGTGTAGCTGACAGGGTCAGCTGACAGGGTCTTGGTTCTCTGGTGGGGTTTCAGGCCTGAGCCTCTGCAGGTGGGAGAGCCAAGTTCAGGGCATTGGACCACCAGCGACCTCCTGGGCCCACATAATATCAATCGGTGAGAGCTCTCCCAGAGATCTCCATCTCAACGCTAAGACCCAGCCCCACTCAACGACCGGCAAGCTCCAGTGCTGGACACCCCATGCCAAACAACTAGCAAGACAGGAACACAACCCCACCCATTACCAGAGAGGCTGCCTAAAATCATACTAATTTCACAGACACCAGAAAACACACCACTGCATGCGGCCCTGCCCACCAGAAAGACAAGATCCAGCCTCATCCACCAGAACACAGGCACCAGTCCCCTCCACCAGGAAGCCTACACAACCCACTGAACTAAACTTACCCACTGGGGACAGACACCAAAAAAATCAGGAAACTATGAACCTGCAGCCTGTGAAAAGGAGACCCCAAACACAGTCATTTAAACAAAGTAATAAGACAGAGAAATATACAGCAGATGAAGGATCAAAGTAAAAACCCACCAGACCAAACAAATGAAGAGGAAATAGGCAGTCTACCTGAAAAAGAATTCAGAGTAATGATAGTAAAGATGACCCAAAATCTTGGATATAGAATGGAGAGAATACAAGAAATGTTTAACAAGGACCTAGAAGAACTTAAGAGCAAACAAACAATGATGAACAACACAACAAATTAAATTAAAAATTCTCTAGAAGAAATCAATAGCAGAACAACTGAGGCAGAAGAATGCATAAGTGACCTGGAAGATAAAATAGTGGAAATAACTACTGCAGAGCAGAATAAAGAAAAAAAGAATGAAAAGAATTGAGGGCAGTCTCTGAGACCTTTGGGACAACATTAAGTGCACCAACATTCAAATTATAGGGGTCCCAGAAGAAGGGAAAAAAGAAAGGGACTGAGAAAGTATTGAAGAGATTATAGTTGAGAACTTCCCTAACATGGAAAAGGAAATAGTTAATCAAGTCCAGGAAGTGCAGAGAGTCCAATACAGGATAAACCCAAGGAGAAACACGCCAAGACACATATTAATCAAACTATTCAAAAATTAAATACAAAGAAAAAACACTAAAAGCAGCAAGGGAAAAGCAACAAATAACACACAAGAGAATCCCCATGACATTAAAAGCTGATCTTTCAGCAGTAACCCCGCAATCCAGAAGGGAGTTGTAGGGCACATTAAAAGTGATGAAAGGGAAAAACCTACAACCAAGATTACTCTACCCAGCAAGGATTTCATTCAGATTCGGCAGAGAAATTAAACCCTTAACAGACAAGCAAAAGTTAAGAGAATTCAACACCTCTAGACCAGCTTTACAACAGATGCTAAAGGAATTTCTCTAGGGAGGACACACAAGAGAAGCAAAAGACCTACAATAACAAACCCCAAACAATTAAGAAAATGGTAATAGGAACATACATATCGATAATTACCTTAAATGTAAATGGATAAAATGCTCCAAATGAAAGACATAGACTGGCTGAATGGATACAAAAACAAACCCGTATATATGCTGTCAACAAGATACCCACTTCAAACCTAGGGACACATACAAACTAAAATGAAGGATGGAAAAAGATATTCCATGCACATCAAAATCAAAAGAAAGCTGGAGTAGCAATTCTCATATCAGACAAAATAGACTTTAAAATAAAGACTATTGCTAGAGACAAAGAAGGACACTATATAATGATGAAGGGATCAATCCAAGAAGAAGAAATAACAATTGTAAAATACTTATGCACCCAACATAGGAGCACCTCAATACATAAGGCATATGCTAACAGCCATAAAAAGGGAAGTTGACACTAACACAATAATATAACACCCTACTTTCACCAATGGATAGATCAACCAAAATGAAAATAAATAAGGAAACACAAACTTTAAATGATACGTTAAACAAGATGGACTTAATTGATATTTATAGGACATTCCATGCAAAAACAACAGAATACATTATCTTCTCAAGTGCTCATGGAACATTCTCCAGGATAGCTCATATCTTGGGTCACAAATCAAGCCTCGGTAAATTTAAGAAAATTGAAATCGTATAAAGTACTTTTTCTGACTACAACAGTATGAGACTAGATATCAATTACAGGAAAAAGAACTGTAAAAAAGACAAACACATGCAGGCTAAACAATACACTACTAAATAACCAAGGGATCACTGAAGAAATCAAACAGGAAATCAAAAGATACCTGGAAAGAAATGACAATGGAAACAGGATGGCCCAAAACCTATGGGATGCAGCAAAAGCAGTTCTAAGAGAGAAGTTTATAGCAATACAATCCTACCTCAAGAAACAAGAAAAATCTCAAATTAACAATCTAACTTAGCACCTAAAGCAGTTAGAGAAAGAAGAACCAAAAAACCCCAAAGTTAGCAGAAGGAAAGAAATCATAAAGATCAGATCAGAAACAAATGAAAAAGAAATGGAGGAATGATAACAAAGATCAATAAAAATAAAAGCTGGTTCTTTGGGAAGATAAACAAAAATGCTAAGCTGTTAGCCAGACTCATCAAGAAAATAAGGGAGAACACTCAAATCAACAGAATTATAAATGAAAAAGAAGTAACAGCTGACACTGCAGAAATACAAAGGATCATGAGAGATTACTACAAGCAACTGTATGCCAATAAAATGGACAACCCGGAAGAAATGGACAAATTCTTAGAAAAGCACGACCTTCCGAGACTGAACCAGGAAGATATAGAAAATATGAACAGACCAATCACAAGCACTGAAATTAAAACTGTGATTAAAAATCTTCCAACAAACAAAAGCCCAGGACCAGATGGATTCACAGGCAAATTATATCAAACATTTAGAGAAGAACTAACACCTATTCTTCTCAAAGTCTTCCAAAATATAACAGAGAGGGGAACACTCCCAAACTCTTTCTACGAGGCCATTATCACTCTTATACCAAAATCAGACAAAGATGTTACAAAAAAAGTAAACTATAGTCCAATATCCCTGATGAACGTAGATGCAAAAGTCTTGAACAAAATACTAGCAAACAGAATCCAGTGGCACATTAAATGGATCATACACCATGATCAAGTGGGGTTTATCCCAGGAATGCAAGGATTCTTCAAAATACACAAATCAATCAATGTGATAAACCATATTAACAAACTGAAGGATAAAAACCATCTGATAATCTCAATAGATGCACAAAAAGCTTTTGACAAAATTCAACACCAATTTATGATAAAAACGCTCCAGAAAATAGGCATAGAGGGAACTTACCTCAGTGTAGTAAAGGCCATATATAACAAACCCACAGCCAACATCATTCTCAATGGTGGAAAACTGAAACCATTTCCACTAAGATCAGGAACAAGAAAAGGTTGCCCACTCTCACCACTATTATTCAACATAGTTTTGGAAGTTTTAGCCACAGCAATCAGAAATGAAAAAGAAATAAAAGGAATACAAATCATAAAAGAAGAAGTAAAGCTGTCACTGTTTGCAGATGACATGATATTATACACAGAGAATCCTAAAGATGTTACCAGAAAACTACTACAGCTAATCAATGAATTTGGCAAAGTAGCAAGATACAAAAATAATGCACAGAAATCTCTTGCATTCCTATACACTAATGATGAAAAATCTGAAAGAGTAATTAAGGAAACACTCCCATTTACCATTGCAGCAAAAAGAATAAAATACCAAGGAATAAGCCTACCTAAGGAGACAAAAGACCTGTATGCAGAAAACTATGACACTGATGAACGAAATTAAAGAGGATACAAACAGATGGAGAGATATACCATGTTCTTGGACTGGAAGAGTCAACATTGTGAAAATGACTATACTACCCAAAGCAATCTACAGATTCAATGCAGTACCCATCAAGTTACCAATGGCATTTTTCACACAACTAGAACAAAAAATTTCACAATTTGTATGGAAACACAAAATACCCCGAATAGCCAAAGCAATCTTGAGAAAGAAAAATGGAGCTGGAGGAATCAGGCTCCCTGACTTCAGACTATACTACAAAGCTACAGTAATCAAGACAGTATGGAACTGGCACAAAAACAGAAATATAGATCAGTGGAACAGGATATAAACCCCAGAGATATACCCATGCACATATGGTCACCTTATCTTTGATAAAGGAGGCAGGAATATACAAATGGAGAAAAGACAGCCTCTTCAATAAGTGGTACTTGGAACTGGACAGCTACATGTAGAAGAATGAAATTAGAACACTCCATAACACCATACACAAAAATAAACTCAAAATGGATTAAGGACTGAAATGTAAGGCCAGACACTATTAAACTCTTAGGGGAAAACATAGGCAGGACATTCTATGACATAAATCACAGCAAGATCCTTTTTGACCCACCTCCTAGAGAAATGGAAATAAAAAGAAAAATAAACAAGTGGGACCTAATGAAATTAAAAGCTTTTGCACAACAAAGGAAACCATAAATGAGATGAAAAGAATGGGAGAAAATATTTGCAAATGAATCAACTGCAAAGGATTAATCTCCAAAATATACAAGCAGCTCATGCATCTCAATACCAAAAAAACAAACAAACCAATCCAAAAATGGGCAGAAGACCTAAAAAGACATTTCTCCAAAGGAGATATACAGATTGCCAACAAACACATGTAAGGATGCTCAACATCACTAATCATTAGGGGAATGCAAATCAAAACTACTGTGAGGTATCACCTCACACCAGTCAGAATGGCCATCTACAAACAGTAAATGCTGCAGAGGGTGTGGAGAAAAGGGAACCCTCTTGCACTGTTGGTGGGAATGTAATCTGATACAGCCACTATGGAGAACAGTATGGAAGTTCCTTATAAAACTAAAAATAGAACTACCATACGACCCAGCAATCCCATTACTGGGCGTATAACCTGAGAAAACCATAATTCAAAAAGAGTCATGTACCACAATGTTCATTGCAGCTCTATTTACAATAGCCAGGACATGGAAGCAACCTAAGTGTCCATCGACAGATGAATGGATAAAGAAAATGTGGCACATATATACAATGCAATATTACTCAGCCATAAAAAGAAATGAAACTGAGTTATTTGTATTGAGGTGGATGGACCTACAGTCTGTGATACAGAGTGAAATATGTCAGAAAGAGTAAAACAAATACCATATGCTAACACATATATATGGAATCTAAGGGGAAAAAAATGGTTCTGAAGAACCTAGGGGCAGGACAGGAATAAAGACACAGATGTAGAGAATGGACTTGAGTACACGGGGAGGGGGAAGGGTAAGCTAGGACAAAGTGAGAGTGTAGCAGTGACATATATACACTACTAAATGTAAAATAGCTAGCTAGTGGGAAGCAGCCAGATAGCACAGGTACATCAGTTTGGTGCTTTGTGTTGACCTAAAGGTGTGGATATGGAGGGTGGGAGGCAGATAAAAGAGGGAGGGGATATTGGGATATATGTATACGTATAGCTGATTCACTTTGTTATACAGCAGAAACTAACACACCATTGTAAAGCAGTTATACTCCAATAAAGATATTAAAAAAAAAATGACCAAAATCACACAGTTATGTTCTCCGACCATTAACAGTATGAATTTAAAATAATTTACAAATATTTTCTTCCATTCAGTAGGTTGTCTTTTTCTTTTGTCAATGGTTTCCTTTGCTATGCATAAGCTTTTAAGTTTAATTATGTCCCATTTGTTTATTTTTGCTTTTATTCATTTTGACTTCAGAGATGGATATGTTATATAAAGAAAAGGATAATATTCACTAATACAGGAAAAGAATGATAAACACAACTTGCTGAGTGAGAAAAGCTAGAGACAAAAGAGTGCTCACTACATGATTTTATTTATATGAAATTTATATGAAATTTTAAAAGTGACAAAATTATTCTTTACTAAAATATTCTTTAATAAAATTTTATTTTATTACTTAGAAATAAGTAAAAAATTCTTTAATAGCAAAGTCATTGAAGGGGCACTAGAGAATAGAATTAACTGGGAAGGGGCATCAGGAGACTTGCTGAAGGGGTAGAAATGTTCTTAATCTTGTAATGGGGGTGTTTACGGGATATACACCATTGTCAAATCTCCTAGTAATAACCAGTTGAGATTTGTGCATTGTTTTAAGTTAAATGTATATCAAAAATAATCAGAGAATTTTAAGCATTTCATATGAAGTTTAAATGAGGCAATTTATATCAGTCACAATATGTTCAAAATTTTGCATGAGTGACATGAAGACCAATTCGTAAAACAAACCTGCACTTTTGGTTTACAGCACATTTTAGTTGTAGTTTTATATATTACATTTAGAATGCTCCCCAAATATTTGCAAGTGAATTCTATTGAAAAGACATGAAAGCTATGAATGTGACTTAGGGTGCCCCCAAAAAAGAAAGGTGTATATTATGATAACAAAAATACCTGATGATGCCTTTTAGAAATAAAAAAGAGAACAGTCTCCTATGAGAAATACTCAGTATAAAAGTCACTGTCTTTCTTAAACATAAGCTGACCTGAGGTATTTAAAACAACCATAGTAAACGGTTATTTATATTTCTGTATAAGAATAGCCAGACAACTTTCTTTTGGTGTGAGAATTTGCATTCTAAGGTATATCACTGAATATCATTTTTTGGTTGATTTATTACACGCCTTTGAGACTAAATGTTTATAATGAAAATGCTGACACAGTCACTTCTGGCAGTCAGATTGCTTGCATTATAATTATATAAGAATATAATGATATTAACTGAAGTTGAGCAGAAAAGGACCACAGAGAAATTAGACAAGTAGGGAGACTTCATTTCTAAAGCAAAAAGTACAACCTTTTTAGTAATATGCCTAGTCGTTCGAAATCCAACTGGAGCAAGAATTTGAAAGTGACAAAATTTCCGAATTCTAGAAATAACCATTGCTTTGCAACAGGATACAGGTTTAAAATGGGTGTGCTTTTGTATCCGTGTTCACATAGCCACACTGGGACTGCACTGAAGGACATGAAGCTTGTTAAATGACAGACCATGAGTCACTCTCCAGTGGGATAGAAATAGAATGAAATTGACAAACATAATTGGCAAGGAAATCAGTTCAGCAGTAGGTAGCCATAAAAAAAAAGTATTAATTGTCAAATATGCAGAAAAGTAATAGAAACTGAAGTGGGAGTACTTTTATGGATTCAAAAGAGCTAGGTTCACTAACTTGATGAGGGTGCATATCAGATGAAGTTGGAATTATCTGAGGTTCATACTTTTTTTTTACCTTTTACGCAAAATAAAAGTCTTTAGAAAATATGACTGATTCATCATGAATCAATTCTAAAATGTAGGTAATTCTTCTTAGCACTAATTAAAGGGGAATTGCTCCTTATTAAAAAAAAAAAAAGTGTGCAGAGCCTCCTAAGAATGATACTGTTAGGCAATAATATTTCACACATTTTAAGAAAAATATTATTATGCCAAGTAGCTACAGGGAAAGCAATTAAATTAATCATAAGCGATTCTTTTGAGTGTTTTGACTTCAAGCCTCTTTATAGTCCCCTACAGCAGTAGTATTTCATTAACCTTGGAAGTGGGAGAAGGCTTGTTCTGGTTTTATAGTTTACTTGCGGGAAAGACTTTCTTTTCATCAACTTTATTTCTCAAACACAAAGGCATTTGAAGAGTGGTTTGATTGTGTTGAAATGGATGATCTCCTTTGTGGTGTCATGGACATCTTGATATCTTCCTCTAAATGACTTTTGAGATTTCACAGAGGATAAGAGGTAGGTGAAACTCAGATGTGTTCATTGTTATGTTGCTTCTTCTGTTTCATCCAGTTATACAAATATGCTCAATCTTCATCTAATTGCAAACTACTCAAGTAGTAGCTAAAATATACTAATATAAAATCCATGTGTGTAGTGAATATTTTCCATAAAAATAAATGGTCTGTAATGATACATAATTTTCTTGATCTATGTCTATGGAAAATCCCAACTTATTGCTCCAATCCAGTAGAAAGCTGGCAATATTGTTGTCTACAAAGTGGAACTTTAACAGAAAAGAAAGAAAGAAAGAAAGAAAGAAACCACATTGATTTTTCGATGAAAATTATGTTGTCAATATACCAATTGTGTGTTTTTATGAGAACCTTGTTTATTGCAAATATTTACTGGGTTTCACATTTAGGTATGAAACGAATATTTAACTAACTAGTATATACCCCAAATTGTTGAAGGAATAAAGTCTTTGCCACACAATGAGCTCACAGTTTAGTCAAGGAGACAGGAGGACAGATGGCAACCAAACACTTGAGCAGCATGAAAAAGGATGAGGGGTTCCGGCATGCTGGAGCAGCCAGTAAATGCAAATGTTCTTTTGTTTGCTCTTTTTCCTTTCTTTTTTTTTTTTCTTAATAAGAGAAAGGAATGTCCTGAGGGGATTTAAAAGGAGAGGAAGGTGGGGAAAAGGGATATTCCAAGCAGAGTGAACAGCATGTGACACGGAGAGTCTGACACAGGCACCTAGGAGTGACCGATGACTCTGGCAGGGCTGCACCATGGGTACCAGTGCAGTGGTGAGTGGCGATTTCACCCTGGTGGAGAGGGGCCAATAGGGTCCCATGCAGTATAGTTGAGGCACTGAATTTTATCTTGAGACACATAGGAAGGAGATGAGTCAGAGGTGAGTCAGAGGATAATGGTGCAGCAGGATCTGTACAAAGGGAGTGTTCTAAATGGTAGACTGAGTGGTCAATAGCAGCAAACCTTACACAGAGGTCACGTGAAAGAACTGAGCTTTTTCCATTTGCAATTAGGTAACTAGTGGACTCTCTTCCACAAGTAGAACGTGACCTAGATGCCAGCTGGTAGATTCCACTCTGAGTCAGCCCTAGTGATGTCAGAGAAACGAAACAAGGAGTAATTGACCATAGAGCTCTCTCTCACTCTGTCTCTCCTATGAACACATACACAACACACACACACACACTAAATGATACAAAAGTCTTGAGGACGCAGAAGATGGTGGTGCTGCTGTTGTGTACGGAAGGCCAACGCGGCACCAGAAACAGAAGAAAGTCAGGCATGCTGGAAGGGGGATAGTTAGGGAAAGGTTTCCAGAGTCCCACCTTCCTCCAGTCTGTCCTGGGACTCTAGAGCTTAGAATAAAAGAGCATCTGAACCTTCCTCCTGGTCCACTCTTCCCCTGGGTTAGATCATTTCTAAGAAATATAGGACAAACGGGTTCCACCAGAAGCTGTGTGTCTTGAGGGGCCCCTGGCACAGCCCTGGTCCTATTCCTTCAAGTTATCTGGAGCCTCAGGCTTTCACACCTCACCACATCCACAGAGCAACTCTGAAAGTTGTTAGCCTCCAGGATATTCTGCCTACAGGCACCTCTTCACAGGATTTCTCAGACCAGTCAGAGTCTCTACAATGTGCCTCCCTCAGTCTCTGCCAAATCGCCTTGCCATTATTTCCCCCTTAGTCTCTTTGACTATCTGAAAAATCTCCCATGCATTGATTTTTTTTGCTTTTTGACCATTTGATTCCCTCTCCCAGGCTTCACAGAGTCCAGGCATAGTGAGAACTCACTGAGTATTTTATTTTATTTTTTTTCAAAACAGATTTTATTTAATACAACTAAATACCAAAGCAGTTATTAGTCGTCTTCTCCAATATTAGCAATATTTAAGGAGTTCACTATAAACCCCCATGGAAATATTTTATTGTTTTAAGATTTCAGTCTGATTATCCATTGGTTCAACATTTCTTGGAAGACAGGTTACTGTCTTCTGCACTTGTTCATTAATTTATGCTGCAGTGTCATGAATAGTGACTCCCCTCAGTCCTTTATTTTTTTATTTTTTATTTTTTTTGCGGTATGCGGGCCTCTCACTGCTGTGGCCTCTCCCGTTGCGGACCACAGCCTTCGGACGCGCAGGCTCAGCAGCCATTGCTCACGGGCCCAGCCGCTCTGAGGCACGTGGGATCTTCCTGGACCAGGGCACGAGCCCGTGTCCCCTGCATCGGCAGGTGACCTCTCAACCACTGCGCCGCCAGGGAAGCCCCAGTCCTTTATTTTTATTTTATTTTATTATTATAATTATTTTTTGGCCATGGCTGCAGCTTGAGGGATCTTCGTTCCCTGACCAGGGATTGAACCCAAGGCCTCAGCAGTGAAAGCACCGAGTCCTAACCACTGGACCACCAGGGAATTCCTAGAACTCATTATTATTTTATATGAACGTATAAATTAATGGGATACAAATTCTTTGGAAGATGTTGGGGTGTGAATGACCTGGAAGCAACAGAGGGCAACAATGGGAAGGACGAGAAGGTGATGGAGCTGGTAATCTTTAATAAAAAGACCAGAAAATTCTACAGAGGCCTTGAAAATCAACACTAGAACTGACCGTCTTAACTCTATGAAAATTATCTTAGCAGATGTCAGCCTTAGAAACAGGAGAAGTAGCAATGAGGCAAATAGGTAAAATAACTTCTGTCGAAGAAGGTAAAGTACTGGAATATTTACTGGAAATGCAGGATAATGAGGGAGAGTCGACAACAGTGACTAAGGGGGCTGGTGCTGGAAGCATGGTGGGTAAGAAAGCTTAGAAATGTAAAGGAGAGTCCTGCACAGGTGTGGAGAAGCTTGCATTCTGGTTGTAGCTTAAGGATGACAAGAGTCATTCATTCAATATAAAAGAAACACTGAGCACCTAGGAACAGATTCAGTTAAAAGTAAAAATTGATATATTTTCAACAGTTACGGCCTTGTCAATCCAGCAGGATGGGGAAGTTGTTCCAGTATCAAATTAATACAAACTGAGATAGGCACCACACCAAATGAGGGGAAAAACACAAAAGTACAAAAAACTATTGTTCTATGGAAGCATGATGAGGAAGACATTTTGACCCCAGAGCGGAAGGGCAAGTAGGAGTTACCTATCACAGGAAAGAAGGCAACAGTCAGAGAAAACGACGTGCTCAGAAATACTGTTGGGATTGTAGACAAAAGTTGGCATTTTCACATTCAATGGTGGACAGTAGAAATGGTGCCAAGAGAACGAGTAAGTAGAACCCTGTGAGCTTAGACCTCAAAAGTAAGCAACGGCCAGGCCATACAGAGATGTTTTGTTTTGTTTTTAACTACATATAAAATTGTTGGGGGTTTTTTGCCCTGAAGTGAAGAGTGATTCAAGGGTTTCACAATCAAAGGTGGCAAAGGTGCGTAGTTTGAAAATGTGCCTTTGGCGGAAATGTGCAAAAGAATTGGGAGGTGGGCAGGAGGGATGCAGGGGCACCTGCAGCAGTAGTTGTCCAGGAGATAGAGGATGGAGCTTGGACTAGGCTACATTGTGTAGAAATATAGAAAGTGGCAGGTTCAAAAAAATATTTAGGAGAGAGAAAAACACAGGATTGGTAATAGACTTGCACAGGAGAGGTGTGAGGGGGTGGGACAAAATTATACACCAAAAATAATTCCTGTTTATGGCATGCCTAACCGGACGGCTTGTATTGTGATTATCTGAGGTAGAAAACCACAGTCAAGCACCAGACGCTGGGAGGGAAGATTATGGTTTTGGTCATGGACATGCCAGGTTTGTCATACCTCTAAAGCACCCTTGTGGAGATCCTGCAAATTTCGCTGAAGTTTTAGGTGGGCAGGGTACACAGGAAGAAGAGAATAGAGAGTTTAGAACACAGCCTTGAGAAATTCCAATATTTGGTTACTAGCTTGGATTACCATCAAATTACCAGACATACCACTATTTGATTACTGTCAAAGGAGACAAAGCAGCCCCTTGGATGGAAGGAAAATCAGAGAATATAGTGTTAGAGATAAAGAGATTTTCAGTAGCAATGAGCAGTCAAGATGTCCTATGCCACTGAGAGGTCAGATAAAATAAGTTCTGGAAAATTTTCATTGCTTCCAGCCTCTTAAAAGTACGTCATAAGGAAGTGGTAGGATATGGGGATGTCATAAGGAAGTGGATGTCATAAGGAAGTGGGTCGAGGAGTGGTAGGATATGGGGAATTGGAAACTGCACACCCTGAGTGACAGGGGGAATTTGGGGGTATGAGGAGGAAAGAGAATATAGTTGGAGTGAAAGAACTGTTCAAGATGTGAGAAATCTGAGCATGTTTAAACGTCTGAAAAAAATCCAAATGAGACCTGGAAAGGGAAAACCTGGGCAAGGGGTAGAGAATTATTATTGAGAGGGTGTGAGAGGGAAGAAGGTGGGAGGATTTGCTATGTGTTGAAGGGATGCTTTCCTCATACAGATAAGAGTTTTTACGGCTCATGTAAGGTTTGCTAGCAGGAAGTTAAGGAAGGTTATGCCAAATAAAAAGCCTAGGTCAGCTGCCAAGAATGATCAAGGAGGTGTGTGCAGCCCTGGGAACCTCACTGCAGTCTGGTGTCCTGTAAGCTGCTCCTTCTGAAACATGGAGAAGGTCCTCCCCATATCCCATAGCACAACAGTATGGAGGCTCCTTAAAACTAAAAATAGAGTTACCATATGATCCAGCAATCCCACTTCTGGATATATATTGGGAAAAGATGAAAACTCTAATTTGAAAAAATACATGCACCCCAATGTTCTTAGCAGCACTATTCACAATAGCCAAGACATGGAAGCAACCTAAACGTCCATTGACAGATGAATGGATAAAGAAGATGTGGTAGATATATACAATGGAATATTACTCAGCCATAAAAAAGAATGAAATAATGTCATTTGTAGCAACAAGGATGGACCTAGAGATTATCATATTAAGTGAAATAAGTCAGACAGAGAAAGACAAATATATGAAATCACTTATATGTGGAATCTAAAATATGACACAAATGAACTTATCTACAAAACAGAAACAGACTCACAGACATAGAGAACAGACTTCTTGTTGCCAAGGGGGAGAGCGGGTGGGGGGGGGAGGGATAAATTAAGATTTGGGGATTAAAAGATACACAGTATTGGGGCTTCCCTGGTGGCTCAGTGGTTGAGAGTCCGCCTGCCGATGCAGGGGACATGGGTTCGTCCCCTGGTCCAGGAGGATCCCACATGCCGTGGAGCAGCTGGACCCGTGAGCCATGGCCACTGAGCCTGCGCGTCCGGAACCTGTGCTCCGCAACGGGAGAGGCCACAACAGTGAGAGGCCCGCGTATAGCAAGAAAAAAAGAAGAGACACAGTATTATATATAAAATAGATAACCAACAAGGACCTACTGTATAGTACAGGGAACTATACTCAATATCTTGTAATTACCTATAACGGAAAAGAATCTGAATCACTTTGCTGTATACCTGAAATATTGTAAACCAATTATAGTTCAATTTTTAAAAGTATGATTGACTACTGTGCCTGGTTTGGCTAGGTTATCCCCAGAGTAAAACAAAGAAGTTTTTAGAAATGTAATAAAATGTTCCAAAAGATTTTAAAAACAATGTTGAGATAGAAAAATGAAGGACAAATTTCACTGATTTGGGAATAAGGTATAAGTAACAGAAGGAAATATCAAAACTTGCATCTGCTTTGATTCTTTTAAGCAAATGTTAAGCATTTTTCAAATCACAAAGGTGGAATAAACAGCATATGGAGGGATGTGTAGTCCAGGACAGACAACAGGATAGTTGATGAGCACCTGGCTAGTCCAAGGGAATTAAAACCTAACCCCAGATGGAAAACATCTGGAAGTAGAAGGGGAAAACACTTTGTTGTTATTCTTTTCATCCTTTATTTTTTTTTGCGGTACGCGGGCCTCTCACTGCTGTGGCCTCTCCCGTTGTGGAGCACAGGCTTCGGACGCGCAGGCTCAGCGGCCATGGCTCACGGGCCCAGCCGCTCCGCGGCATGTGGGATTCTCCCGGACCAGGGCACGAACCCGTGACCCCTGCATTGGCAGGCGGACTCTCAACCACTGTGCCACCAGGGAAGCCCCTCTTTTCATCCTTTGATAGCTCTCTGAGGAAAGTGAATTTGGGACAGTCACCCCCTTTCCATGTCCCATTGCCAGCCCCCAGCTGTCCCTTGTTGCCCTGTTCCCAGAAAGAACCATGGACTCTCAGGGCTGGCAAAGGTCGTGCAGAGCGTTTTCATGAATTCTCCTCTTTTACAGATAATGCCACTGACATTCTGAGAGATCAAGAATTTGTTCAAGGACACTAGCTGTTGTGAGTCAGTCACTGAAGAACCCAGATGTCCCAACATTAAACAAAGTACACATTTAACCGCATTTTGGTATTTCTTTATGAATCCTGTTCTGACCGTGAGACAGCAAGGTACTTCATCCCCATTCCTCAATTTCTATAACAACTTGAGATAATATAAGTGAGATTACTTCCCCGTAAACTGAAGACTGGCAGATGTCGCCCATAGCTAATGTTGATCACAGGTAAACATTTAGATTAGTTTAGTAAACATGAAACAGAAAAACAAAATCAAATTTTGATGTGGTTAAGGGAAAGTTTTGCCTCAAGGAATCACTATCATCATTTTGTTTATATAAAATCAGCCAAACTTGACTTCAAAATTATTAAGGATATTAACTACTGTATTAATTTTCTATTTTTGCTACACAAATTGCACAGATTAAGTAGCTTTAAACACCACACGTCTATTTTCTCACAATCTGGAGGTCAGGGTCTGGGTTGGCTCAGTGGGATCCCCTGCTTTGGAATCACCAGTCTAGAATGAGAGGCTCCACAGGAGAATCCCTTCCCTGGATCCTTCAGGTTGTTGGCAAAATCCAATTCTTGTGGTTGTGGGACTGAGGTCCCAGTTTATTTCTGACTTTCAGTTCAAGGCTCGCCTCAGCTCCTGGAAGACACTTCTCCCCCATCCTCTCCCACAAGTGAGCCAGCAGCAACGTGTCAAATACATAGGCAGAACACTCTTTGACATAAATCACATCAAGATATTTTTTGATCCACCTCCTAGAGTAATGAAAATAAAAACAAAAATAAACAAATGGGAGGTAATTAAACTTAAAAGCTTTTGCAGAGCAATGGAAACCATAAACAAAACAAAAAGACAACCCTCAGAATGGAAGAAAATATTTGCAAATGAAGCGACTGACAAGGGATTAATCTTCAAAATAGACAAACAGCTCATGCAGCTCAATGTCAAAAAAACAAGAACCCAATAAAAAATGGGCAGAAGCTCTAAATAGACATTTTTTTCCAAAGAAGATATACAGATGGCCAGAAAGCAAGTGAAAACATGCTCAACATCACTAATTATTAGAGAAATGCAAATCAAAACTACAATGAGGTATCACCTCACACCAGTCAGGATGGCCATCATCAAAAAGTCTACAAACAATAAATGCTGGAGAGGGTGTGGAGAAAAGGGAACCCTCTTACACCGTTGGTGGGAATGTAAGTTGGTGCAGCCACTATGGAGGACAGTATGGAGGTTCCTTAAAAAACTAAAAATAGAGCTACTATATAATCCAGTAACCCCACTCCTGGGCATATATCCAGAGAAAACCATAATTCGAAAATATGCATGCACCACAATGTTCATAGCAGTACTATTTACAAGAGCTAGGACATGGAAGCAACCTAAATGTCCATCAACAGAGGATGGATAAAGAAGATGTGGTACATATATACAATGGAATATTACTCAGCCATAAAAAAGAATGAAATAATGCCTTTTGCAGCAACATGGATGGACCTAGAGATTGTCATACTGAGTGAAGTCAAACACAGAAAGACAGATATCATATGATATCGCTCATATGTGGAATCTAAAGGAAAGGGTAAAAATGAACTTATTTATGAAACAGAAGTAGAGTCACAGATGTAGAAAACAAACTTATGGTTATCAGGGGATATGGGGGGAGGGATAAATTGGGAGATTGGAATTGACATATACACACTACTGTATATAAAATAGATAACTAATAAGAACCTGTTGTATAGCACAGGGAACTCTACTCAATACTCTGTAATGGTCTATATGGGAAAAGAATCTAAAAGAAAAGAGTTTATATATGTATATGTATAACTGATTTATTTTGCTATACAATTGAAACTAATGCAACATTGTAAGCCAACTGTGCTCCAATAAAATTTTTTAAAAAAAGAAAAAAAAAATGGGACTTCCCTGGTGGTCCAGTGGGTAAGACTCCACACTCTCAACGTAGCAGGCCTGGGCTCTATCCCTGGTCAGAGAACTAGATCCCACATGCCACAACTAAATGATCCTGCCTGCCACAACTAAGACCCAGTGCAGTCAAAATAAATAAATAAATAAAAATAATCCCTTTTATGCTTAGAACCCCTCTCTGCTGTATCTCTCCTCTGCCTTCTAATGCCAGCTGAAGAGTGTCCTCTGCTTTTAAAGGCTTGTGTGATTAGACTGAGCCCATGCCAATAATGCAGGTTAATTTCCCTGCTTTAAGGTACACAACTTTAATTACTTCTTCAATTTCCCTTTTGCTGTGTAAGTTAACATATTCCCAGGTACCAGGAACTAGTGCACCGACATCTTTGGAGACCACTATTCTGCCAACTATGATTACCTGATTACAGAAAGGAATGTAAGAGCCCTTCCAAAACTCTACTGTTGTGTAAGATCATACATATTAGAGTCTGAAGCCTGGTTCCCAGCCTCTCCAAAACCCAGCCCTAGTCTCTGCCTCTTCAGTTATTACTTGTGGACTTTTGCCAATTCTAGAGATTAGTTAGTCACAAGAAGACTGTGGAAACACACTGTGACTCTCCTAACACCTAAGTTTGGATAAAGTAGTGAACCATCACACTGCTGTAAGGTGAAACTAAAACTCAGTAAGGATTGGCTACTGACACCTGGTCAGCGTGTGGAGAAGTCTAGTAAAGCATCACAGAGCTTGGACTGCTCCTGGGCAGGTGTGGTGAAGAGGAAGTAGGTGTTCAAGACACATTCCTCACATATGCACACAGCCCAAAACTGGGCACCAAAGTGGTAGGGAGAATAATCCAGTTCAAGCTCATCTCAATAGGCTTGACCACTGAACAGAAACCAAATTAAATTCCTCAAGAATGAATATGTATACAGAATGCCACTCTACTAACACAAGATGGGGTAGATATGACATGATAACAAAACTTGTGAAAATCTTCGGAGAATTCTAGTTAGCTCCACATTTTAACCTTAAAAAGCCTTCAAAAATGGTCTCCCATAAAAATCTCTAATGGCTCCTCAGTAATATATTTCTCTTTAAATGAAACTGGAAGAGAGAGAGACAGAGAGAGAAACATGTTACATTATAGGTCCAGAGGGGGATAAGGGTTAATGAACTCAGAGAATTTGCTTTTCTAAGAGGTTTATTATATGCCTAATAGTAATTGGAGAGAATTGAATGGAGAGCTGTTCCTCACACCCTCTCTAATTACCACTACTTGAAGCAAATTAGAATGAATCCAACTGTTTCTTACCTTGTCAAAGGCAATATTGAAGACAAGAATAATTAATTTTCAAGTGGAATAGATTTCTACAGCTTTCATGTGGTTGAATGAAAATTATATCCAAAAATATGTGCTGTAATTTTTCTATCAAAAATGCCATTTTCATGACATTTCAGAGGTCAAATATATACATATATAATTTTATATTATTTTCTTTGCTTGTGTATGCTACAAATATGAATGAAAAATCAATATGTAAACACACTCAAAGATCTATAGTTAAAAAGCTTCCTTTTAGGTAACATTTTCCATGGCAGGTATGACCTGCTTCAAAAGAAATACATGCTCACTATAGAAAAATCCATAGTTATAAAAATGCATTAAATGGTGATTACTTAGATTGTAAGACTTTTTTTCTTTTGCTTTATGAAGTGATGCCCAAGAAAATATTGCTACATAATCAGCTTCTCCAATGATTGTAAAGTATGATTTGGCTTACTTAAATTTATTCCATTTTAAGGAAAGAATCTACTTGTTAAGATCATGTAAATCTCTTTGGACTCACTGTTCAAGGACTGTATTTTCAAATAACGGAAAATATGGGACTAATTGCATTTAGAAATGTGTATTCATATTTAACTACAGAAGTACTTGAAAAATCATTCAAAATTTGGATTGTTTTCCTAGAAATGTGTCTCAGAATACTGGCAAACTATGCCTTTACTTGTATTTGGTCAAGTCTCTTGCTTATCTCTCCCTGATGGCTATGCAAAAGTTTTGTTGTTTTCCTTAAATTCCCAACCTCCCTGACCCTACCCTGTAGAGTTTTCCTCATTCTTATGCATTCTTCTTTCTCTTGAGTTTCTGAAGAAGTGTCCCTCTTCCCAAATATTCATTAACTTCCCTCATTCTCTTAATTCTAAACATTGTTCAGCAGTGAAAGGGCAGGGAAAGGAAAAGTGAGGCAAATCCGCATCTAATTTCTATCCATACTATTTATTAGTTGCTTGAACATGGGTAATTTATTTAAGGATTTTAAATATCCAGCTTCTCATTAGTTAATGGGAATAATAACACCTTGCAGAGTTTCTGTAAAGGAAAATAGTAACTATATTTGCTGCCACATGGTAAACCCTGAATAAATACAGTTATGCCTCAGTTAGTCTTCAACTACCTCCAGACTTTTGTATAAATTGTTCATTCTTTCTCCTGTACAGTGAATATCTCTCCCCTGCTCTCTCTCTCTCTCCAAACCCAAATCCCCTTAATGTGTAAACGTCCCCCTCCCAGTCTAAAATAATAATAGCCGGCTGTCCCTGGATCTTGAAGTATCACTTTGTCCACCGTCAATTTTCTCTCTTTGCCTTCACACCCAGGTCTACACATTTGGAAAACATTGATTCATCTCCTGACAAATATTTGAATTCTACAGGATTCTGAATTCAGTCCTCACTCAATACACATTCACGAGTTCCAATACCATGTCCAAAAATGGTTTCCACACCTGTATTATTTTATTAGAAACCCCTATTGATTATATAAAAATATAAATTCTCAGTTTCTGACCCAGATCCACTGAATTACAATTCTGGTGAAAGGATTCTGGGATCTTTATATTTTTAAAAACTACTCAAGATGATTCTGGTAATGGCACAAGTTTGGGACCAACTGACCTAGGTATATCAATAATTCCCAAAGCCTTCTTTTCATTACTTCCCTGTCCTGAATTCCAAATCTATCTCTTCAATGACCCTCTAGATCAGTATTTGTAGCTCATAGAGTTGATAGTAAAGCTTCCTTAAGACTTTAAAACAAGGCAAAGAGGACTGCCCTCCAAGAGCTAAGTTAGTTGCATTGATTTACACTGGGACAAGACTCGCTCTTTCCTGGAACAGAAAAATAGGTACTTGAATGATCACTACCACCTAATTTAATGATATTTAAAAGAAAGATGAAGAAGGGAACATTGAGGGACTTCCCTGGTGGCGCAGTGGTTAAGAATCCGCCTGCCAATGCAGGGGACACGGGTTCAAGCCCTGGTCCAGGAAGAACTCACATGCTGCGGAGCAACTAAGTCCGTGAGCTGCAACTACTGAGCCTGCACTCTAGAGCCCGTGAGCCACAACTACTGAAGCCCGCACGCCTAGAGCCTGTTCTCCGCAAAAAGAGAAGCCACCTCAATGAGAAGCCCGTGCATCGCAACAAAGAGTAGCCCCCGCTCTCCACAACTAGAGAAAGCCCGTAAGCAGTAACAAAGACCTAACGCAGCCATAAATTAATTAATTAATTAATTAATTAATTTTAAAAAGAAGGGAAGGGCTTCCCTGGTGGCGCAGTGGTTGAGAGTCTGCCTGCCGATGCAGGGGACACGGGTTCGTGCCCCCGTCCGGGAAGATCCCACATGCTGTGGGGCTGCTGGGCCCGTGTGCCATGGCCGCTGAGCCTGCGCGTCCAGAGCCTGTGTTCCGCAACGGGAGAGGCCACAACAGTGAGAGGCCTGCGTACCGCAAAAAAAAAAAAAAAAAAAGTCTACAAATAACAAATGCTGGAGAGGGTGTGGAGAAAAGGGTGCCCTCCTACACTGTAGGTGGGAATGTAAATTTGTACAGCCGCTATGGAGAACAGTATGGACGTTCCTTAAAAAACTAAAAATAGAACTAACATATGATCCAGTAATCCCACTCCTGGGCATATATCTGGAGAAAACTCTAATTCAAAATGATACGTGCATCTCAATGTTCATTGCAGCACTATTTACAATAACCAAGACATGGAAGCCACCTAAATGTCTATTGCCAGAGGAATGGATAAAGAAGATGTGATACATATATACAATGGAATATTACTCAGCCATACAAAAAAATGAAATAATGCCATTTGCAGTAACATGAGTGGACCTAGAGATTATCGTGCTAAGTGAAGTAAGTCGGACAAAGACAAATATCCTGTGCTATCACTTATATGTGGAATCTAAAACATGATACAAATGAACTTATCTACAAATCAGAAATAAACTAACAGACACAGAGACCAAACTTATGGCTACTAAAGGGGAAAGGGGGAGATATAAATTAGGAGTTTGGGATTAGCAGATGCACACTACTGTATATAAAATAGATAAACAACGAGGACCCACTGTATAGCACAGGAAAACTATATTCAATGTCTTGTTATAAACCATAATGGAAAAGAATATGAAAATGAATATATATACAAGTATAACTGAATGGCTTTGCTGTACAGTAGAAATTAACACAACATTGTAAATCAACTAAACTTCAATAAAATAAATTTTTAGAAAAAGAAAAAAGAACTGATGCTTCTTGGGATTGGGATGTATCAGTGAGGATGTAGAAAAATGAACAGGTACTGAAGATATTTTTGAACAGAGCTGAAATGTCTTGCTAATAACTTGGATACAGGGGGTTAAGAAATGGAAGGAATCAAGGATGAGCCCCAGGTTTTGAGTCTGAGCACCTGGGGAAATGCTGTTTCCTGGAGGGATATGGTGAGTGTTAGTCATCAAGAATTTTATTTTCCATATTAAATGGGAAGTGCATATTATACATCCAGTTAGAATGTCAAGTAGGCAGCAAACATGTGAGTTTGAAGATCAGTGGAGTTATCAGGATGGAGGTAACCTGTGAAGCCATGAGGTAGCTAAGATCACAGATTGGAAAGTGCGGGGAGAAGAGTGAGAATGAGTCTGGGGTGCCCCAAACCTTCTCAGAACCAGCCAAGAAGACCAAGGTGTGCTCATCAATGTTGTAAGAGGTCAGCTCTTTCAACGTTCAGATCCATCCCAACCTCAACTAGGAAAAATTAAACACATCTTCCTCTGAACCAAACCTGGTCACCCTGAGTAATGTCCTCCATGACAAATCACATTCAGTATCTTCCCTACTCTGGTCAATTTGGCCTTTCACGTAACAACTGAATATATGTTGTTCCTCTCTCTCTCTCCATGTGTGTGTGCAGAGGGGGAATTTCTGTCTCTCCATCTCTCTTTCTCTACCTCTGCTTTGGTCCCCACCCTCCTAAGGCATCACATGGGTCAATCTTCTAAGTGGTGACTGTCTCTGGTCTTCCCCTTCAATCCCTGTCACATCTGCTGTCATAATGGTGTTTGAAATGTAAATTAGCCTTTAGCCTTCCTTTCTCAAAAGATTTTCATGAGCCCATTGCCTTTAGAATTTGAAAGTTCAAACTCTCTTGCTTAGCTTTATGATCTTCTATAACTTGAAGAATGACCCTCTTTTCCCAAAGCATCTTATTGCATACATTTAGATCAATAAAGCTCAAACTTATATGTCCTTTTCCATGCTCCTTTCCTCTTCTAGAGCTTCACCGTTAGCATGGTAGTTACTAGCCTCACGTTGCTATATAAATTACATTAATTAGAGTTAAAATTTTAGTTTTTCAGTCACACTGGCCACAATTAAAATGCTTATTAGCCTCATGTGTAAATGTAGAACATTTTCATCATCACAGACACTGTTTTATGGGATAGTAACGATCTAGTGCAAATTTTGGGCATTTTCCACTAAATAATTTTCTACAAAATGAAGGTATTGATAAAGTGTCACTGGAAACAATACTTTAAGGATTTCCCCCTCTCAGTCTCAGAAAGACTAAATCAGATGCCTCTCCTCAGTGTTACTATAACACAGGCATACATCTTTTTTACAGCATTTAAATTACCAGCTGAAATAACTTACTAAATAGCTAACTTAAATTAACTTACTAACTTACAAGTTATAACTGCTTTAATTTATTTTCTGTGTTTACTTCATAAAAATAAACTATGATATATGTGTAGACACTGAGGTGATTTCATTAATCACATTAAACACAAGGTCCATATCTCTTCCCATCATTAGAAAAATGGAAAGGCATTGCTATGATTGACATAGACTAACCATAATCTGTCCTCTGGGATGAGCCACATTACTCTGCAAACAAAATCAGAGTTCTGAAGCAAGGAAGAAGAGAATGATCTTATGCAGATAACCAAGAGGCTTGCCATAATCATAAAAATCCAGAAGAAAGCCGTGGTAGTTACTAAAACTGATATGCAATTATAGATATAGGTACTTCAAGAAATGATTGTGGTTATTGAAATGAAAAAAGAAACAAAATATTCTATTTTTTCTCTTGTATCATTGAAGTACTTCTTAGCCTTTCTTCAATGTACTTCATGACTTCATAATAAAATTTTACCACTATAAAATGTCACTCTTTGTATCTGGTAATAGTCATTTCCTTGCACTCGCTTTTATCTGATATTACTAAAGCTACTCCAGTTGTTTTCTTACTAGGGTACATGTTATATCTATTTTCCATCCTTTTATTTTTAATCCGAGTGTCTTTATATGTAATGTTTTCCAGCTTTATTGTGGTATGATTGACAAAGGAAAATTGTATATATTTAACATGTACAAGGTGATGTTTTGGTACACATATTAAATGTGAGGTGATCATCACAATGAAGTTAATTAGCATATTCATCACCTCACATAGTTACCTTTGTTTGTGTTTCTGTTGAGAACACATTACGTCTACTCTCTTATTAAACTTCAAGTATACAATAAATTGCTGTTGACTATAGCCATCATCTGTACACTAGATCAACAGAACAATTTGCCTTATAACTGAAAGTTTGTTCTCTTTGGCCAATATCTCCCCATTTCTCCCATGGTTCAGCTCCTGATAACACCATTCTACCCTTCTCATTATTATAAGTTCAATTCTTTTAGATTCCAAGTACAACTAAAACCATGCAGTACTTCTGTTTCTGGCTTATTTCACCTAGCACAATTTCTTCCAGGTTCATCTCTGTTGTGGTAAGTGGCAAAATTCCCTTCTTTTGTATGGCTGAATAGTATTCCATTCTATACATACACCACATTTTCTTTATTCATTTGTGATAACTATTTAGGTTGTTTCCATAGATTGGATATTGTAAATAATGCTGCAATAAACATGGGAGTGCAGATATCCCTTTGAGATCCAGATTTCATTTCTTTCGTTTCATTTAAGATGTGAGATTGTTGGACCACATAATTGTTTCATTGTTAACTATTTGAGGAACCTCCATACTGTTTTCCATAATGGCTGCACCAACTTACCAATTAACATCAACCAGGTAAGCATTCCATTTTTCCATATCCTTGGCACAGTTTGACTTTAGGCTAAAAGCCATCATAACAGGTATGAGGTGGTATCTCATTATGGTTTTGATTTGCATTTCCCTGATGATTAGTGATGCTGAGCACCTTTTCATGTACCTGTTGGTCATTTGCATGTCTTCTTTGGAAAAATGTACACTTGCGGTCTTTACCATGTTTTAATGAAGTTATTATGCATCGTGCTATTGAGTTGTATGAGTTTATGTATTTTGGATAGTAGTCCCTAACCAGATATATAATTTGCAAATTGCCTCACATTCTGTAGGTTGTCTTTGCATTTGGTTGATGGTTTCTTTTGCAGAAACCTTTTGCTTTGATGTAGTCCCACTTGTTTATTTTTGTTTTTGTTGCTTTTGCTTGTGCTGTCAAATCAAAAAAAAAAAAAAAAAAAAAAGAAATCACCCAGACCAATGTCAAGGAGTTTTTTTCTTATGTTTTCTTCTAGGATTTTTATGGTTTCAGGTTTTATATTCAAGTCCTTGATAAATTTTGAGTTGATTTTTGTGTATGGTGTAAGATAGTAGTACAGTTTTACTCTTTTGGATGTGGTTGTCCAGTTTTCCCAACACTATTTACTGAAGAGTATGTCCTTTCCCCATTATATATTCTTGACTCCTTCACTGTAAATTAACTGACCATATATATGTATGTGTCCTTTTCTGGGCTGTCTATTCTGTTCCATTGACCTATGTGTCTGTTTTTATGCCAGTACCATACTGTTTTTGATTACCATTGCTTTGCAATATAAATTGAAATCAGAGATCACGTTGCCTCCAGCTTTCTGCTTTTTGCTCAGAATTACTTTAGCTTTTCAGATCTTTTGTGGTTCTATATGAATTTTAGGATTGTTGTTCTATTTCTGTGAAAACTGTCACTGGAATTTTCATAGGGATTGCATTGAATTTGTAGATTACTTTCAGTAGTATAAACTTTTTTTTTTTTTTTGTGGTACGCGGGCCTCTCACTGTTGTGGCCTCTCCCGTTGCGGAGCACAGGCTGCGGACGCACAGGCTCAGTGGCCATGGCTCACGGGCCCAGCCACTCCACGGCATGTGGGATCTTCCAGGACCGGGGCACGAACCCGTGTCCCCTGCATCGGCAGGCAGACTCTCAACCACTGCGCCACCAGGGAAGCCCTAGTATAAACATTTTAATAATACGAGTTCTTCCAATTCATAAACATGGTCTATCTTTCCATTTATTTTTGTCTCCAATCTCTTTCATCAGTATTTTATAGTTGTCCATGTACAGATCTTTTACCTCCTTGGTTAGATGTATTCCTAGATATTTTATTATTTTTGAAGCAATTCCCTTTACTTTTGATTTCCAGCAACTTGACTTTGATGTACATGAGTGCCCTTTCTTCTTCAATCCTGTTCAGGAGATATTGAGCATATTTTTCATTAAATTTGGAGACATTTTGGAAATCATATCTTCACATAATTTTTGTTTCTCAACTTCCCTCTCATCTCCTTCTGGGACTCCAGTTACTTAATTGTGGACCACTACTTGACATTGTTCCACAAGTTACTGAAGCTTTTCTTTTTTTTTCACTCAGTGTTGCAATTTCAATAGCGTCTATTGATCAGTCTTCAAGTTACCTGATCTTTTCCTCAATGTCCAAACTTCTGTTAAGCCTACCTAGTAATTTTTGAACTCATACATTGCTTGTAGTTTTAAAATTTGCATTTCGTTCTTTGTTATTGTGTCTATATCTCTAATGGCATCCCCCAATTCTTTGTCCATTATGTACATCTTTTCCTTTATTCCTTTCAACAATTATTGAAATTGTTATAATAGCTATTTCAACATCTTTGTCATCTCTGTGTTTGTTTCTATCAACTGTATTTTTCTTTTAGTTATAGATCATATTTTCTTGCTTCTTTGTATGTCTGTTATTTTTCATCATATGATTGACTTGTGGATGCTACTTTGTTGAGAGTCTGTTTCTCCTATTAGAGAATGTTGAGTTTTATTCTAGCAGTTAATGTATTTACTGATGACTTTTTAATGGTTTATATGAAAACTGAAAAAATTGAACACGTATTATTTAATCATATAGAGAAATCAGGATTGAAGGATAATTCTGTTGAAGAGCTCAACAAAATGTGTGCTTGATTTTCATTTTTACTAAAATGGTTGTCTATGATGTGATATAAATTGCCTTTTATCTATTGAAAGTAAGGCGTTTATTTTGTTTTTTAGTGAAATCATACAGGAAAGGACTATCTACATTAGATAATTAACTGTAACGTGATTTAACTAGTGAGAAATATACACAAACTATTTATAACTTTTTTGTCAAAATAAAATTGTCTTATAGATAACTTTAAAACAAGGAAGCTTTTGTTTTAAGCTTTGTAAGGTCAAGTCTAAAGTAACTCTTACCCTAAGACTGAAGTAGCCTACTCACAAAATACGGTCTTTCTGGCGTCTCACTTGAATATTTGAAATGTTCCCCAAGATCTCTCCATTCTGGCTCCCCAGCACGGTTTGTCTTATGAACCCTTTATTCAGCTCAGAGCCCTCTGAACAGTTCTTGTGGGCTTTTTATTTTTGTTTTCTTCCTTCCAGGCCTCATGAAGTCTCACTCTCCATATATACAGCTTAGTATTTGGTCAAAGACTCAAGGAAACACCTTTGCAGACTCCCAAGTTTTTTCCTGCAGAGCTAGCTCAACTTTAGTACCTTGTCCCATAAACCCAGACACCTCAGCAACGCTGACATCTGATCTCTGCTTCCTCTTCCCAGAAAGTCTGCTGCTCTCTGTTCCAGCTCCGCTTCCGTGCGTCAACCTTTGAAAAGTGCTCCAGGCAAAAAGCTGGGGTGACAGCGGAGCACATACCTCTTATATTTTCCTTCTCTGAAGGATCATATCCTTATACCGTCAGTTTCTAATGCTTAAAAGGAGGTGCTTCATAAATGTTATCAAGTTTTACAGTCGCTGACTGCGGAAGGGTAACTATAATACGTTCCTTGGTGATAGCTAGCTCAACACACTTTTCCAAAGCACTTATAAGTCATACAATCCCTGCGTCTCACATTTAGCAGTTTGCCCCAGACCTGTCACCCCACTTGAGTGAAAAAGATTCTGCTTTCCGCTGTAATCTTCTTTCAGCTCTAATCCGCATGGCCCCTCCCTCCCCAAAGTGCACTCTTTTGCCTCATTTACACTCTGCTACCTCTCCTGGCCCACAGAGTAAGGGTTCTGCTCAGCACTCTGCTTTGGCATGCCCAGAAAACAGTAGGCATGATGACGAACCCTAACTTATAATTATTCCAAAGGAAAACGGTTTGCCACTGAGATAATGGGGGGATAATGCCTTTCTGGAACTTACATAATGTATTACTCCTTGATCTTACCTGCAAATTCTACTTAGCCTGCCTTTGGTTACATGTTTATTTGTGACTGTAATGTAGTTGCCCTGCAGGATTGACAGGGAGAAGGAAAGGGAAAAATTGGAAAAGGGAAAGGAGCTGATAATTATAAAAGAGTCCTAAGACCAGTTATTCTGTTGCCTTCATATTTCTTTTTTAACACCCAATGGTGCAACCTATATTTCTTCTGCTTTTCTACCTATAATTCATGTTCCAGTGTCCAGTGGGTGACTGGATGGGTGAAAGTGCCTTCGATTTATTTCTTCCCTGCTTGCTGTATCACTATATATTTTTTTAGCTACTTGTTGAAGTGTTCAGTTACACCTTCAAAACGTGCAACAGAAATTCTGACTGGATGGAAATAGCTGGAAGGATATTAGAAAATATGATCAAAGTAAATTCTTTTAAGTAAAGGATTATTTTCAGTTGTAGGGGCTAGGAATTTAAACCATGAAGATCTGAGATCTAACACATTAAGTTACTGGTAGTCTCATATTTCAAAGTGTCAATTAAATAATAATGCATAACCATTCTGGTCAACAAGTATATCTATGTTCGTTATTTATTACATATTCATCATATGATATATAAGAAATCCTCAGTTACTGCATTTTCTTTTACTCTATTTTCTTTACATTGTAAACAGCTTAGCTCTTCATTTCGTTCTATCCCTCATTCTTTGTGCCAACCAATCACACTCACCTATTTAATTCTTGGAATACACATCACAGTATGCATCTTGCTTTTCTCTCTGCTTAGAAATCTTTTCCCATATTTCCCATAGTAGTTTCCTAGTCATCTTCCAAATGTCAATTTGTAGAATTATTTCCTGATTTCCCAACCAAGAATAAGGTCTATTTTTAGTTGTTATACACTCTCATAGGATCCTATCCTGAGTTTCCTATACTTCTTCACTGTTCATCCTTTTAAATATATTGAAAACTCTTTAAAGGCAAAAACTGTATTTATCTCATTTGCTTCCATAGAACCCAGGATCTACCACATTGTCTTTCATGTAGCAGGCTGTCAATAAATTGGTGAATAAATGAATGGGTTTTAGGATTCCTTTGAAATAGTAATTCCATAATTTCTTAAAAGAGTCGCTCTTTTATGAGCGACTGTATACACACACACAAAGGAAACCCTTTTCTATGGGCTGTAAGATGCCCTGTGTGGAACCAGAAGGTATAGACCTGCTCATCTGTTATTGGCCCACGATAATATTTAAGACATGGAAAGGGCATCGGAATGTAACCAAGCAACTCACTAAAATGTGAGAAATTTATTTAACCACCCATATCCTTGTTCATAAAATGCTAGAAACAAATTAGGCTTTTCCCCTATGCATTCATTTAATCTATTGTTTGGATTGATCAGAAAATTCAGCAAGAGTTGTTAAGCCCAGTGCAAGAACATATTTAACTAGAACCAAACCAGAGATAGTGGCCTCCAAGGTGATAGATTTTCAATTTAATATAATGAACATTTATTCTCTGATGCTAATTCGGGTCTTTACTTATATAAGTAAAACTCTGACATAACTACAGGCATTACGCCCTGCCCATGTTTCCCAATATATATTCATATCACACTGGGAATTCTCCAGGAACCAATCCTTGATTAATATTTCCATGCTAACACATGTAAGGCAATTGTAGGGGCTAACAGAAGTTTAAAAAAATTTAAATAGATCTTGATTCATAATTTTGATTATTATGCTGCACATCTTGGGAGATCTCAATGTGATTTTCACCATGGTATATTTCCACTTTTGCACTTTAAGTCTGACTTAAACTCCTTGACCTTTACTCATTTTCCTTCTCCTTGACCTTTATTCGTTTTCCTTCTCCAAGACCTTGCCCTGAGTCTAAGACAAAAAGCAGGGTGGTCCACCCAGATTCCCAGGAATGCCCCCAGTAAGATTCAGATGGTTATGCTTTTCAAGAATGTCAGTCCTTTTTTTCCATGACATTTCATTAAACAATAGTGATACTTTTTATTGATTGATTATTCACTGAAAGTGAGATGATGTGGATTAAATATTTCCTAGATATACCTGAGAAATATTTACTGACATTTAGGAGAAAATGGGCCAGTCAAACATTACAGTGTTCACATGTTAGAAGAAAACAAAATACACACTTTTTTTGGTATAGAACACATTAAGTAATAGTTGTATGCTAGAAATGAATCCCCCAACACAATTTTTTCTCTTGTACTAAAAAATTAATAAGAGATGTCTTTTTAATTGAAATAAAATAAATCCAAATGCTACTCAAGCAAATATATTTATATTTAATGATTCTAACATATTTACAAGATGCTGCAAGTAATTGGCATCTGGAACCTTTTTATTATATTGAGTCCTGTAACATAGCTTAAAATTTCTTCTAATGTTTAAGTAGATCATACAAGGTAAGATTGTCTAAATTATATAATTTAGTGAATGTCATCCAAACATATGAACCTGTTTCTCATTAAGAACATAATCTGCCTTCTTATCATGATTAAGAAGAAGAAATGTTTCCAATGAAATATTTTGCCAAGTAGCTTAGTTCAAAATATTATAACTATTCATGTGGAAAATTAGAAACTACAGTACTGGTGATTCTTTTTACATTAACTTTTTTTTTTTTTTCCTGCAGTACGCGGGCCTCTCACTGTTGCGGCCTCTCCCGTTGCGGAGCACAGGCTCCGGACGCGCGGGCTCAGCAGCTATGGCTCACGGGCCCAGCAGCTCCGCAGCATATGGGATCTTCCCGGACCGGGGCACGAACCCGTGTCCCCTGCATCGGCAGGCGGACTCTCAACCACTGCGCCACCAGGGAAGCCCTACATTAACTTTTAAACAGCCAGTGTGTACCCAGTCCCTAGTAAAATCAAGGTGTACCTTGGTCCAATTAAAATAATGTTTATCCAAAGATATGCTGGCAACAGTATGTGCATATGTGCATTCACTACAAATGCTGAGCATCACAAAACAGTATGATCTTTCATTCAAAAGCACAGCTCTTTGACCAGTTAAAGAATTAAGCATCAGAGAAATGTTACATGGTCCAGGGACTTATGTAATGTAGTAGAAGCTCCAGTGCTTTTTAAAATCATATCTTACATGTAGAATAAGCTTGGATAAGTCACCTAATACTAGTTAATTTCTCAAGCTTCATTATTGGAGTATAGCTGTAAAATGGGAAAGCTTTTTAACCTATACATTGTGCAGAAGAAGCAGGTGTTAAGTCTGGTCACGACTGTTGGAAATGAATGCTAAGACTACGCAAAATAAAACAGCCATATGATTTTCATCAATAATAGAAATATCACTTTTTTAACAAAAGCATCCAAAATTATGAAAATTATGCCTAATAATAAGAGACACACAGGAAAAATGGGAGAAATTGAGGCCATGTCGACTATTCAGCACACATAACACAGAAATAAACGGGTCCCATTTCATTTAACGAGTATATATTGTGCACTTATAAATGTCCTTGTTTAAGTACTGTGAGGAATATAAAAATACATAATGTAAAATCCCTCTGCTCAAAGAGCATGAGAGCACCCAGCAAAAACTATATGTATCCAGCTACAGCCTTGCAATCAGGAAAAGGTTAAGGAAACTTTTTCCTCTTCTTTCCAAAATACCACTATTTTATAACCAAAAGAACAATGCAACTTTTCCAATGATATAATTGTAGCTCAAAGTTGCTATTTTTGCTACTGCTCTTATTCTGGTTATTTTTTTTAATTAATTTTTATTGGAGTATAGTTGTTTTACAATGTTGTGTTAGTTTCTGCTGCACAGCAAAGTCAATCAGCTATATGTATACATATATCCCCTTCTTTTTGGATTTCCTTCCCATTTAGGTCACCACTGAAAAGACACTCAACATCACTAATTATTAGAGAAATGTGAATCAAAACTACAATGAGGTATCACCTCATACTGGTCAGAATGGCCATCATCAAAAAAATCTACAAACAGTAAATGCTGGAGAGGGTGTGGAGAGAAGGAAACCCTCCTACACGGTTGGTGAGAATGTAAATTGATACAGCCACTACGGAGAACAGTATGGAGGTTCCTTAAAAAAATCTAAGTTACGTTTTATTCATCGGTATTGGTCTAATTCTTGTACTGACTCAAAACATTTAAAAATATTTAAAAATATAATTACAGTATGTCATGGGTCGGAGGAAAAGCATACCTAAGAGTGTGAAGTCATGGAGAAAGTTCAGTACTTGGAGAGGTAAGATCTTCTTTCAAATCCAGTTCTATTACTGGTTTGATGACTGGGCAGCTGATACAAGATCTTGTTTTCCTGTCTTTACAGGTATGATATATCAAAACAATGCACCTAACCTTCATCTTATGGCTAAGAGAATTCAGTGAGAAAATATCTATAAATAGCAAACCACTCTTTAAACTTACGTTGCCATTATTATCACCTCATATGATTACTAAAGGTAACATGGTCCAGCTATGCCTAAACTAAGGATTCATTCTCACTCTAGGGACTGCTTTTAATATAGCCATCATGTGCAACATGGGCATCAGTGATTGTGCCCTCCAGGAGGACAAATATGGTTCAAGAAATGCATATGTGAGGATGGTAACAGGAAAGGGATAGAAAAGTTATTAATATTTTTCATCTGAAATTATCATAGCATAAAAAATTACCAGTCCTTATTTGTTGGTGACTCTAAGAGTTGGTGGGTTTGTGTGTGTCTCTTTCCAGAGAGGTGTCACTTCATCTTGGTCCACGTAGTATCGTTAGAATTATACTCTAGTGTGTATCCCAAGACAGTCAGAGTACCCTCCAGGTTTTTGGAACACTTTCTGTACTAGACAACTCTGGTTTACCAGAACCAATTTCCTAAAGACATAGGAATGACACCAGAAGAAAGAGTGTTTGTTTTTTTAGTTAAATGGATTCTTGATCAGAGAGTTATTATCTGGCAAATAAATCTCTTTAGAGTGGCAGACTAAACTACTATGACAGAATAAACATTATCTCAGTTTCAGTCCCACTTCATTTCTTTTCGAAAGATAAATTCATAATCAGTGTAAAAGAACATACTTCAGTAACCCAGTACCTGTTTCCACTCCCCAGAACAACGCAGAGGTAGAGCCAGTACACACGCAGCCAGCCATTAAATTGAAACTCAGTCTACTAATATTTCTCTATGTTGAGGTCATGCAGATTTGTGGGTCTTTTTATTGCTACAAATCTATAATTTGCCTTATAGATTTTTTTCAAAAATTCTCTCTTTCTTAATATTTGTGCCAAATACTCGTATTCTAGAAAACTTCTCTGCACTTTTTTAAGCTTCTCATGTGTTCACATCTTCTAATCGTGGACGCTTTCATACCTGAATTATAGAGTATACGCTAGCACATTGTATCCACTAGAAGATTTAAAATCCATGAAAATAAGCAGCTGTCTTTGCAGCCTCTACAGCATGAAGCAGTGTGTCAGGGTGTTTTGCACATGGCAGACAGTTAGAAAATATTTTCTAAAAGAATAAGTGGGTGAATAGATAAAACCAGCCATTTAGTAATTATTTCTAGACATAAGGGTTTCAGAGAGATTTTAGGTCAAGGACTGATTGCCATAAAATTTGTTTGCATAAAAAAAGTTACTTGTGAAGTAAACATTAATTAAACAACATTTTTAGGCAGATTTAAAAATCAATCCATAGAAACAGTTCGTTGTTTCTATTAATAACAGTATCTTTTCATAAAACAAAATGTTCTTTATAGTAACAAAAATGAGGCAGATTTTTCATTCCAAGTCTAATATGCATTAGATTATTTTAGTTATTGCTATTTATTCTATACATGATAGAAGGATAAGGCACAAACCATCAATATAGCTGCAGAATTCAACTATCTACATTCAAGAAACAGAGAGAGGGGAAAGGAGGGAGGGAGGAAAGGGTGAAAGAAATCAAAGAAAAGAAAAGAAAAAATAAAGAAAAGAAAGGAAGGGAAAGCAGGGGAGGAAGAAAAAAGGAAGGAAGGAAAGAAGGAAGGAAGGAAGGAAGGAAAGAGAGAAAAAAGAAATTTCCAGGGGTAGTAGCAACACACCCTAATTTTAACTCCCCATTTGGGAAAAAGAAACTTTCCCACAAACTTAACTCATCTTCATGTTAATGGAAAAATATTTCCATTTTGCCGACATCTATTATAGACTGTGTTTGACCCAACTCCCTGCTATTTCAGAAATAGTCATTAGAATTTAATATTGCAGTCTGTTGCCTTCAGTCTGAATATTTTAATACAGAGGAGGAAATGATTCTGCAAGAGAAAATGCTGGAAAATGCTGTATTTAATTAATGCCCAAGGGAAGCCATGAAAAAGAAAACAATGGGAGTTGTCACATACTAATTTTAAACACTGTTTACCAGATTTACTTACATGTACTGCTTTAGCCTCCCACTCAGCAGCGTGATTATAGCAGAGCTGTTCCACACTTGGCTTCTGAAATTCAGTGTGAGTAATAGGACACAAAGGATAGATGAAGAAGCTGCACTTTAATGCAGCTAAATGCTAAGGCTTGGAGCAGACCCTCAGTATAAACACCTGCTCATATACAAACAGATGTAAAGAACACTCTCTGCTTAATCTAGCCGAACAGCTATTTAGAGCCTTACAAGGCAGGGAGCTACTTGGTTGGTATAACACGTTTGATTCAGGCTTGATCAAACCAGTTGAGCCCAAATTAATCTTAAAAGAGCAGTTTATACATTTTTCTTTTCTAAATGAAGAGCTGTTTCTATGAAGAAAAAGAGCATGAAAGAGTACAAGGTAGATTCTTTCTCTCCCTGTCTTCCCACGTGGTTAGAAGAGGCAGGTCGAGGTTCTGAGCTGGACTGAATTCATGTAAAAGTCTCCTTAGCAAGAGGCAGAGACTCTGACATTGGACCCCACCAGTGCATCAATACGATCATATAAAAAGAAGGGGAAAAGAACTACCATGGGGATTGCTGGACTGGATGCCTTGCCTGAATATAATCTATTTCATATTCACAATAATTAAATGAGGTAAATCTTATCCTTATCTATCCATGAAAATTCTTAGACAAGCAACTTGCCACCCAGAACCCTGAGTCTCTACTTCAAGCCCGTGCTGCTTCCACACATCATGTGTCTTGTGAAATAGAATTGAGCTTATTGGAGGTAACTGTGTTTATTTCTGTTCATCTACCAAGTCTGACAGCCAGTCCACAGTTACACAATCACACTGTGGTTATATATGTTTTCAGTCCAAATTAATCTTGAAAGAGTAAGGAAACAATGGGAGTTGTCCTTCTCTCTGCACCTCACTCTCTGAGGCAGGCCTAAGTCCCGGTCTTCGACTTGTACTCTGCAAATATCTCCAGGTCTTTGCAAAATTTTACCATGGGGGTAAGGTGTGGGGATAGGGAAAAGAAAATCAGACATCCTGAGCTGTATAGTTCCCCCGCACCAAATTCTTTACCCTCCCAGAACCTCAGAATGCGACCTCATTTGGACATAGGGCTGTTTGCAGGTGTAACTAATTAAGATGACGTTAGACTGGATTAGGGTGGCCCTAATCCAACGCAACCGGTGTCCTTATAAGGAAAGAAGCAGCACAGACAAGTCCATATGAACACAGAGGCAGGGACTGGAATGATGTCTCCTCAAGCCAAGGAAAGGCCAAGCATCACCATCATCATCGGAGGCTAAGAGGAGGCCAGGAAAGGTCCTCCCACAGAAGCTTCATAGAGGGCGCGGTCCTGCTACGGCCTCGATTTCAGAATTTTAGCTTCCAGCACTGTGAGACAGTAGATCTCTATTGTTTTAAGTCTTGAAGTTTGTGGTAAGCTGTTACTGCGGCCCTAAACGAATACACCAGGTAACTGGTTTTACTGACTGAAGACTTATTTCACATGTTCTCCTGTAATCTATGTATGCATACCCAAGAACTCTGACTTTCCTTCCAGGTCACAAAGTCTTTCTCTGTCCAAATGCTTTCTTTTCTACGCTAAAATGTCAAGCACCTTTGATCTTACCTGTTCTTTACCTCATCTTCCTGCAAACCTCTTTTTTTTTTTTTTTTTTTTTCCGGTACGCGGGCCTCTCACTGCTGCGGCCTCTCCCGCTGCAGAGCACAGGCTCCAGACGCACAGGCCCAGCCGCTCCGCAGCTTATAGGATCTTCCCGGACCGGGACACGAACCCGTGTCCCCCGCATCGGCGGGCGGACTCCCAACCACTGCGCCACCAGGGAAGGCCCCTGCAAATCTCTTGAAAACCTTGACATACAGATAAATCTCAAATAATTTTCCAAAAACAGAGTTGGAAGAGAGGTGAGAAATGGAAGATTCCTTGAAAGTGAGAAGCTCAGGATTCAGAAGAAGAAGGAATGTGGTCTCAACCCTCCTTGGCATATTTCTTACATGGGCAGTGAAATGAGAGATTTGGATTTCAACCAGGAGATCGGAAAGGGCTGATGGTTCTGATTTTTCATTCTTCTCTCAGGATAGGCAGCAAATCACAGAGAGAGGGCCATCCTTTATGCTATTTTACACTGCAATCGCTGAAATGATTTGCAATTCCAGACTTAAGAGTAGGTGTTAAAATTGAACCATATACAGTAGTGTGTATCTGTTAATCACACACTACTATATATAATATAAAATAGATAAACAGCAAGGACCTACTGTATAACACAGGGAACTATATTCAATATCTTGTAATAATCTTTTAATGTAATAACCACCAGATGGAAAAAAACCTGAAAAGAATACACACACACACACACACATAGATATATATATATCTGAATCACTTTGCTGTACACCTGAAACTAACACAACATTGTAAATCAACTATACTTCAACTATACTTAATATAATTAAAAAATACTGAACCATATAACTGAGATTGGGCTTTCAATTACTTAAGTCGTTGATGACCTACCTTTTTGCCCTTTTCATAGAAACTAACAGAAAGGTGAACAGTCTCCTGCTGTCCTCTGAAGCTTCTTGTCAGGTAGGCGGGCGTCATGGGACTATGCCAGCAAGTTTTGTGGTAGCACAGTGACCCTGCTGAGATGCCATCTGCTCTCTGAGCCCTGGAATCTCGACTGCAATTACCTGTCAAAGTCAGGGATAGTTCAAGTCTTGCATTTATACTGACAATATATTTTACCCCCAAATCAGGACACAGTGCCTGACAGGTACAGCTATACCTATGGGAACAATGAAACAGGATATTTAAATTCAAGACTGTCCTAGAAAATCTGAGACATATCTCAGTTTGAAGGTACCTGATCTGCTGGATGCCTTTGGTATTGTGAAAGAAAAGTTAAATGTGGACTCAGTTTGTCTTAAAATGAAAAAGCATGAGTCATTAAGATAAACTTAAATTACATCAAGTATTTTAATTTTGATCTCAGACTGCTGAAAAATTCTTTTATTATATTACCATATAATGTATATTATATAATTATATGTTATATAAATCTTCATATTTTAAAAATAATATTAAAACATGAAAAAAAACTTACTGTTGAGAAGCTGTATATATGCTAATACTAGTACCTTTTCCACTCTCTGTTAGTATTCGGGTCAGACTGAAGATAATGATAAAAATAACAGCTGCTATTAGCAATGCAGTGCATTCTACGCACTTGGCATGTTGCGTGTGTTAAGGCTTCTGCATGCACTGTTGCATCTAATTCCTGCAATAACCCATGATGCAACCATTTTAACTTCATTTTATGAATGAGGAAATTTAAGCCCAAAATCACACAGCTAAAAAACCACAGAGCAGGATTTTAATCCAGTCTATCTAAATACAGAGAATCTGGCCATGGCCACAATGATACATGAGAAATTAGAGTTCTCTAGAATATAATTTAAATGAAACTGTCTTCCATTTGTTTTCTACCTGACAGATGATGTAACTATGGCAACCACCCCCAGTCTCAATTCCCAGAAGGTTAGCCACAGCTTCACCCTTTCCACTCCCACATTAAGAACCATCAGAAAGCAAGTGAAGGAGAAGAAGGAGAAGAAGAAGAGGGAGGGGGGAGGGAGAGGGAAGAAAGAAAGAAAGAAAAAAGAAAGGAAGGAAGGAAGGAAGGAAGGAAGGAAGGGAGGGAGGAAGGAAGGAAGGAAGGAAGGAAGAGGAAGGAAGGAAGGAAGGGAGGAAGGAAGGAAGGAAGGAAGAAAGAAAGAGGAAGGAAGGAAGGAAGGAAGGAAGAAAGGAAGAAAGAAAGAAAGAAAAAAAGGAAGAAAGAAAAAGAAAAGGAAAGTAAGTACATGAGAATGAAGGGAATAACCAGTGGATCTGCTTTATTTGATGGGAAAGTAATATTTATTTCCCTTACTGCATTAAGAAATTATCTGAAACAAAATAGGATAAAAGAAATCAGTATGAGACTTAAGGCATATTCAACATGGTTGGACATTATTGTTTATGAAAGAGAAGTAAAGGATGAAAGAGATTTGGATCATGGACATTTTCATTTTCATTGATGAGGATTTTATTTTATTTAAATGTGGTCAAAATGTAAGAAATAGAAGCATTTTATATTCAATATACAGATATGCTATGGATTGGCTCATGTATATATGGTACAGATTTTTATTTCATGAAAAAGAAACTGTAACTATTGAAAAGGGTTAATCAATTTTGTTTTTTATTTTTGAGAGAATCTAGTTTACTTTGTTCATTAACCATACCCCCAAAATATACATAATTATTTTAGTAACAATATGTGCTTGCTTTTTGACAAAGGACAATTTTACTGATTAAAAACCAGGCTGCCATACTTAAATATGTAGCAGTTACCATGGAAACAATTTTACTTTGACTCAGAGCATATCTTGTTTTAGGGAGACTAGCCCGTTGTTATGGCAATGAGAACTTGAGCATTTTTCCCACAAGAAGCCTAGCAGAGGATAAATAATAGGGTCGCCAGTCATGAAGCATATAGGAATGTGAGTGTGCTTACCTTAGGTATTATGGAGTCACAGCTGGTAAAGACACCAGATGCCATTCTAGTCTTGTTAGGAAATCTCTTGTCCCATGTGGCTCCCTTGTTTTATTTTTAACTGTAAAAAAAAATAATAATGCTTGAAATTTTCCTCATTGAAGGCAACAAATTCAAATCGTTGTTTCTATGACAACTGTATATGATGTTTCATTAAAACTTTAATAGAAACTATAGTTGAGATACTAGAAAAATCATGATTTATCAGCTATTTCAAGACATTATGGCAACGATGATGACAGCTATGAGAATCAAAGTGTACAGAATGTCTGCCATATGTCTGGCATGGTTCCAAGAGTTTTTGCTATACTAACACATTAAAATTCTCATAATACCTCTCCTTGAGTGGGGCATTATTAATATCTCCATTTTACAGAAAAGAAAACTGAAGCACCAAAAGGTCAATTAATTTATCCAAGGTGACAGAGTAAAGAAGTGTCAGATATATTAGTTTTAATTTTCTTATAATATTAAATTTAAAATACTTTAAATTACTTTAGTTATGTAAATAATTTTAATAAATTTAAAACTAAATTATATTTGTATAATATAAATTTTTTCTAAGAGGGAGGATAACTTTCAGACAGGAATTAACAATATAAACTTGAATTTAACTGAATTTAGTGTTTTGTCAAGAATAACCGTATGATGTTGCTATATTTAATCTTAGAGTTAATTAATATTTAAGTAATCTGGGGTCGTAAATATGAAAGCCTTATTCAGACTGTAAGATTCCTTGAGGGATTATTCTGAATATATTCATAAGCCTGAAATATATATGCAAATATGAAAATGGCAACCAGAAGATTTACTGTGGTAGGACTCTAATTAAAATTGCAAAATATTTTATTTCAGGGGCTTATGCCTTTTCTCATCAAAAATGTTCACCCTTTTTAAACCAAAGGCATTTTTCTTACTAGTTTATGTGTTGCAGATGAATCATGAATTCATCTCATTTTAATCTCTTAGGCAGTGATTACATAAGTGTTTCAATAAGAAAAATATTCATTCCACTTTCTGTTATTGAAAAAACTTGTGTTATTGAAAAAAATTGTTTTATCTGCTACATTTTTCCAGTGTAGGTAGGTGAATTTTTGATAAATAAGTAGTTTTTTACAAAGATAATGGTTGACTTGATAAAGGTAATAGACACATAAAAAATCACTGCAATAAATATCTTCTAAATGCTGATATTAAAAGTACTCCCTTTTGAATAAGAAGTAGGACAAGAATGCTACTATTATCACCCCAATCACCATTGCACTGAGACCCAGCCAGACAACTGACACAAGCAAGAGTGGTTCACAGAGGGTTACCAGGTGTTCCTTTTATACTAACACTCAAAACACTTAATGCTTGATATTAAGATGTTCTTAAATAAAGAGCACTGCAAACAGTAATTTGATTAAATAGCAGCTTGGGTTAGTAAAAGCCAGACTTCAGCTAATGGTTGTCACCGTGCCTGTGCTTCGGCTAACTTGCCAACGTACATATCACATGCACGTGCCGACACTCCCAACTCTTCCACAGCCAAAAATACTACACCTTCGTTCTCCAGCTCGACTTACACCTGCATTATTAATTGTTCACACAATGCTTGTCCTCTATTTTCACGCTAGTTTTTAGTCTCAAGCTCACAGATGCTCAGACCTGATTCACTGATAAAATGTATCCAGCTATGAACTTGATGCTTCAAATTGCAGAGGGCAACAGAGTTTGCTTCTAGGCATGCTCATTTCCTGATGACTGGAATCGTTAGGGAGTTGGTACTACTGTCTTGGACCTCAGGGAGAGGACCAAACTGGAGACACAAACGGGAAGCATTCACAACTGTGTGTGTGTGTGTGTGTGTGTGTGTTAATGCTATCATGAGTACTTGTAGTATACAATGTTCTAAAGTAACTGCAATTTACTGATTATCAATTAGCACATGTATTGCTATATCTAGAAATCAGTTTAGGGAGAAAAATATAGTTTGCCCGAACTGATACAATTAGTAAGTGATGGGGCTGAATAAAAGTCTCCTCAAAAATCTGTGTTCATTTCCCTATAGCAAAATATCTCTCAAAAAATCTTTAAAATAGTTTTAGAAGAGAATTCTTAACTATATTATGGAAAGAATGTTTTGCTTATCAAACTGATGAAGTTATTGTAGAAACTCTGTGTTTATTTTTCTTCATTTTCCCACAAGACAATCATAACATTCCATCGGCACTTTATCGTTTTAATAGATCCTAAGACTTTTTCTCCCTTGCTTCATAATTTTCTTTATCTCTTAAACCATATCTCTTTACATACATCAAATTTACCCAGTTTTTTCAAATCCATTTTTGAAGGAAAAAGCAGCTTTATTTTAACCTTGAATTTATTTACTCTCTCCACATCTCACCCCCCCAAAAACTAAAGGTCTGTTTATAGAAGCTCCCTCCACTGAGTACATTAAGTCCAGCTATCAGGAAAAATTACAAAGCATACCAAAAGGCAAAAAAAAATATACAATTTGAAGGGCTAGACTAAGCATCAGAACCAGACTCAGATAAGGCAGGGATGTTGGAATTATTGGACCAGGTAATTAAAACAACAGTGGTTAATATGCTAAAGATGCTAATGGGTAAAGTAGACAGCATGCAAGAAGATACATGTGATGTAGGGAGAGAGATGGAAATACTAAGAAGGAACCAGTAAGAAATGCTAGAGATCAAAAACACTGTAACAAAAATGTTAAATGCCTCCAATGTGCTCATTAGGACACTGGACATGGCTGAGGAAAGAATCTCTGAGCTCGAGGATATGTGAAAGGAATCCTCAAAATGAACAAAGAGAAAAATGACTCGGAAAAAAAAAACAAACCAGAATATCTGAGAACTATGGGACAAGCACAAAAGGTATATCATAAGCATAAAGGATCTTCCAAAAGAAGAGAGAAAGGAACTGAAGAAATGTTTGAAAAATAATGACAAAATTTCCCCAAAATAAAGTCAGGAACCAAACCACAGATCCAGGAAGCTCAGAGAATGCCAAACAGGACAAACATCAAAGCAAAACAAAACAAAACTATACCTGGGCATGCCATTTTCAGACTACAGAGAATTAAAGCTAAAGAAAAATCCTGAAAGAAATCAGAGGGAAAACCACTTTACATAGAGAGGGGCAAAGATAATAATTACATCCAAGTTTGCCTTAGGAACCATGCAAGCAAGAAGGGAGTGGAGTGAAATATTTAAAGCACTGAGAAAAGCCCAGCAACCCAGAATTCTGCATCCAGTGTAATTAACCTTTAAAAGTGAAGGGAAAATAAAAATTGACAAACAAAAACTGAGAGAACTTGTCGCCAGTAGATCTGCCTTGCAAGAAATGTTAAAAGAGGTTCTTCAGAGAGAAGTAAAATGATATAGGTCAGAAACTAACAGCTACATAAAGAAAAGAAAAGCATCTGAGAAATAAAAGTGAAGGTAAAAGAAAAGCTTTTATTTTTTCTTAATTGATCTAACAGATAATAGTTTGTTCAAAGTAGTAATAACAACAATATATTCAATTGTGTATGCTTATATGAGTGGAAATCGGTGACTGCAATGATACCAGGGATGGGAGGGAAGAATCAGCATTATTTTGTCATTTTAAGGTCCTCACACTTAGCATAGTGTTATTCATAGCAACACTTGATACAGTGTTATTTAAAAATGGACTTGGATTAGTTATAAATGTATACTGCATTCTAGGGCAACCACTAAAAGAGAACTATAAGTGATTAAGCTAAGAAAGAAGAGAAAATGTAGTCATATAAAATGCTCAAAAAGCAGAAAAAAAGGTAGACAAATGTAGAAACAAAGAATAAGGGCAACAAATAGAAAGCAGTAGCAAATATGGTAGACGTAAATCCAACTATAACAATAATCACTTTGAATGTCAGTGGTCTAAATGCACCAATTAAAAGACAGAGATTAGGGGCTTCCCTGGTGGCGCAGTGGTTGAGAGTCCGCCTGCCGATGCAGGGGACACGGGTTCGTGCCCCGGTCCGGGAAGATCACACATGCCGCGGTGCGGCTGGGCCCGTGAGCCATGGCCGCCGAGCCTGTGCGTCCGGAGCCTGTGCTCCGCGACGGGAGAGGCCACAACAGTGACAGGCCCACGTACCGCAAAAAAAAAAAAAAAAGACAGAGATTATCAGAGTCAAAACGTGAGACCCAACTTTAAGTTGCTGCAAGAAACCAATTTATATGTAAAGACACATAGAGACTAAAAGTAAATGGCTGGAGGAAAATATACCATGATAATATTAATCGACAGAAAACTGAAGAGGCTTCAAAGCACGGAAAGTTGTCAGGGATAAAGAGTGGCATGAGGTAGTGATAAAGGGGTCAGTTCTCCAACAGGACATAAAAATCCTTAACATATATGTGCCTCACAACAGAGCATCAAAATACATGAAGCAAAAACTGATAGAAATGCAGGCTGAAATAGATGAATCCACTATATAGTTGAAGAATTTCTAACACCCCTCTCTCAGCAATGGACAGATTCAGCAGGAAGAAAATCAGTGAGGACACAGCTGACCTCAACAGCACCATCCATCAACTGGACATTAATGGACCACTTCATTCCAGGACAGCAGAATACACATTTTTCCCAAGTTCACATGGCAGATTCAACAAGACAGAATTAACAGATGTAAAAGTATAGAAATCATAGAGAGAGTTCTAAAGGGGCACACATATGAGTCAGTCACTTGGCTGAGAAAGGAATGTAAACCAGTATATGTAGCTTAGGGTGACTCTTTTTTTAAAGGTGAGACTACACTAGGTAGAGAAGGATCTCCATGTGCAAAGGTAGGAAGGCATGACCCAGCATGGAACGTCTGGGAAGTCAGTCCTTACTCGGGGCTGTGAAGCAAAGCTAAGAAACAATAAGGAAAACAGGCAGGGGTTAGTTTAAGAAGTAAAGTGTGTACTTGTTGGGTAGTGAAAAAAGCCAGAATTAAGTAGGAATGTGTAACTTTAGACTGACCTGTCTTTTTAGCAGCTTTCCCGCAAAGGAAACAAGAAAGAGGATGGATAGATAAACATGTTGGTCAATAATTGTGTGTGTGTGTGTTGCTTGTTTATTTAAGATGGGAAAACTTTAAATGTGTCTTTTTGTCAAAAACCAACAATTGATGAACAGAGCTTCTACCATTGGGAGAGAATGAGATTCAGGTTATGATAAGAGAGACATCTGCTTCTCTTGGAAACAGGAATTGTGGGGATGCAGAGGTTTGACGTAGGAGGTAAATATTTCTATGTAGGCAAAAGAGAGAGTCACACAGATATTAGATTATCTGATATTAGAGTCAGATATTAGATTACCTCTTCTAATAGCATAATGCAGTAAAAAGCAGCACATATACATCTTCATGCAACTCACAGCCTGAAGTTTTTAATTCGTTCCTATTAGATGATTCACACTTTACCATCAAATATTATGATTTATCAAAAATGGAAAAATACTTGATTTTATATAAGAAATACTTTACCTTCTAAGAATCTAGCCAGCAGTAGGGGGCAGGGAACATTCTGTCTTAATCTTATTAACAAGCTTTTGAAAGAGAATCTTGGGGTGTGATGCTCAGACCCTCCCTCTTTCCTTTCCACACAGACCAGCTGGCGTTCAGCTAGGGCTATTAAGTGGGCAGGTCTTTCTAGTTCTGGAGTTAAACGAATAAAACTACACTCATGAATTTCAGCTTCATCAGAAATAGAGATATTTTGGCTTGCATCTGCCAATTCTCTAGCCTATTTCTTTTTTTTTAACATGCAGTATAATTGCTTTACATTGTTGTGTTGGTTTCTGCTGCATAACGAAGTGAATCAGCTGTACATATACCTACATCCCCATCTCTCCTCCCTCTTGTGTCTCCCTCCCTCCCACCCTCCCTATCCCACCCCTCTAGATGGTCACAAAGCACCAAGCTGACCTCCCTGTGCTATGCGGCTGCTTCCCACTAGCTATCTATTTTACGTTTGGTAGTGTATATGTGTCCATGCCACTCTCTCACTTCATCCCATCTTCCCCTTCCCCTTCCCCATGTCCTCAAGTCCATTCTCTACATCTGCGGTTCTTACTTGGTTCAGAACTCCAGTGGGGAAGCTGGTATTATTTAGTGACCTCTTTCAGAGTCTACCACACACAAACTTCAGCTAAGCAATTAGAAAGTAGCTTAGTTTTGGTAGATTCATAGAAAAATATATATTTCTTTTTTAGGATCTGTGGCAAAGTCTTTGTCAGGTCTATCCCTGGCTTGCTATTTGACCTTAAAAAACCACTCACCCTTTGCATGACTCAGTTTCCTCACATCTAAGATGAAAATAATCCCTGCCCTCCATACTTTGCATAAATACAGAGATATTAAAATGCGATTGGGGTCATGCCTCCTCCGGTCAGTAAACCACCCACTGCTCCCTAAAGGTCACCGTTAACCAGAATGCCAACACCAGAACTTACTTTGACCTGTTTTAGACGTTAAAAAACGGAATCATAGGCAAAGAAAAAGAGAGAGAGAATTGTAAAACAACAACGACAAAAACCCTAAAATGTTCACGATGTGTGAATTTGAAAAAGCACAAACATGACATTATTGGTCACGCTGTGACCAGTGCATGTGTTCCATCCCAGCTGGTGTTACGTTAGGTAAGACCAGTCCCCTCATCATATTTGTCCTGATCATGGCAACAGCCTCCTGAAAGGTCCCCTTGCCCGTCTGGGACTATTTCCTTCCCCTAATGGTTTGCATATTCAGTGCAGAAGAGAGATCATCCTTAAGGGAGAGGGTTTATCCTCACGAGTTGAGGCTGAGACACAATTTGTGTTCAGGTAGTTTATTGGGGAGCACGAGTGAGGGCAGGGGGGTCAGACCCGTGCAGAATTATTAAGGGGAGATGCTGACCCAACACAGCTGGATCCGCCCAGGACCCACCGTGGAACCCGCCGGCGCCCTCGGCATCCAGCCCTCAGGGTGGGTAGGAAGCGGACTCACTCCATGCCTTCCTCTTCCTGAGAGCTGCTCTTATCTGCGCTGGTGCCTCCAAGGGGGCGGAGGCAGGGGACACGTGAGCTTGGAGCTGAGACACCTGCGAGGTGACTTGAAGACTCCACCTCCTGGGACTGGAGCTGGGAGCAAAGCGAGGGAGACGCCGAGAGACCAAGGGAACCTCATTTGGGCCGAGGGAATCTGGATGCTCTTTTGTTTTCGTTTTTACTTTATTTTATTGAAGTATAGTTGAAAGACAAATACCATATGATATCACTTATATGTGTAATCTAAAATATGACACAAATGAACTTATCTACGAAACAGAAACAGACTCACAGACATAGAGAACAGACTGGTGGCTGCCAAGTGGGAGGGGAGTGGGGAAGGGACGTATTGAGAGTTCGGGGTTAGCAGATGCAAACTAGTGCATATAGGATGGATAAACACCAAGGTCCTACTGTACAGGCAGGGAGCTATATTCAATATCCTGTGATAAACCATCATGGAAACGAATATGAAAAATAATATATATATATGCATAACTGAATCACTTTTCTGTACAGCAGAAATTAACACAACATTGGATGGTATTTCTTATTTCATGGAGCTCATGAAACAGATTTATTTCAGCATATAAACTAGGGAATTTTTTATAAGAAAAAGTATACTATTTTAACTCAAAATATGAAAACACAACAACAGATCATTTGGCAATAGATGCAAACACTGAATCATTATGTTGTACACCTGTACATTATATTACATACTATAAAGTTATATGTCAATTATACCTCAATTAAAAAAACACTATTTGAAATAAAATTGCTTTCCATTAAACAAACGAATAAATAAAATTTTTTAAAAACTGACAGTATGTTTGTAAAAACTTAAGTTAAAAGTGAGCATAGGGATTGTGAGGGGAAGATGGTGGAAGAGTAGGCGGCAGAGATCACCTTCCTCCCCACAGATACACCAGAAATACATCTACACGTGGAACAACTCCTACAGAACACCTACTGAACGCTGGCAGAAGACCTCAGACCTCCCAAACGGCAAGAAACCCCCCACGTACCTGGGTAGGGCAAAAGAAAAAAGAGAAAAGAATCGGGATGGGACCTGCCTCTCTGGAGGGAGCTGTGAAGGAGGAAATGTTTCCACACACTAGGAGCCCCTTCGCGGGCGGAGACTGTGGATGGCGGAGGGGGGAGCTTCGAAGCCGCGGAGGAGAGCGCAGCCACCAGGGTGCGGAGGGCAAAGCGGAGAGATTCCCGCACAGAGGATCAGGGCCGACCGGCACTCACCAGCCCGAGAGGCTTGTCTGCTCACCCGCCGGGGTGGGCGGGGCTGGGAGCTGAGGCTCGGGCTTCGGTCGGATCCCAGGGAGAGGACTGGGGTTGGCGGTGTGAACACAGCCTGCAGGGGGCTAGTGCGCCACAGCTGGCCGGGAGGGAGTCCGGGGAAAAGTCTGGAGCTGCTGAAGAGGCAAGAGACTTTTTCTTACCTCTTTGTTTCCTGGTGCGCGAGGAGGGGGGATTCAGAGCGCGGCTTAAAGGAGCTCCAGAGACGGGTGCAAGCCGCGGCTAAAGGCGCGGACCACAGAGACGGGCATGAGACACTAAGGCTGCTGCTGCAGCCTTATTTTAGGGGTCCCAGAAGAAGAAGAGAAAAAGAAAGGGACTGAGAAAATATTTGAAGAGATTATAGTTGAAAACTTGCCTAATATGGGAAAGGAAATAGTTTATCAAGTCCAGGAAGCACAGAGAGTCCCATACAGGATAAATCCAAGGTGAAACAGGCCAAGACACATATTAATCGAACTATCAAAACTTAAATGCAAAGAAAAAATATTAAAAGCAGCAAGGGAAAAACAACAAATAACACACAAGGGAGTCCCCATAAGGTTAACAGCTGATCTTTCAGCAGAAACTCTGCAAGCCAGAAGGGAGTGGCAGGACATATTTAAAGTGATAAAGGAGAAAAACCTGTAACCAAGATTACTCTACCCAGCAAGGATCTCATTCAGATTTGATGGAGAAATTAAAACCTTTACAGACAAGCAAAAGCTAAGAGAGTTCAGCAGGACCAAGCCAGCTTTACAATAAATGCTAAAGGATCTTCTCTAGGCAAGAAACACAAGAGAAGGAAAAGACCTACAATAACAAACCCAAAACAATTAAGAAAATGGGAATAGGAACATACATTTCAATAATTACCTTAAATGTAAATGGATTAAATGCTCCAACCAAAAGATATAGACTGGCTGAATGGATAGAAAAACAAAACCCATATATATTCTGTCTACAAGAGACCTACTTCAGACCTACAGACACATATAGACTGAAAGTGAGGGGATGGAAAAAGATATTCCATACAAATGGAAAATAAAAGAAAGCTGGAATAGCAATTCTCATATCAGACAAAATAGACTTTAAAATAAAGACTATTAGAAGAGACAAAGAAGGACACTACATAATGATCAAGGGATAGATCCAAGAAGAAGATATAACAATTGTAAATATTTATGCACCCAACATAGGAGCACCTCAATACATAAGGCAAATACTAACAGCCATAAAAGGGGAAATCGACAGTAACACATTCATAGTAGGGGACTTTAACACCCCACTTTCACCAATGGAAATATCATCCAAAATGAAAATAAATAAGGGAACACAAGCTTTAAATGATACATTAAACAAGATGGGCTTAATTGATATTTATAGGACATTCCATCGAAAAACAACAGAATACACATTTTTCTCAAGTGCTCATGGAAAATTCTCCAGGATAGACCATATCTTGGGTCACAAATCAAGCCTTGGTAAATTTAAGAAAACTGAAATTGTGTCAAGTATCTTTTCCGACCACAATGCTATGAGACTAGATATCAATTACAGGAAAAGATCTGTAAAAAATATAAACACATGGAGGCTAAACAATACACTATTTAATAACGAAGTGATCACTGAAGAAATCAAAGAGGAAATCAAAAAATACCTATAAACAAATGACAGTGGAGACACGACGACCAAAAACATATGGGATGCAGCAAAAGCAGTTCTAAGAAGGAATTTATAGCAATACAATCCTACCTTAAGAAACAGGAAACATCTCGAATAAACAACCTAACTTTGCACCTAAAACAATTAGAGAAAGAAGAACAAAAAAAAACCCCCAAAGTTAGCAGAAGGAAAGAAATCATAAAGATCACATCAGAAATAAATGGAAAAGAAATGAAGGAAACAACAGCAAAGATCAATAAAACTAAAAGATGGTTCTTTGAGAAGATAAACAAAATTGATAAACCATTAGCCAGACTCATCAAGAAAAAAAGGGAGAAGACTCAAGTCAATAGAATTAGTAATGAAAAAGGAGATGTAACAACTGACACTGCAGAAATACAAAAGATCATGAGAGATTATTACAGGCAACTCTATGCCAATAAAATGGACAACCTGGAAGAAATGGACAAATTCTTAGAAATACACAACCTGCCAAGACTGAATCAGGAAGAAATAGAAAATATGAACAGACCAATCACAAGCACTGAAATTGAAACTGTGATTAAAAATCTTCCAACAAGCAAAAGCCCAGGACCAGATGGCTTCACAGGTGAATTCTATCAAACATTTAGAGAAGAGCTAACACCTATCCTTCTCAAACTCTTCCAAAATATAGCAGAGAAAGGAGCACTCTCAAACTCATTCTACAAGGCCACCATCACCCTGATACCAAAACCAGACAAAGATGTCACAAAGAAAGAAAACTACAGGCCAATATCACTGATGAACATAGATGCAAACATCCTCAACAAAATACAAGCAAGTAGAATCCAACAGCACATTAAGAGGCTCATACACCATGATCAGGTGAGGTTTCTTTCAGGAATGCAAGGATTCTTCAATATATGCAAATCAATCAATGTGATAAACCATATTAACAAATTGAAGGAGAAAAACCATATGGTCATCTCAATAGAGGCAGAGAAAGCTTTCGACAAAATTCAACACCCATTTATAATAAAAACCCGCCAGAAAGTAGGCACAGAGGGAACTTTCCTCAACATAATAAAGGCCATATATGACAAACCCACAGTCAACATCGTCCTCAATGGTGAAAAACTGAAAGCATTTCCACTAAGATCAGGAACAAGACAAGGTTGCCCACTCTCACCACTCTTATTCAACATAGGTTTGGAAGTTTTAGCCACAGCAATCAGAGAAGAAAAAGAAATAAAAGGAATACAAATTATAAAAGAAGAAGTAAAATTGTCACTGTTTGCAAATGACACGATACTACACATAGTGAATCCTAAAGATGCCACCAGAAAACTACTAGAGCTAATCAATGAATTTGGTAAAGTTGCAGGATACAAAATTAATGCACAGAAATCTCTGGCATTCCTATACACTAATGATGAAAAATCTGAAAGTGAAACCAAGAAAACACCCCCATTTACCATTGCAACAAAAAGAATAAAATATCTAGGAATAAACCTACTTAGGGAGACAAAAGACGGGTATGCAGAAAACTATAAGACACTGATGAAAGAAATTAAAGATGATACAAATAGATGGAGAGATATACCATGTTCTTGGATTGGAAGAATCAACATTGTGAAAATGACTCTACTACTCAAAGCAATCTACAAATTCAATGCAATCCCTATCAAACTACCACTGGCATTTTTCACAGAACTAGAACAAAAATTTTCACAATTTGTATGGAAACACAAAAGCCCCAGAATACCCAAAGCAATCTTGAGAAAGAGAAACTGAACTGGAGGAATCAGGCTCCCTGACTTCAGACTATGCCACAAGCTACAGTAATCAAGACACTATGGTACTGGCACAAAAACAGAAATGTAGATCAATAGAACAGGATAGAAAGCCTAGAGATAAACCCACGCACATATGGTCACCTTATCTTTGATAAAGGAGGCAGGCATGTACAGTGGAGAAAGGACAGCCTCTTCAGTAAGTGATGCTGGGAAAACTGGACAGCTACATGGAAAAGTATGAGATTAGAACACTCCCTAACACCATACCCAAAAATAAGCTCAAAATGGATTAAAGACCTAAATGTAAGGCCAGAAACTATCAAACTCTTAGTGGAAAACATAGGCAGACACTCTATGACATAAATCACAGCAAGATCCTTTTTGACCCACCTCCTAGAGAAATGGAAATAAAAACAAAAATAAACAAATGGGACCTAATGAAACCTCAAAGCTTTTGCACAGCAAAGGAAACCATAAACAAGACCAAAAGACAACCCTCAGAATGGGAGAAAGTATTTGCAAATGAAGCAGCTGACAAAGGATTAATCTCCAAAGTTTACAAGCAGCTCATGCAGCTCAATATTAAAAAAACAAACAACCCAATCCAAAAATGGGCAGAAGACGTAAATAGACATTTCTGCAAAGAAGATGTACAGACTGCCAACAAACACATGAAAGAATGCTCAACATCATTAATCATTAGAGAAATGCAAATCAAAACTACAATGAGATGTCTCACACCGGTCAGAATGGCCATCATCAAAAAATCTAGAAACAATAAATGCTGGAGAGGGTGTGGAGAAAATGGAACCTTCTTGCACTGTTGGTGGGAATGTGAATTGGTACAGCCACTAGGAGAACAGTATGGAGGTTCCTTAAAAAACTACAAATAGAACCACCCTATGACCCAGCAATCCCTCTACTGGGCATATACCCTGAGAAAACCATAATTCAAAAAGAGTCATGTGCCAAAATGTTCATTGCAGCTCTATTTACAATAGCCAGGAGATGGAAGCAACCTAAGTGTCCATCATCGGATGAATGTATAAAGAAGATGTGGCACATATATACAATGGAATATTACTCAGCCATAAAAAGAAACAAAATTGAGTTATTTGTATTGAGGTGGATGGACCTAGAGTCTGTCATACAGAGTGAAGTAAGTCAGAAAGAGAAAGACAAATACCGTATGCTAACACATATATATGGAATATAAGGAAAAAAAATGTGATGAAGAGCCTAGGGGTACGACAGGAATAAAGACACAGACCTACTAGAGAACGGACTTGAGGATAGGGGAGGGGGAAGGGTAAGCTGGGACGAAGTGAGAGAGTGGCATGGACATATATACACTACCAAACGTAAAACAGATAGCTAGTGGGAAGCAGCCGCATAGCACAGGGAGATCAGCTCGGTGCTTTGTGACCCCCTAGAGGGGTGGGATAGGGAGGGTGGGAGGGAGATGCAAGAGGGAAGAGATATGGGAACGTATGTATATGTATAACTGATTCACTTTGTTATAAAGCAGAACCTAACACACGATTGTAAAGCAATTATACTCTTATAAAGATGTAAAAAAAATGATAAATAAAAATAAAATGGTAAATGTTTGCTCTTGATGGAAAAAAAAACTGAGCATAAATGGATGTTTCAGTTAATATAGTTATTTATTTTTGTCAAATCAATACCACTTGTCTTATTCATTTTTGTTATCTGTGGTTTTTTTAGGCAAGAAAAAATAGAATTTTTTTAAATGAAAAGAAAATATGGGAGAAAATCTTATAGTTGAGAAAACTACCAATTTTCCCACTAAGTAAACCACTGTTATTTGGTTTGAGCAGCTTCGATTACACTATATTCTTCAGGTACATAGTCGGAGACTCACTAATCCAGTCTACTGCTGCCTGAAACTCTAGTCTGATCAAGTCGCTGTCCTCCTTAAAATCATTGGTCCTGGCATTCTGCATCGTGCAGTTCCCGAATGCCCTCCCCACTTTGCTTTGTATGCATCACTCGCTTCCTGGAAAAGCCCACCACCCCACCTGACCAAATATCCCCTTAAGCACAGCACAAGCCCCCCTCCCAGGCCCCCTCCGAATCCTTTGAGGTGGGTGTTCCCTCCTGTTTTTTTTCGTGCATCCTTTGCAAACGCATTCTTTGCCTGTGCCTCTGGATAACCTCCCTGAATATTGCCTGAATTCTAACCCTGTCCCCAAATACCCAGGCATCCCTCAGCTGGAAGTTACTCCCATTCAGGGGGCAGCTGGATCCCTCTCTGTTCACCGACCCTGAGAAATTATATGAAATATCAATCTTTCAACTTCTATCCTAAAACATCATCTTCCTTTAATTATCTTTCCACTAAAAATGATTAGGTATGTGGTGCCATTTTCTTAAACTACATCATCCACTGTAATAATAGCTTAATTTTGAATTGAGAACCTTGTTTTGACCATGGATTCTTAAAAGAAACTACAAAAGAGTGAAATCTTAAATTAGCAAACTGAGAGTCTACTGTGGCAGATGGTGTGGAGGGATCCAAGTGTACGATCACACACTTTGTGACAAGAGGTAGCCTAAAAGTGTTTTGGTATATAAGCTTCTTGAGACCTTTTTTTATTCACCCACTGCAAGCTTGTCCTTAATGATTTCTTTGTAAAGCACCACCTTTAAATATGCATTGAGAGAGCTGGTGGGAGAGAGAAGGAAGGAGAATGAGAGATAGAAAAATGGAAGAACAGAAATAGTTCCTAGGCTTTCTGAGACACAAAAGAAAACTTGAGTGTAATATCAGCAGGAGTGGCACATGAGAAAAGCAGAAGTGTTGGCTTTTCTGAAGGGGACATCCTGACAACCAATACAAAAGCTAACACATGTAGCTAGAAAGTAAAGTAGTAAGCTAAAGTGACTTGATGTCTGAAAATAGGCATTTCTATTTGATCTGATCAATGACAAGTGCCCAATAGTCAAGTGCTATGATGCCTTGAATCAGTACAGCGGCTGTACACCTTAGGCTCTAGTAAAAATAGACTAGTAAAGGTAAAAACCTTGAACGTAAAGAATACATTTAAAACAGCTGACCATAAACAAAACAAAAAGACAACACACAGAATGGGAGAAAATATTTGCAAACAATGTGACAAACAAAGGTTTAATCTATAAAATATACAAACTGCTCATACAACTCAGTATCAAAAAACAAACAAACAAACAACCCAATCAAAAATGGGCAGAAAATCTAAACAGATATTTTTCCAAAGAAGACATACAGATGGCCAACAGGCACATGAAAAGATGCTCAACATGACTAATTATTAGAGAAATGCAAATTAAAATGCCATGAGATATCACCTCACACTGGTCAGAATGGCCATCATCAAAAAATCTACAAATAATAAATGCTGGAGAGGGTGTGGAGAAAAGGGAACCCTCCTACACTGTTGATGGGAATGTAAATTGATACAGCCACTATGGAGAACAGTATGGAGGTTCCTTAAAAAACTAAAAATAGAGCTACCACATTATCCAACAATCCCACCCCTTGGCATATATCTGGAGAAAACCATAATTTGAAGAGACATGCACCCTAATGTTCATAGCAGCACTATTCACAACAGCCAAGACATGGAAGGAACCTAAATGTCCGTGGACAGATGAATGGATAAAGAAGATGTGGCACATATATACATAATGGAATATTACTCAGCCATAAAAAGGAATGAAATAATGCCATTTGCAGCAACATGTGTGGACCTAGAGATGATCGTACTAAGTGAAGTAAGCCAGAAAGAGAAACATATCATATGATACCACTTATATACGGAAACTAAAAAAATCATCGAATGAACTTATTTGCAAAACAGAAACAGACATAGAAAACAAACTTACAGTTACCAAAGGGGAGGGGGCGGAGAATGAATTAGGAGTTTGAGATTAACACATACACGCTACTATATATAAAACAGATAAACAACAAGGACCTACTGTATAGCACAGGGAACTCTACTCAAGATCTTGTAATAACCTATAATGGAAGATAATGTAAAAAAGAATATATATAATATACACACATTTATATATAACTGAATCACTTTGCTGTATACCAGAAACTAACACAACATTGTAAGTCAATTATATTTCAATAAAAATTTTAAAAAGACAAAGCTGAGTAATCCAATCATGAGTTCACAGAAGCTGAATGAAGTCATAGAAAAGAGAAGTGTATGAAAAAATCACGCAGGTAAAGTTACAGGATATATTGTTGGAGAGTAGAGACTTTGATAGTCAAGAGGCAAAAAAATGGATTTGGGAAATCCTAACAAGGATGGTGCTAAAGCTACATGAAGCAAGCAAAGGGAGAGGACCAAGATGGAGACTCTGAGATACCTATTTTTTTGATGCTGAATTTCAGAATTTCCCTCATGAGTTGATGTGAGCACAGAGAAAGAGGATGCCCCATACTGAAGGTAAGCTACACTAAGGGGGCATGAGAACGAAGAAACACATTTAATTCATAGCTTCACCCTCTGTAGGAGTGATGTACCTATTTACTTTCCCAGGAATAGCCATTATTTTCACTAGGGGAAAAGGTATGTTTTTAAAATATATATTCTAACCATAAGTTAGCATCCAAACCTAGCCAAACTCAGGAAGTGTTTCAAATGGAAAAATTTTACATGGCAGGCAAACACCAAGCAGTGAATGTTCCGTGCTTTCCCTGCTAGTTATGTATCTCCCGGCTACTGCAGAAAGCTCCATCACTCCTGACATGTTGACGCAATGTATGTCAAGCTGGTTCGATGAGGATGCTTGATTTAACAGAAAATGAGTTCTCTTTCTCCCTGCCTGCGATGTCCAGGACTGTTTGAAGAGGGAGCTCCAACAGTGTCAGATGCACCTCAATTCTCGCTCGTGTCTGTGGGATTTTAGCATATGGCATAGCATTTGGATCCTGGCCTCTGCAACGCGGAGGATGGTAGACAGGCTGAAACCTACAGTGTTTTTAAATGTCAGGTTTGAAATATTCTTTTTCCAAAAACTCCTAAGGGAGTCATTACCTTGACGGATCCTATGTGACTATCTGACTGCATTCTTCAGACAACTTTGCTTGTCAACCCCAATCTATGAAATATTGAATGGGGAGTGTAGGAGGGGTGTTAAAATGGAAAACTATGCAGTCCATCTTTCCCAAGCTGCATCCTCCATCCCAGAGGCTCAGAAAGCCCCTGGCATGGCTCACTGGGAGGCCGGCCTGGGTAGCTGCACTGCCGGTTTGTTGGGTCTACTTCTGAGTAGTCTGGGGCTAATAACACCAAGAAAAACCAATAACGGTAAACATTTGAACGTCATTCATCTCTCTGATTGTCTGACCCTGGGTTCAGTTCAGAACCGTCATAGACCTGATGGATTGTTTTCTGCCTACATTTTCTCCCTTCTTCTTGCCAATGATCTTAGGCAAAGCCAATCCAGGGTTACTGAGAATAACACACCCTCAACAAAACGCAGACCACTCCTTCCCTGCTGTCCTGAGTGTCTGCTGCAAGAATAACACTGGCTTACAAATATTTCTCATGCTCTGTAGCTGACAAGCTAAAGGGTCTTGTAAATAACTGGCCTAGATCCCCTGCCTGTAGAACATGAGGAACTTTGCCTAGTGCCTCTCTGCAGGCACTGAATACTAAGCTTTTCTCTCTAAAAGCATTTATGGATTAGTCACCATAGAAAACTCAGCTTAATTCTTTTTTTTTCCCCTAAATATCCCTACAAGTTTATCCTTCACAGGACATCATCTCCAGTATTTACAGGTGCCCCTTTGTTTGCTAGATCAATGCCAGGCTTTTGTGTAGAACAGTCAGTAAGCAAAGCACAGGCAAAGTTTGCTCCTGCAAGCCTGTCTCAAAGCTCTGCATGAAAGCAACCACTAGGGAAGAGCTGGGAAGGTTGCAAGGTTTCACCACGATGCCATCACACGGGGGGACTCCTCAGCTGTGCCTCACAATTGCAAAAGGAAAGGCCTGTCCTCTCCTTCCCTAGCTATGACATTTATAAATGCCTAAACATGCCGAGATGAACTTTGTTTTATGAATTTGATTTTCAAATGTCTCCACTCAGAGCTGGCTTTAAAAATGGAGCATAATCCATCAGCATGCCACTCCCAGCATCGTGAGGCTCAGGCACTCATAAAAAGATTCAAATTGTAAAATAAGGAACTGGATTTGAGCTTATATATATATATATATATGTATATATATATTTATTTATTTATTTATTTTTGGCTGTGTTTGGTCTTCGTTGCTGAGCGCAGGTTTTCTCTAGTTGCAGCGAGCAGCGCTACTCTTTGTTGCCCTGTGTGGGCTTCTCACTGCAGTGGCTTCTCTTGTTGTGGAGCATGGGCTCTAGGTACACGGGCTTCAGTAGTTGTGGTGCACGGGCTCAGTAGTTGTGGCTTGCGGGCTCAGTAGTTGTGGCTTGCGGGCTCAGTAGCTGTGGCGCACGGGCTTAGTTGCTCCGCAGCATGATGGATCTTCCAAGACCAGGGCTGGAACCCATGTCCCCTGCATTGGCAGGAGGATTCTTAACCACTGAGCCACCAGGGAAGCTCCTGGATTTGAGCTTTTGAAAAAGGTAACATTGAGGAGAATCTATGAAATCTTCACTTATAGGACAGGAATCAGAGGTGCCCTGTATGGGTCAGCGATGCTGCCGTCCCTTTAAAGCAAAGCAGTGGCCTCCCAGGTCTTGTTTTTTTTTTTTATCTTTTCTTCCAAATAATGATGATTGACTTGTGCTGAGCCAGCTAGGCTCTTTTGCTCACTCAACCTCCAAATCAGTACAGAACCCCCATTTTATCTCGATGCCGCTGGCTCTGTGTGTATATTCCGGATAAGCTTGGGCAGCTTGGCTACTGCACAAGGCCATTCAGCTGACGGAATGAGAGGAGACTGAAATCCAGTTTATGCTCTCTATAAGGAATCACCTCTCCTAAATCATAATCTCGTGCCGCATAGGGTAGCAGCTGCCCCAGATCCAGAGCAAGTTTTGAAAACTTAAATGGCAACGGGCCCAGGCAGCGTTAACGGAAACAAAACTTTGCATGAAGAGCATCGAAAGGAAGCAGCCCTCCTCCGCTCCAGCCCGTTAGTCCAGGTGGGGCGTATGCATCTGTGTTCAGACAGAGCTTCTGATTTGTTTTAAGAAAAATTAAAAATTGTGGCTTACATATTTTAAAATGTGGTCCCAAATAGACACATCTAAAAGTGAGAGCTCACCTGTGGACCACAGATTGGCAAACCGAGCTAGAGTTTAGAGTACCGTTGGGTGCACAGTTTCAAAGAGCAAAACAATAAATCTCATCTAGGGATGGGAGTCAGAGCCTCACTTGCCTCCAACGTCACTGTGCTCTAAACAGCTCTGAACTCTACATATTTTACGGCATTCAAATCAATCTTAAAAATAGGAAAAGCGTTTAAGGCTTTTTGGCTTGTCTCTTCTGAGTCTTAGAGGATAAAAACAAATTAAATGTGTCTCTTTCCGTCGACCACACTCTACACATTTGCAGGGAAGCTATAGTCATTTTGATGAAATGCCAGAACTAACTCACTTCCCTGTAATCTCTAACTGGCTCAGAGAGCGGCATCTTTACCTTGAGCTGTATGACTCCTAAACCTGGCGTGCTTGAAAGGGAGAGACGGATATAATATTTTGATATAAGATTTATTTTTTAATTTTGAAAAGTGTCGTTTTTCAAGGAGCCTTGAATTTCATTAACAGGACGGAAAACATCCATAAACCTGTAATTTTACAGGGTTCACTAACTCAAAATGGTCTCCTATCAAATGCTTTGCAAATAATTATTTATTAAAGAAGTTATATTTTTCTCTAGAGCAGAGAAAGAAGAGTTCCTGAAGCAGCAAACAAAGATATATAGGAGAAAAAAAATAAGAATATTTGAATTTTATACTCTTGAGCACTTAATTTTCTCAAAAAAATGATTAATATAACAACGAAATTATAAAACTGTTGAGTTGCTATAGTAGAATGGAGCATAATATGTGAATTCAAAAGGTAACTGGGTTAGACATGAGAAAATGTATCTGTCTCCCCAAGATCAGGCAGATAATAAAATTAAAACATAATGGGTCCCTACCTTTATTTTAATATACCTTTTACATTTTAAATTACATTTAAAGTATTATAAAATACTAAATCTCTAAAAAAATTTAAGTTTAAATTCTTAGAAAATACTAAATCTCTACAAACTATTCCTGTCATTTTGATGGTGCATGCATGTACAAAGCCAAAGATTAGTATAAACTCAAATTAGAAGCAGTGCTTGATCTGTTTGACTTCCTACATGATTGTCATGTTTAGATGGCAATCTTTGACCCCGTAGTCTGCATGAGTAGACATGATGGTAGCAAATTGACTGCTTGCACTCAGCAGTGACTCAGTGCTTGAGGTGGGAGCAGATGCTGGCATGACAACTAGTTCTGGCAAATTTCCCTCCCTCCCTCCCTCCCTCCCTTCACTTCTTCCCTCCTTTTCCCCATGACATATGTTCCTAGAAGTTGGTTTCTGCTTTATCCAAGCTCTGCAAAGGAAAGCCTGTTGACCTCTGCACGGTGAACAAGCTACCTTGCCCATCACAGACGGAGCAGAACTGGCACAATTGTGTACACTCGTGTAAGCAAGGATGAACAACCAGAAAACAACCGCCCTTGTATTCTAATTAGTAGATGACAATTTAGCAAGTGGCCTTCCCATTGCAGACCTAGTAGACTCCATTGTTAATATCAGCACAAGCTAATTTCTGCTCCTCTCTAGCACCCGGTTACTAAATATTTTATGTGCATTTAGCAAATTTCAGGTCATTTTGTCCATTTCAGAATGGCTATGTTTCCCAAAAGCCCATAGGAGGGAAGAGCAAATATAGTACAATCTTAAAGTCCTCATATTCACAAGATTTCTAAATAAATATTTGTGTATTTCTTAATTTAATAGTCATGGCAGTAGGGGAGAGAGTAATTATGAAAATGACATTTTCACAGACTCACTTTCATTGTCGTAAACTATGAATAAAATCCTATTACTGTTTCTCATTTTGGAATATGAAATTTAATGTGCAACTAGGGTGAAATAGGAGTGCTTTGCTAATAGACAATAAAAAGTTAAAATGTCTCTTCTTATAGTAATGAGAAAACATTCACATCTCCCTCAACAATAATGCATTGCTGATTATTTCCTGTGTACTTAGCCACTCAAACTTATTTCTAGTGCATATAATATAAATACATCTGTCAACCTATGCTATCAAGTCATATTTTAAAAAGTTATTAAAAGTGCTATTTCAAATTCCTGAGAAGAAAATGAATAAGAGAAAAAGGAGAAAAGTGAAAATGGGAAGTGAGAATGCATAAATATGAAGAAAGGAAAGGTTACAAAGGAAGAGGTATCATATCTTAGGTCACACCTAGGCATGGCTGAGTCCAAAACTGGGAAGAATCCAAAAGGTGCTAAAACAAGCAACACTGTAGTGATTAGTAGATCTGAGGAGGACCCACGAGCATTGAAAATTCCCACGTGTAAAAGTAGAGGTGTCTCGGGCTTCCCTGGTGGCGCAGTGGTTGAGAGTCCGCCTGCCGATGCAGGGGACACGGGTTCGTGCCCCGGTCCGGGAAGATCCCACATGCCGCAGAGCAGCTGGGCCCGTGAGCCATGGCCGCTAGGCCTGCACGTCCGGAGCCTGTGCTCCGCAACGGGAGAGGCCACAAGAGTGAGAGGCCCGCGTAACCAAAAAGAAAAAAGTAGAGGTGTCTCTTTAGGTTGGACACAGAGAAGGTGACCCGGATCACAGGGAACTTGCAGGGTCTAAGAAGCAAGTGGTTGCAATCAGCAATGCCTCTCCACCAGTAGTCTGGCTGGGGTTCAGTAACAGGACCCTGGTCCCTAGGAAGGGGACTGAGAGCACGCCGTATCCTAGAGGCTGGCAAGTATCAGGCAGATCATCAGAACAGAGGTTCAGTGTCATAGGTAAAAGGGGGATAGATTTAGGAGGTTCCATTGGTGAGATGGAGTTAATTATAAATTATTAAACATGTGCATTTATATCAACTTGCTTTCAAAACATTATTAAATTGTTTATAGGGAGTAAAGACAAATATTTAAATCCATAAGGACAAAAGAATGGAAGAGGGGAGGACGGTAGCTGGGAGATACCAGCAGATTTTGGAAAGACTGAACGTGCATGATGAACCCAAACATTTATCTAGCATCTATCATGTGCCAGGTGTTTTCATCAATGCCTTCATTGTTGTAATAGCCCCATGCAATAGATACCATATTACCCACAAGTTACAGGGAAGAGGGCCCTGAAAGGTCGAAGAATTTACCCAAGGTAAATGGCTTGGGAGAATACAGAACGTTCTGCCCTTTTCCTGCCTGGGAAGAAAACTGCAAGAACTTAACCTGATTTGGGCCACAGAACCTCAGAAAGACTCAGACCTTGGAGACGTACGTTTTTTTTTAGATGTTGGGGGTAGGAGTTTCTTAATTAATTTATGTATTTTTGCTGTGTTGCATCTTCGTTTCTGTGCGAGGGCTTTCTCTAGTTGCGGCGAGCGGGGGCCACTCTTCATTGCGGTGCACGGGCCTCTCACTATCGCGGCCTCTCTTGCTGCGGAGCACAGGCTCCAGATGCGCAGGCTCAGTGGTTGTGGCTCGCGGGCCTAGTTGGAAGTGGGTCGCCCTTTGGTGTGCTTCACCGTTAAGCCCCACTCATGCACCCAGAGCTATTTACTCTTTAACATGAAGGTACAGCCAGTGAAGAACCAAGAAGACTTGGTGACATTAAAGATAGAAACCAAACAGGAAAGAAAAGGAACAATCTCAGAGGAAAGAGACACCATGTTTGGTGCAGAGCAGAAGTTTTGGAAAACCTACAATTAATATTCTCAGAAACATTAGAGAAAAATATTGTTTTTGTGACCTAAGAACCCAAGAATAGATGGAGTTTTAAGCAGGAAATGGCTAGACCAGGAAGAGAGGCAGGCTTGGAGAGAAGAGATGGGCAGGGCCTGATGAGAAATATTTAGAGGAAAGGGTAAAAGGCCACTAATGGCTCTTAGAGAAGGAATGCAATAGCAACAGGGGGCTCTCTACGTCAAAGTCTATTATCTATTGTGAGAATGTTTATTTTCAATTGTTTACTGCAAAAGGAAGTAAGATCCATAGGTATTTTTCCTGCTGCTATTTTTGCAAGGGTAAGAGGAGGGAAGTGCTGGTTATTCCCGAGAAACAGAAATGCTCTCCCTAAGGCTGTAGACAGAAATCCTAATGCCAGCAGCAGGGTGCGTGTCACAAGCCTACATTGGGTGCGTTCATTTCCCTCTCTGAATTCCAGTGTCCTTATTGACAAGACGGGGAGAATATCGTGTACAACATGGAGCGGATGATATGAAATAATCAGAAAATACAAAATGCCTGACATACTCCAGGTGCGCGAGAAAGATTCTCTTCCATGAACACCCCATAGAACAACCAAACAAGAACATGACAAATCGCCTACCTCCCCCTTTGTTCATAAATGCATTCCCTTATGTTCTATTATAACATACTCCGCATATGTTATCCAGTTCCTACCAACTACCAGGCATTTTTCTAGGTGCTGAGGACACGGTGATGAATGGATCCATCGGAAACCTGCCTCTGTGGAGTTTACCTTCCATGGGAGGGGGCAGAATCAATCAATCAATAAGAATGACACATAGTATGTGAAACCCTGGTAAGTACTTTGGAATAAAATAAAGTAGGGAGAGGGGTGCAGGCTGAGAGGGTGACCTTTAGTGAAAGCTTGAATGGAGAAGGATGTAGATATTGTGGGAAAGGAACTTCCAGGCAGAAGGAAGAGTGCGTGCAGATGCCCTGAGGCGAGGTCTTGCCCCGCTTGTCAGAGGACAGCAAAGAGGCCAGTGAAGCAAGAGAAGAACAAGAAGGAAGGAGGGTGAACAGTGAGAGAGAAAGTCGGAAGTAAAGGGCAGAGGGATGGCTTGTGGTTCTTACAGAAGATTGTAAAGACATTGCTTCTACTTTGAAGGAGAAGCCAAAGGAGGTTTTTGAGCAGAGGGGTTTGCAGTCTGAGTGATGTGTTACAGGATCACTCTGGGAAATCTACTGATGGGAGATTACAGAGGGATCCAGAGGTGAAGCTGGGACACTAGTGAGAAGTCTGGTGAAGTAACTCGGGTGAAAATGACATGGGACAGAGGTAATTAGATCCTGGACATATTTTAACGGTGAGGTGATAAGTGTTTATGTCTCCCACAAGGTATGAGGCAGAGGAAGGAGTGGAAGGTAGCGTCAAGTCTTCTGGCCTGAGGAAGTAGAAAAAAAAGTTGCTATCAACTGAGACTAGACAGACTGTGGTCAGAAGAGGTTTGGAAAGGGAGGTGAGATCAGAACTAACGTTTGAGACGTGTCCAGTTTGAGTTGAGAATTACAATCCGAGTCAATACACTGTAGGTGAGAATGTAAACTGGCGCAGCCACTGTGGAAAACAGTGTGGAGATTCCTCAAAAAACTAAAAACAGAGCTACCATATGACCCAGCAATTCCCTCCTGGGCACATAACTGAAGAAACAAAACCACTAATTTGAAAAGATGATGTACCCCAATGTTCATAGCAGCACTATTTATAATAGTCAAGACATGGAAGCCACCTAAGTGTCCCAAACCAGATGAATGGATAAAGAAGACGAGGCACATATATACAATGGACTATTACCCAGCCATAAGAAAGAATGAAATTTTATCATCTGAAGCAACATAGATGGACTTGGAGAAAGACAAATACTGTATGATATCACTTACATGTGGAATCTAAAAAATACAACGAACTAGTGAACAAAACAAAAGAGAGAAGGACTCACAGATACAGAGAACAAACTGGTGGTCACCCGTGAGGAGGGGGCAGGGACAACAACGAGGTCGGGAGGGAGACGCACAAACTGTTGGGTGTAACCTGGGCTCAAGGGCGTATTGTACAGCATGGGGAACAGAGCCAGTATTCTGTAATAGCTGTAAACGGAGAGTCACCTTTACAAGTCTATAAAAATTAAAAACAAACAAAAAATATGTATATGTACAAGTTTATCCACTTTACTGGAGAAAGAAGAATAAAAAAGTAATTCAAGTCAGGATATCAAGTAGGCAACTGAGTATATGGCCTGGGGCCCACGGGAAATATAAGCTAAGAGTTTGTCGGAACATACAGGGGCTGGGTGAGGTCACCAGGGCAACGAGTGTGGTGGCGTCAGGAGACGTGAGGAAACTGCTGTGTCAAGATGTCTAGTCAATGGAGAAAAACCAAGGACAGACAACATTACGGACACCTCATCCCTTGCATAAGCAGAGAAAACCTAGCACAGCTCCATGGATGACATATCTGCCTATGTTGAATGAGCAGTTCATATTCTTGAGTGTGTAAATAAACCAGCCTGCAGAGAGGAAAACAGAGGCCTGCAGAATCAGCTTGAGACAGCAGTGAGATTTGCCAGCTCCTGTGTGACCCAGTATTTTATGGCCTGCGCCTTTATGTTTCCTTTGTATCCTTTCAGTTAAATCCCTTACAACCTGAGTTAGCTGGAGTGGCCTTCTCCTCCTTATAAAGTACCCTGGACAACAAATTGCTTAGCTGGCTGTGCCCCCAAACCCTTCTAGCTTAAATTGTCCTGCCTCTAACTTCCAGGAAGGTGGAAGCCCAACGTACCAAGCAGCCTCATTTCGCATCCCGGCTGCAGCTGGACAGCCAACCCGAGGGAAATCATAAAGGTTAGGCCAAACATTCTTGTTCTAGACCACTTAAATTAAATTGAAGAGGTACAAATTAAGGGTCACAATTCATGTGACCTACAAACTCCTGTGGAGCTAGGGCGGTCATAAATCAGAACAAGGCAGGGGCATATGCAGCCACAAGTTCTGGGGAGCTGGGACCTCCTCCATGAGCACAGAGATTGAGTAAACACGGAGAAGCTAGGCAAGTGGCTCAGATGCAGAGGGGAGTGGGAATGAGCCTTCAGACCTCAGTCTATGGAGCTGCAGAAGAATACGCTTAGACCTGGCCCCAGCCTCAGGGAGCTGACGCTGTGTTTTGTGCTTGGATATTCAAGATACCCTTTGTTCAGTAAATCTTTGTAGGCATTGCTTTCCGTGACAGCCTTGACTAGGCTGAGGAGCCCCGCAAGAAGCTTCCTGAGCTTGTCCTTGAAGGATGGATTTTTTTCTTGAAGGTTGAATTTTTTGCATTTGGAAATGGAAGGGAAAGATGAACAATACTAATTAAAGTTATCATCACTGAGTATCTGCAGGGTGTGCCAAGCATTTATAAACACGCTCTCACTTCGTTCTCACCACAGCCCCAAGGAATACATATTGTCTTATTATCCCCATGGTCTTCCCATCACAGATGAGAACCGCAGACGTTTAATGCATCCTAGATCAGGTAGGCAGTAACTGGAGAGTCTCAGAGCCTCTTCTGGCCTGTCATGCTGCAGAGTTCTCTTGAACATTCTACTATAATGTTTCTAAGTTGGGAGAATAACAACAATAAAAAACATCAGAATCAGAAAATTCACAACGAGTATGGGATAACCAGTGAGCACGCTGGCTTAATCATCACAGTGGTTGTTTCTCTGCTGGGAAGCAATGGAAGATAGGGAGCAGTATGAAGGTACCAGGCTCAGGCAGACTACAGGGGCTAGGGAAGCTCGGCAGGTGAGTTTTCACTTCATACCACATGCCATTTTGCAGAGATATTTCAATTTGTTGAGTGAAAAGGTAATTGGCACTATTAAAGCAAGTACTTAAAAGTCTAGAATGGCTGCAATAAACCTAAAAGCTTACTGGAAAAAGGGACTAAAGGGCTGTGAGGCTATGTTTATATCTCTACCCTTGACCTTGCCCCAAAGCTCTATAATTAATTAAACTTAGCATCACCAGGTAATGTCTCATGGCTGCTTCAAATATAAAATAACCCAGGAGTATCTTGATTTTCTGACCAGATATGCACCCACTTCTGGCCTGGTTCCTCATTCTCAGTTACTGTCAACACCATCCACCTGGGTTCTCAAGGCCCAAACCTAGGAATTACACTTGATGCTTTCTTTCCCTCTGCATGCCCCACATCCATGCCAAAAGAAATTCCTGTCGACTCTACTTCCAAATAATTTAGAATCCCAAGATTTGTCTTTACTTCTCCCACGCTGGTCCAAGCCAAAATGGCCATTCGCCTAGATCTCTGCACTAGCCTCTTGGGTGGATACTTGTCACCTTATTAGCTGTCTGACATATGAACCTTTTTTTACACTTAAAGAATGTGCCATGCAAAACTTGCTTCCTGCTATAGAGGCTGAAATCACAAGACACAAATTTCCCCAGCTTCTCTTCTTGCAGAACCTCAACAAACCAGAGACAACTGCCCAGAACCTTGAGTCTGAAGCCTATGATTCTCTGGGCTCATTAATACGCTGACCCAAGAATCACTTTCTGAGTAAACCAGAAAGCTGGATTTTTCTGCTTGCGACTAGGGACTCAATGAATAAAGCTCTCTAACGAGTACCTTTTCTTCACAGAGGAATACATGTACGAAATATGATCGTATATCTCCCTGCCTTCAACCAACCAATGGAATCCTATCTCACCTAGGATCAGGGAAGACTCCTGAAATGCAATCATGTAGGACCTACAAGACCAAATGTGATCTGACCCGTGCGTCATATAACTCAATTCTTGCCGCTCTGCTGTTTCCTACCTGTCATCCACATTGGCCTTCTTCATCTTCCTTCTGTAGGGTTCCTGCACTTGTCCTTCATTCAACATGAATGATCCTCCCACATGAGGATGTTCGCATCCTCAACTCCTTTGTATCAGTCAGGTCTTAGCTCAGGTAACAGCTCCTCAAACAAGCCTTCTTTGACTGCCCCATTGAGTTAATCTTCCTCCAACCCAGTCATGCTCTGGGAAATTGCCCAGCTTTCTTTCTTGACACTTAGCACTCTTGGAAACTATCTTATTGTTTGATTCATTGACTTAGGACTGCCTGCCTTCCCTCTGCGTACATACACACACACACACACACACACACACACACACACACACACACACACACA